>NW_023276806.1:159221429-159565804 GCF_003668045.3 Cricetulus griseus
CTCCCTACTTATATCCTGTTTTTGCCCAGCTGTGTCACTTCCTGTCTGTGTGTACAGACCTCCAGATCTCTATGGTTAGCTAGTGGCAAGCTCTATTCTCTGCCTCCAAGACAGGCTTTATTTGTGCAAGAAAGGTGTCACCACAGCTTTGTGCATGGTGTCACAGCTGTTATGATACCATATGTACAGCTGCCCTGCTGTGTCCAGGAGACACTGTTTGCTTGCAGTCATCCACCTCCTCTGGCTCTTACACGATTTCTGCCCCCTCTTCTACAACGATGCTTGAGCTTGTGGAGGAGAGAGGGCAGTATTACGCTCTTCAGGACTGGACACTGCATTCTCTTATCCTCTATAGCCTATTCTATCCTCTATAACCTATTCTACTTTCTTGGCTGGGTGTGGGCATCTACTGAAAACAGCTTCTCTGATAGGTTGAGATGCTTCAGTCTATGGGTATAATGATAGGTCATTGAGAGTTAGTTGGTTTAACACTGTGTCCATTTATCAGAATAATAGTAGTTGATTCTTTCCCAGGGTGTATGATCTGTCTATCCAAGTAAGGGTTTAATCTTGGGAGTAGGCCTTAAATTAAAACAGAAAATGGTTGGTTATGTCCATGGTTATTTATGACACTATTGAACCAGTGGACATGTCTTGCCAGGCTGGTGGTTGTTGTAATCCACTGGGTTCACATCTGGGCAGTATTGATCATTACTTTTTTTGCTCTCATAGTCTGCATAGCATCTTTCAGCTCTATGAAAGCTAGCCAGTAGGGATGAAGCTTCCAGGATAGGCCAGCTTGCATTCTCCATATGGTTGGTGTCTTCAGCAATAAGATCTTATCTCGGGTTTTGGATGATAGCCAAGAACATTGGCAATAGCCTGTAATGTTTGAGGTTCTTTGGGACCTGGGGATGGGTGGGTGGGACACATGACATGGTACTTGTGTGAAGATCAAAGGACAACTTGCTTGACTTAGTTCTTCTACCACATGGAGACCAAATTCAGGTTATCAGGCTTCGCTTGGTGATGGATGCCCCTTAGTAGCTGAGCCATCTCACCAGCCCCAAGAAGTTTTTGGATTTTGTTACATAGTTTTAATGCTTAGGTTTAAATCCATTTATTTTCTCTATTCTAAGTTAACTCTTGCATATGGCATGAGAGTCCAACTCTGTTGTGTTGCATTAGAATTTCTAATTTTCTCAGCACTGTTGCTGGGAAGACTGTCTCAATGGTTTGTCTGAACTCCTAGTTGTACTGCTTAGATGTACGTGGAACTTCTCATGTAGGTATTACACTGCTTTGATTATGGTGGTGTTTCAGCAGACTCTGGAGTAAGGAAAATAGGAGTCCTCTTAATTTTCTTCTGTTTCCAGATCGTTGTGATTATTCAAGTTGCTTTGGAATACCATTTAAATTTTAGGGTATGTTCTCCTATTGTTTGGAATAAACTCCCTTGGGCTTTGATTGGGACTGTATTGAATATGTAGATTCCCTTTAAATAATAATAGTCTTGACAGATTTGTCGTCTAGTCCATGAAAAGGGCATATATTTTTATTTACGTAATCTTTTCTAACTTTATTCAACAATGTAGTTTTTATTTTTTGGTTTTATTTATTTATTTATTTATTTATTTATTTATTTATTTATTTATTTATTTATTTTGAGACAGTTTCTTTGTGTAACCCTAACTGTCCTGGAATTTGCTTTGTAGACCAGGCTGACCTTAAACTCAGAGATCCTCCTTCCTCTACCTCCCAAGTGCTAGGATTAAAGGTGTGCACCATCACCACCACTACCACCACCACCATCCCTCCCCCCAGCTATTTTGTAGTTTTTAGCATATGTCTGTCCTCTCATTGGGTAACTCCTAAGAATTTATATTATTTTCATACTGTGTAGTTGCTATTGTAAGTGTATTCTTTTTGTGTGTGAGTACATTTGTGGAGGTGTTGTTCCTCAAGAGTTATCTCCCTTGCTTTTTGAGAAAGAATCTCTCACTAGTAAATATATCTTGTGCCGGACTTCCCTTTATTATACTAATTCATTCTTCTTGGATGTTAGGTATCTATTTAAATTCTACTTTTTCATGAGTCAGGGTTGGTATTTTGCATGTTTCTGGGATATTTGTTCACTTTATTAGGTTATTCACTTTATGGTGCATAAGTCATAGAATTTCTTATATTATTGTTTATTTAAATAGGCACCGATATCCCCACTTTCTTTTTAAATTGCATTTATTTACGTGTGTGCGTCACTTGAATGCATAGCACATGTGTGGAGTAAGGACAACTTTGAGAGTCTGTTCTTCCGTTACCATATGTGTCATCAGTTTTTAATTATGTCGAGGTACCCTTGTGTACACTGAATAGCTCACTCTAGCTACTTCAAGATTCCTTGCTTTGGGATTTGTACACTTTTAATAAAAAGGTGTCTCAGTGTGGATCTCTTTGTGCTTGTTCTTATTAGGTTTGTATATTCATGTTTTTGCCGTCAGAGTTGGGAAGTTTGGGGCCAACATTTATTTTTTAAAAATGTATTTGTTTCCATTTTTGCTATCCTTCAGGAACTCTCATGTTGCTGGTATTCATGTAGGTACTTGATGGGATCCCAAATGTCCCTGGTGCTCAGGTTTTTTGTTTGTTTGTTTGTTTGTTTGTTTCAAGACATGGTTTCTCTGTGTAGCTTTGGGGCCTATCCTGGCACTCACTCTGTAGACCACGCTGGCCTTGAACTCACAGTGATCACCTGTCTCTGCTTCCCAAGTGCTGGAATTAAAGGCATGAGCCACCAACACCCAGCAAAGGTATGAGAACCCAGGTGCTAGGATCAAAGGCGTGAGCTCTGTTACTCTTCACTCTTGTGTAGGCCAGGGTACAGGGTTTTTTGTTTTGTTTTGTTTTTTGTTTTTTAATTTACTAGAACATTCTTCGTTGTTTGGTGGCAAAATAAGTATTAATTTGTACTATTGTAAGTTATGAATAAGAGGACCCTTCCCTAAAGTACAGTGTTACTCAGAATGCAGTACAGTAAGAAGTAAAGTCACTTATGTCCCCTCTTGCATCTACTTAACCCCACCAAAATCTAGTTAATGTTCTGTGTTACCATGCAGCTCCATTGTTCTCCATCTCCAGAGTTTCTTTACTTGGAAAACTGCAATTCTGTATCTATTAAGGATTTCCCACTTTCCACTCTTTCCAGGGTCTTGGAACTTCCATTTTAGTTGTTTTTTTATGACTTTGTCTACAGTTACAAAGATGTTTTTACATTCTTGTTTTCATGCCAAATTTCTATTTTGCATTTGTAGCATAACTCAGTTTGGACTAACTACTTTGTAGGTGCTCATTAGCCATATTGGCCCATATTTTGGATAACTGAACTTGGTGCTATAATACAGAATCCATATATAATTGATCTATTTTATGCTTTAATAATCAAGAACTGTGGTCAGCAAACTTTAAATGTTAGGGTTCTGCAATAATGTTATGAGTATATTAGAGGTAGTGGGTCTGAAAAGTTAGTAGGGGATGCCATGATCTGGCTTGAGGGTTATGAGCACTTGTCTAGCATGTGTGAGGTGCTGGATTTGATCCTTGGTCCTGAAAATAATTATCTAGTATGACTTGGTCTCAAGTATATAGAGATACTCATCAAGTGCCATATTCTAGGACTTACAGGTTTTCTTCAGGAGAATCTCACTTAGACTGTGTAGTTAAGCACCTAGCCTGCTTAGTTCCTCCTCTGCCCCAGCACTTCCTGAGCCTTCTTGAACCTTCTTGAAAGGAAGGCTTCTGTCTTGTGAAGTCTTTTTTGTTGTTGTTGTTCTTTGACTTCTACGATAAGGTCTCACTCTGTATCTCTAGTCTAGTATCACAGACAGTATCTGGCATTCAGTAGAATAGTGCTACCCAACAGCAGAAACAGATCAACAAGTTATACAGCCTTTGGGGTTATAGACAGGAGCTTTAACATTTGGTGGTTAATCTGTTCATGAAAACAGATGTTGAAGCTGAGAATTTCATTAGAGAACTGTAATCTATAGAAAAGAATCAAACGGCGGTTCTATAAGGGAAAAGATGAACAGCACAAGTGATTTCATCACAGGTTAGACACAGGTGGAAAGGATGAATGGTCAACAGGAAGCTAAGTCACTAGGCATTATATAAAACCAACTTGTCTGTTTCTGTTAGTACTAAACCAAACTATCCCTGGGTTGGTTTTTAGATTCATTAATCAGCAAGTCTTAAGAATTTAGAGCTTGGAAATGAAGAGAAACCATATTAGATTCTAGTTGCAATACTTGCCTTTTAATGTGTGTAGTTATGTATTTTATTATGGCGATGTTTTTAAAATTAAAGTTAAGTACATATCAGGGAATGTCAAATATGAAGTTATCAGTCATAAATTTGTATTTGTGTTTCCCTGCCTTTGAGCAAACAAAGTTTTCTGTAAGTCACCTGTCCAGTAAACCTAGAGTATACCTGTAGAATGAGAAATTAAGCAGAACACATACTGAAAACATATACACAGCTGGATTTATTTTAGCATCGGGGTGTTGTAAAGGGACTTGTTTTATCTAGGATAACCTTCAAAGATTGTAAGGTAATCTGGTACAGTTGCTCATTATGTGTCATAAAGAGCAATTAGGAAAGAAGTTACTGGTCTATTGTTGAGTTGGTTGAGGGAGCAAGTGCCCTGTTTTTCACTGTGTAGGTTTGACTGACTTTACTAAGACGGGAAAAATACTGCCAGTTATATTTGACATCTTGTAAACTGTAACATGCATCCTGACTTCAGAAATGTTATAATTTAGAAGAAAAGGTAAATGTTAATCTTACTGCTATGTGTTAGTTCTGTTGCCTCCTATTGGATGATTTGCTCTAGAGAGGTCTTTTGAGCATTTTTCTCTACCGTGAAAATGGGATAGGATATGGATCTGACTTGTTCCCGAATGATAGTTGAGACTTGTGATGGCATCTAAGCATCAAAATAACAGTCCATTTTCACTCTAGGAGTTTTCAGAGGGCAGCTTTAGGGAATTTTCATTCCTTCTTATCTCATCATTCTTAAGGTATCTCTGTGGACTTCAATAAAAATATTTCCCTTTTGTTAATGCCAACTAAATATACTATTAATCAAATTACATCTTTTGTGTAGGGGGGGGACTTTGAGACAGGGTTTCTCTGTGTAATAGCACTGGAAGTCCTGGAACTCTCTCTGTAGACTGGGCTAGCCTGGAATTCACAGAGATCCGCCTGCCTTTGCCTACCAAGTGCTGGGATTAAAGGCATGTGCCACCAACTGCCTAGCACCAAATTATATCTTTTTAACCAAAAGTTTAGATTCTGTGATGTTTGTTTAATATATTCCTCCTTTGAAGATTTACAGAATGACATTTTTCTTGAGCAATAAAATATTTAAAACTTCAATTTTTGTTTGTTCTTTACACTCAGAATTTTTCACGACACACCCAACTGATAGGATGAAAAAGTTTAAGAGGAGACTGTCCCTCACGCTCAGGGGAAGCCAGACAATCGATGAGTCACTGTCGGAACTGGCTGAGCAGATGACCGTGGAGGAGAGCAGCAGCAAAGACAACGGTAATAACCTGGGCATGAGAAATTTAACTACTTCATGAATACAACCTAAATCTTCTGTTCAGATGAGCTAAATATGGTGTTTCTGTTTATCTCGTTCTTTGGCTTCTTGGAAACAAAAGACTAACATGAATATGCTTGTCTAATGTCATATTCTGCAATCACCCCAACACTGCCAATGTCCGTCACCTACTCCTGTGAATACCTTTATGACTTTATTAGTTCTTAAATCAGAATATATTTAAATATTTTATAACTTGAGTAAGTTTATGAAATTCTTATTTGTAGCTTTGTCATAGTTTTATAGTATTCTAGATGTGCACTGTCCTTATAGATTACAAGATTCATCAGAGTGAATTTATTATTTTCCTATTTAATGTACCAAAGTGTGTTCATAGTATTGAGAACACTTAAAGACAAAAACATGGTGTTTCATTTGACATTGTGTTTTACAATACAGAGTAATAGTACACAAATTTTAATGTAAAAATTTGAAAGTTTTGTTAAGCTAAATGAATTAAAATGTAAACTTGGTGAAATTTTTGGAACAAGGTTATATAATCAAAACCAAAATAACCCTAGGAATGACCTAGTGACTAGGAAGGAGCTCATAAAAATGGCTGATAATGAGCCATGGTTTGTAGCGTCTGGAGAGCTTCCTTTCCTGTACTTAAAATTCTGCTTTTCTTTAATTCCTTTTCACAAGTTGGAAACTTAGCTGGGTAGGATCTTGCCCTGAGGTTACCACTCCTTTTGTTTCATTTTCTTAATCTGTTTATCTTCTTGAACACAGGATTTAGCTCTGTTCCATGTCTTGGTCCTCTTTTTCTCCTCAAATTGTACATTTTGTATTTTTACTTGCTCAGCTTGCTCCTTTTTCATTTTATATCTTCATTAGATTTAACACTAATAATAACACGACAGTGTCTATACTAGGTGGCTTTGAGATTTCCTTTGCCAACTGAATTAATCCAAAACTCTTCAATTTAGCTTCAGGCAGACTTTTTAGACAAGGGCAAAAAGCAGCTATATTCTTCACCAAAATATCACAAGAACAATCTCTAGGCAACATACAAAAAAACCTTCTCCTCTGAAACCTCTTCAGCTGTCCCCCACAGTTCACATCACCCTCAGCACCATTGTCTCCCATGTGCCTACTAGGATGGCTCATTAAGCTGCACTTAAGTGTTCAACTGCTTTTTTGATCCACAGGCCCAAGGTCCATATTCAAACAAATCATGATCAGGCCTGTCACAGCAGTACTCTACTCCTGGTTCCAATTTCTATCTTAGGGTTTCTATTGCTATGAAGAAACACCATGACCACAGCAACTCTTATAAAGAAAAACATTTAATTGGAGTTAGCTTACAGATTCAGAGGTTTAGTCCATTATATTCATAGCAGCATACAGGCAGACTTGGTGCTGGAGAAGGAGCTGTGAGTTCTACATCTTGATCTGCAGGCAGCAGAAGCAACTGTGTCATACTGAGCATAGCTTGAACAAAGGAGACCTCAAAGCCCACCCTAACACTTCCTCCAACAAGGCCACCTACTTGAACAAGGCCATGTCTCCTATTAGTGCCATTCCCTTTGTGTGTGTGTGTGGGGGGGTGAATTTTCTTTTAAACCACCAGAGGTGAAAGGTTAAAAAATACCTAATATTTTAAAAATAGTATGTTGTTTATTTGTAACAGACATTAGAGAAGAAAAAAAATAGGAATGCCATTGGAATTCTTACTCATCAGAGTGACTTGATATACTTGAGGACATAGGCAGACATTGATTTCTTTTTGGCATGAACTACCATAGTCAGTTGCTGCTTATTCTCTTTGTGTAACTTGGATTTCATCACCAGTTTTGACAGGGATTCTAAATCTTGTTTTTGATCATGTCAATGCCTACTAGCTAAAAATAAACATATTTTCCCCTTAGTTTACTTTCTCTCCTATTTTGTTTTTAGCATAAGAACTACACAAGATAAGTTGCAAACAGAGATAGAGTTCATGTCAAAATATTGTATAACAATGTATGTGGACTGTACTATTTAGAAATCATACACGTAATGTAATAAATTTATAAAGCAAAAGTGGTCTTCGTCTAGTTTGAAACAGGGGCTTAAGGAGTAAGTGAAATAGTTTGTCACTTCTCTAAGTAAACTGCCCCAGACCAATTTTTGATTTCCTGTCTCTAGTTTGATCATAAACACAGTCAAGAGCCCTGTTAAGCTGCTATTATGTGTAGTCATGTGGCTGACATGTGTATCATAACAAAAAGGAGTTCATACTCACAGGGTTGTAATTACATAAATATCTTAGAAAATTGTAGTGTACGTGGCACCTTTGGTTATCTATGGTAGAACTTTCATCTAGAATTTAAGAGATTTCTGTAGTATTAATAACTGTATCACAGTTTGAAGGCTTAAACTCAGTTCAAGATGTTCTGCTATAATTGTAATTCACAGTACATTGTGTAGCTAGGATGTTTGCACATTGACTGGGGGATTGAATCCAGGAAAGAAGAATCTTGAATTTTACATATTGAGTATGAAGTCATTTTGTAAAAATAAGCTAAAAATTGTTAATCTTGACCACTCTGTACATACTGGCCCTAATTTAGAACAGCTTTATTTAAATATAAATTGAAATTTATAAATGGAGGCATGAGATATTATTTCTAAAATACCTAATGTGAAAGGTTACTGTGAGAAAAATTATGTTTTGTTTTGTTTGTTTTGTTTTTTGTAGCACTAAGAATTGGACTTGGGCCCTCACACCTGCTAGGCAAGCATGTACCACTGAGCTATATTTCCAGCTATAAGAATTTAGTTTTTAAAATTTTTCATAAATTAAATTTATTTCATTTTCTATAAAAGTTAAGCATAGAATTACCACATGGACCAGCAGATTCATTTTGGGCAATATACTTAATAGATTTGAAATAAGTGTTCGAGCAAAATACTGCTAAGATTCTTCCTCATATATAGCTGATTCTGATGTACTGTATTTTCAGATGTCTCTGCTCCGTAATGGGTCTTTTCTTGTTGAAAGATTATTAATATAACAAAATACCAAATTTGGAACAGTTATCTCAGCCTCCATATTGATATGCACTTAAGTATTTCTGTTTTATTCACTAATTGACTTACCTTTCTGAATGTCTAACAATAGAAGTATAATTTTTTTTAGGTATGGATTATAAAGTGTGTTATATTCTACAGCACATTTAACCATGAGACACATGTTAAGATAGGCAGCACATGGAGTAGTATTAAAATAATTTTTAGATGTAAGTGATTTGTTAATAAAAACCCTGGTTGGGTATAAGTGATTGATAACCAGTTTTGGTCATTGGACCAACTTAAAATGTTAAGGTATTTTCTATAAATATTTTTTTCATAGAAATTATTTTAACTCTAGCACTTTGAATAAATAGGCAAAGAAGTGAGCTTCCATATAAATGATCTCTATTACAACCTTTTGTTTGTTTTGTTTCCTTAATCCTTCCCATGTGACCCTGACTCTTTCGATGACTGTGGAATGATTCCTGGATACTGTGAACCACAGAGCCTATTGTGAAGAATGGCAGGCCTCCGACGTCTCACAGCATGCATTCCTTCCTCCATCAGTACACAGGGTCTTTCAAGAAGCCCCCATTGCGAAGACCCCACAGTGTTATTGGAGGAAGCCTTGGTTCCTTCATGGCCATGCCCAGAAACGGAAGCAGATTAGGTAATGGGATTCTGTTGCATTTTAACTTTGTGACTGAAGGACATGTACACCGGGTGTTAGCTGTATGAAGAAGAAAGATGGAGGAGTGCAAACACCTTAGAGAAATAATGTTTGCATGCCCAGTCATCCAGCAGAACCTCCATAAAAAGCAGAAAAAAGATATTGTACTGAATCATAGTATATAGTCATACTTGATTTTCTCCTCAAGTCATTACCTCATAATGGCCCAGTACAGGAGGTAGATTATCACCTGACTTGCTTTTCTTTTGCCTTTATGTCCTTAGAAATATCTAGAAAAAGTATCTGCAAGTTTTTGTGTCTCTGATCTTTTCTGATAGTGGTGTGTTATGTTTTGATTTAAAAAAAAATCACTTTAAACATAGCTGTTTCACTGTCCCATTAGATAGTTGTATTTACTAGAGTTCCTGAATCTGTTTTCTACTGTTTGCTTTATTTCTTACCACATTGGGTTACTTCCTGGTTCATTTCAGTAATTTTAAGGCTGTGAGCCTTGTTACGGTGTGGTTTCACCTGTAAGCAGTGTTACATTAACCCTTTCTGTGCAGCACACAGAATGGTGTGCTGGAATCATCTTCAGCTGGTTCATGAGAGATGATCGATACAGTTATCTGTTAAACATAGCTTCTGTTACACTTTCAATTTTGCAGGCTTATAGTTAAACAGCTAAATTGAAAGACAAAGGTAATGAATACTCCAGAGTCATTCCCCCTTAGCTGCTTTACTACTGTCTACCATTATTTACTCTCTGAGAGTTATTTGATTATGTGTCAATAGAGATAATACTATATAATGTGTGCCATTGTACATTTCTTTCCAGCATCACATGGCCAGTAATATACTATGCCAATAATTTGAAGTCAGCCATTAAGGAAGTATTTATCTTTAAGAAATCAGGTCTTGGCTTATAATTTTGTTGGTTGTGTAGATAAGAGGTTGGTTAGTAAATGTTTTGGGTTTTATGGACTATAGTCTCTGTTGCATATTTTTTTTCTGTGGGTAAAAACCCTTTAAAAATGCAACAAACATTTTTTGTTCCAGAGCAGTATAAAAACATCTGTTCTTGCCGGGTGGAAATGATGGGCCACACCTTTAATCCTGGCACTTGGGAAGCAGAGGCAGGCAGAATTCTGTGAGTTCGAAGCCAGCCTGGTCCACAGAGTTCTGAGACAGCCAGGGCTACATAGAGAAATCCTGTCTCGAAAAACAAAACAACAGAACAAAACATCAAAAATGTTATGGGATTCCCACCTGGGTCCCATCGCCACTTTTGCCCCCAAATAACACACAAGACACTAACTATATTAATTATAAGCTGTTGGCCGGTGACTAGGATTTCTTATTGGCTAGCTCCGTCTTAAGTATTAACCCATAACTACTAATATATGTATTTCTACAAGGTCTTATCTTACATAGATCACATGGCAACTCCTACTACATTTCCCAGAATCCCCCTTATCTCCTAGTCCCGCCTATCTTGCTTCCCTTTGGCTAACAGTGTTTTATTCATCAACCAATAAGAGAGACATATTTCCAGAATGACATCTCCCATCACAAACATCTGTTCTTGAGGCTTTTAGTATAGAGTTAAGGTAGTAATATTAAAACTGTTAGTAATGTAGATGGAATTTAAAAGCATATTATGTCCTTGTCAGTTTTATAGTAAGTGGCACAAAAGTTGAATCAGCAAATATTCTCTAGTTCCTGATATTCTTCCCATTTCAGTGAAGTCCTTTCATCCACTAACAAGTTAGTGAAGTCCTGACACAGGCCTGCATTATTTCACTTTACTTGTACCTTGAAGGAGACAGAAACAGCTGTGCTTGTCTGTTAATGTGAGTAGTCTCTTGGTTGAGTCACATGTCTATTCATACCTGAGATTACTACCTTTGCTTTGTAGTCCTTTACAACAGGGCCAGTTGGTTTTTTGTTTTCTTGTGGGTTGGTTGACTGTTAGTACTGGGGAAGTGAACCTGCTGCCTCACTAAGGCATGCTACACAAATGCTGTATCACTGAGCTTACATGGCCTCGCTGTTTGTCCATGCATGTCTTGAATTTGTGAGCTTTCAGCAGACTTTTGATATTTTAGAGGCTGCAAACCTAATTTTGTAGTAGATGCTCAGTGACTAATGCTTGGAACACTCAGCTGGCATCTTCTGCTCCATCCCTCTGCCTCAGTTCTACAGTTCTGGGGTTACATGTGTTTGCCACCACATCCCTCTTGCTACCGCTGGGTAGCAGCTTCTTTAATTTTTTAAGAAGTCTGTTCTATGAGTTGGTCCCATTTTATTGTTGATCTAATGATACATTTAATGAAAGAATAGTCATAAGAAGCAGAAGACCAGGTTTCTAGTCCAGCTGTGTAATCTTAATCTTTAAGTCTCTAATTCCTCGTTTTGGAAAATAAGGCAAGTTACTGAACTTCCCAAGAACTATTTTGAATCTGCAATTTTATTCAATTCTTGATAATAATTTGAGTTGTTTTTCTTGTACATTTTTTCATAATTTGAAAATATAAAGAGATTTTTTTTTCCTTCTCCTACCTCTGCATCCCTAGTGTTGGGATTAAAGGCATGTGCCACAATGTCTGATGTCCTAGTTTGCTTTATATTGCTGGGAGAAATACCATGATCAAAAGCAAGTTGAAGAGAGGGTTTTTTTGTTTTGTTTTGTTTTTTGTTTTGGTTTTGTTTTTGATTTACATATACCAAACACAGTCTGTTGTTGAAGGAAACCAAGGCAGGAACTCAAGCAGGGCAGGAACCTGAAGACAGGAATTGAAGGAGGAACTCTCCCTACTGCCTTGCTCCATATGGCTTGTGCAACTTGCTTTTACATACAACCTAAGGCCACCTGCCTGGAGTTGTACCATCCACAGTAGGCTGGATCCTCATGTATCAATTATTAATCAAGAAAATTCACCACAAGCTGTTCCTTCAGGTCAATCTGATTGAGGCATTTTCTCAATTGACTTTCTTTTTTCCCAAGTGAGCCGAGTTGACAAAAAACTGAATACAGTTAACCCCTGTCACCTGGACAAACACATCAGTATCAAACCTCAACCTTTCCTTTCTTGTTTATCCCAAGATAACATACTAATAGTATATAACTAAAAACATATCTTTAAACGTTTCATAGTTTTTAAAATATTCAAATACTTTAAAACAGTTCAGTCTCTTTAAAATACAGAAACAGGGCACAGTTACAATAAACTTAGAGCAGCATCTAACAGTGTATACCAAAGCCTGTAGGTAAATGTCCAGCAGCTAGGATTCATTCACTCATGATCCTCTGGACCCTCAAGGACTTGGGTAGCTGCACCTCTCCTCCTGTGCCCTCCATAGCACATGTGCTAATCTCACAGGCTCAGGTAGGTTCCACTCCACACCTGCTACTGTCCTTGGTGGTTGTCTCACAGTCCTGGACTCTCCAGTGTGTTGGGGTCTCCACTGTAGCTTGGTTATACATTCACCAATGGCATCATCTGGCCTCCCCTTCAGGGACTCTGTAACATGCTATATGGTTGGTGCTGATTCTCAGCTTTTCCAGGCTCTCCAGACCCCTTCAGTCCTGGGTTTCTACTGCAACTGAGACTACACATTCACCAGTGGCCCCTCGTGGCCTCTCAGAGTGCCAAGTCTCAGCTGCTCTCCATGTCCCTTCAGTCCTGCAGCCCTCATGCTGCCAACACCAGTAACACTTGGGAGACTGTTACACATTACCAAGATTGGCTGCCAGCTTGGATGCAGCTGTGGCTCCTTCTGGACTACATCTCTGTGAGGTGACCCTGAGGAAGTCCTTCCCAGACTTCACCTCAGTGGTGCTGGTCTCTTCCTAATCACAGCTGCCTTTCACCCCTGCTGACCAGGGACCACAGATTCTTAATTCAGAATATATTAAAGTTGATAGAGTGCTTCCCTCTGAAATCTCACAAACCAGGCCTCCCATCATCTGTGCTGCTCTTAGTATTCTTCCAGCTCCACAGAACAGCCTGTCAAGCTTAAAGAACTAATGGCTTTTCCAGCCCAAAGTTTCATACATTCCTACAGTCTTTTCCGCAAACAACACAGTCAGGTCTATCTGAACAATATCCCACAACCCCAGTACTGCTTTCTGTCTTATTTGCTTTATATGGCTGTAATGAACACATCTCAGTTACAGTCCATCTTTAAGGGAAGCCTGAGCAGGAACTCAAGCAGAACAGGAACCTAGAGCCAGGAACTGAGGCAAGCCCACAAGAGGAACCTTACTTACTGGCTTGCTCAGCTTGCTTTCTTATGCAAATAAGGACCCAACGAGGACTGGGCTCTCTCATATCAATCATTAATCATGAAAATTCCCCACCAGCTTGCCTGTAGGGCAGTCTGATGGAGACATTTTCTCAGTTGGCTTTTCCCTCTTCCCAGTGGACTCCAGCTTGTGTTGAGTTGGTCAAAAACTAACCAGCATAACTGTCCTGAGGGTCTTACTTCTCTTGTAGGAATTTATGTTTTGATCTGTTAACTGCATATCTATGTATCCAGAATATAGATGGCTTTCAATACTGTCATTTCCATTTGTTGTCTCTATTTTACTTGTAATTATAATGAGTTATACTGTGTAGTAAGATCTATATTTTAAAGGTAAACAATGTCTCCTTTTCTGTTATAGACATTGTTCATGAAAATCTGAAAATGGGATCAGATGGTGAGAGTGACCAAGCTTCTGGGACGTCATCAGATGAAGTCCAGTCTCCTACAGGTGTTTGCCTCAGAAATCGTATACACAGGCGGATCTCAATGGAGGTAAGAATTTAAAAAATGCAAACATGCCTTTGTCTGAATACCGAGGAACATGCACGCAGATGGAGCAAATAGATGCTCATCTGAAACTTTCCATGAAGGCAAACGGCACTTACACAAGAGCTGCTTCGTTGCCTTACTGAGCTGGAGTCTGAATGTTTTTTTCTAATTACCACCCCAACACAACTATAAATTAATTACAGTTCTCATTCTGCAGAAGACATTTTCTTTTTTTTTCTTCAGATTTTTTTATTTGAATTAGAAACAAGATTGTTTTATATGACAATCCCAGTTCCCTTCTCCCCTCCCGTCCTCCCCTACCACCCTTCCCAACTAAAAACCCTACCTACCACATATCCTTTCTGCTCCCCCTGGATGGCGAGGCCTTCCATAGGGGGTCATCAGAGTTTATCATATCCTTTGGGATAGGGCCTAGGCCCACCCCCATGTGTCTTGGCTCAGGGAGTATTCCTCTATGTGGAATGGGCTCCCAAATTCCACACCTATGCTAGGGATAAGTACTGAACTACTACAGGAGGTCCTGTAGATTTCCGAGGTTTCCTCAATGAGATCCATGTTTCTGGGGTCTGGATCAGTCCCATGCTGGTATCCCAGCTATCAGTCTGGGGAGCAAGAGTTCCTCATTGTTCAGGTCAGTTGTTTCTATGGGTTTCACCAGCCTGGTCTGGACCCCTTTGCTCTTCACTCGTCCTTCTCTGCATCTGGATTCCAGTTCAGTTCAGTGATAAGTTCCACCAGCCTGCTGAATGAGGGCTGTTGGGTGCCATGTAAGTCAGTCATTTATCTCATTATCAGGGGAGGGCATTTAAGGTAGCCTCTCCTCTGTTGCTTAGATTGTTAGCTGGTGTCATCTTTGTAGATCTCCAGACATTTCCCTAGTGCCTGATTTCTCTGTAAACCTAAAATGTCTCCCTCTATTATGGTGTCTCCATTCTTGTTATCTTCTATTCTTCCCCTGACTCAACCTTTCTGCTCCCTCATGTCCTCTGCATCCCTCCTCTTCTTCCCTTCTCATTCTCTTAGCTCTCAATTTGCTCAGGGGATTCCCCTTCTCCAGGGGACCATGTATGTTTCTCTTAGGGTCCTCCTTGTTTACTAGCTTCTCTGGCAGTGTGGATTGTAGGCTGGTAATCCTTTACTCTATGTCTAAAATCCACATATGAGTGAGTACATATCATGTTTGTCTTTTTGTGATTGGGCTACCTCGCTCAGAATGGTTTCTTCTAGTTCCATCCATTTTCCTGCAAATTTCAAGATTCCATTTTTTTTCCCTGCTGAGTAGTACTCCGTTTTGTAAATATACCACATTTTCTCTATCCATTCTTCAGTTGAGGGACATCTAGGCTGCTTCCAGTTTCTGACTATTACAAATAGTGCTGCTATGAGCATAGTTGAACAGATGTCCTTGTATGAATGTGCTTCTTTTGGGTATATGCCTAAGAGTGGAATTTCTGGATCTTGTGATAGACTGATTCCCATTTTCTTGAGGCATTGCCATACCGATTTCCAAAGTGGCTGTACAAGTTGGCACTCCCACCACCAGTGGAGGAGTGTTCCTCTTTCTCCACATCCTCTCTGGCATAAACTGTCATTGGTGTTTTTGATTTTGGCCATTCTGACAGGAGTAAGATGGTATCTCAGAGTTGTTTTGATTGGCATTTCCCTGATGGCTAAGGATGTTGAACACTTTCTTATGTGTCTTTCAGCCAGTTTAGATACCTCTATTGAAAATTGTCTATTTAGTTCTGCACTCCACTTTTTAATTGGATTGTTTGGTGTTTTGGAGACTAGCTTCTTGAGTTCTTTGTATATTTTGGAGATCAGCCCTCTGTCAGATTTCAGGTTGGTGAATATCTTTTCCCAGTCTGTGGGCTGCTGTTTTGTCTTGCTGACTGTGTCTTTTGCCTTACAGAAGCTTCTCAGTTTCAGGAGGTCCCATTTATTAATTGAAGATCTCAGTGTCTGTGCTACTGGTGTTATGTTCAGGAAGCAGTCTCCTGTACCAATTAATTCAAGGGTATTTCCCACTTTGTCTTCTAATAGGGTTATTTGGCTGGGTTTATGTTGAGGTCTTTGATCCATTTTGACTTAAGTTTTGTGCATAGCGATAGACTTGGATCTATCTGCAGTCTTCTACATGTCCGCATCCAGTTATGCCAGCACCATTTGTTGAAGATGTTCTCTTTGTTCCATCGTATAAATTTGGATTGTTTGTCAGAAATCAGGTGTTGGTAGGTGTGTGGGTTAATATCAGGGTTTTCAACTCTATTCCATTGGTCTACCTGTCTATTTTTGTGCCAATACCAAGCTGTTTTCAAGACTATAGCTCTGTAATAGAAATTGAAGTCAGGGATGGTGATGCCTCCAGAAGTTCCTCTATTGTACAGGGTTGTTTTGGCTATCCTGGGTCTTTGTTTCTCCATATAAAGTTGAGAATTGTTCTTTCAAGCAGAAGACATTTTCTTAATCACACCTTTTCAATAGTTGTCTGGGCACTTTGTAGTTTATATCTACATTTTAATTTTAAGAGGTATAAATCAACTGGAACCAGCTTGTTTTCTTACTTATTAGTCTCTCCTATATGGCTCACTACACCCATACATCCCTGTGTTCTTACTTATTAGTCTCTCCTATATGGCTCACTACACCCATACATCCCTATGATACACTTCAGTTATTTCTCTATGTAAAAGAAGAAAGAATTGGGAGGGAGTGGCTGCAGAGGAGTCTCAGCAGTGAGTGCATTTGCTGCTCTTGCAGAGGAACTGGGTTCAGTTCACAGTGCCGATGCGGCTCCAGGGACCTGATACTCCCTTCTCACCTCTGAGTGCACTGGGCACACACATGGTTCACATACATAAATGTAGACAAAACATTCATAAATATAAATAAATATTAAAAACCCCAAACAGCCATGTTGGTGGCGCACGCCTTAAATCCCAGCACTAGGGAGACAGAGGCAGGCAGATCTCTGTGAGTTCGAGGCCAGCCTGGTCTCCAAAGAGAGTGCCAGGATAGGCTCCAAAGATACACAGAGAAACCCTGTCTCGAAAAAAAAAAAAAAAAAAAAAAAAGAACCAAACAATTCTTTTTTTAAAAAAACATATGTTACAGTCTTATGAATAAACCTTTGTTTTGCCTATTAATATTTCACTGTATCCTGTAAGTTAAATGCTTCCCCAGAGATACTGAGCATGTTTTAAAATAAAATTAGGGGGCTGAAGAGATGGCTCAGCAGGTAACAGCAAGCCTGTAACCCAAGTTCAGTCCCTGGAACCCCTGCAGATTGTCCTCTAGTTACTTAAGGCAAAAAATACTCTGCTTCTATAAAACTATTTCTAAAAAACCACATTATTTGCCTGTGATTATAGTAAGTATTTTTGCCTTAAGTAATTTTGGAACTACGAGAAAATGTCAGTTATTTACCACTAAAAAATAATGCACCTGGGTACACTTATCCCAATTCTAATGCCCTGATCTTCATGGTTTGTTCAGGACTTGAATAAGAGGCTGTCCCTGCCTGCAGACATCAGGATACCTGATGGGTACCTGGAGAAGCTGCAGATCAGCAGCCCACCGTTCGACCAGCCCATGAGCCGCCGGTCCCGGAGAGCCTCCTTAGTAAGTTTCTGGCCTTGCACTGTGCCATGAGGGCACTGGTTTGCTTTTCTGGAGTGTACCTCTTTTTTTCCTTCTTGTCCTTTTGTCTTTTCCTTTTCTTCTTCCCTCCCTCTCCCCCTCTCACTGTTCCTTTTCTTTCTTCCCATCCTTTCCCATTTCATAACTTTGTTAAACCCAGGGATTTGCATGTGCTAGGCAAGTGCTCTACCATTTATTTGTACCCCCTGCCCTGAAATTTACTTTCATATGTAAATGTAAATCACTCAGTTTTATTACATTATTGTCTACTTTTTGTCATTTTTCATACTTGAGGATGTATTGGAGCAGGACTTAAGTTATATCTCATTTTTGGATGTATCTGCTGGATGTATGTGTACCATACGTGTTAGATATACAGTCATATGTTGATGATACATTTTACAGTAGAGTACCCAGACTCTGATTGGAGTTCAGTGTATTCTTCTGTTGTTGTCATACTCGTTTAACCAGTCCCAGATGAATAAATGAAAGCTATAGACACTTTTCTGTTACTTTGCTCTTTACTAATGCCCTCCTTCCTCCACCTTACCCATAATCTCTGCTTTCTGATCACAAAGATTAGTTTTGCAAACTTGGTCGTACTGTTTTGATTATACTCTTTGTAGTGGGATTTTATATCTGAGACTTCTTAGTATTCATAAACATGATCATACTTTTAAAAAAAATACTCAATACTTTGTGATATCATTTCCTCTGAGAGAGGGTCTTTGTAGTCTGGAATTCATTGTGCAAATCAGGGTGGCCTCACTCATCTGCTTTGCTCAGCCTCCTTAAGTGTCGGGAATCACAAATATGTTCTACACTACCTGAATCTCTTTCCTGCTTTCTTTCATTTAACTTTTGCACTTTATGAAGTTATGAATGTTATAAAATGTATTTATACAAATATGCAAGTAATGTGTATATTTTCTATACAAAGCTTATATGTTATAAAATCACAGCATGTATATAACTATACAAAATGTGTTTTTGTAGTTACCTTATTTTGTTCAGTGTCAAGTCTGTGAGTTTCATCTGTTTTGTCCCATGTAGTCATAGTCTGTTTGTTCTCATTGTTGTATGGTGTGCAAGTGTATAAATGTACTATCTTTCTTGAGTGTGTTATACTTGTATTTATGGTCTTTAAGTTTGTTTTTAGGGTTTGACTCTTATCAAATAGTGTTTCTGTCACCATTCCTGTAAATGTTTTTTGATTAAATTACTAGATCCAAAGTAAGCTAGAAATCTCCTATTATGCTTGATATCACTTAAATGATACACTGTGATAGGTAGACATAGTATAAGTTATAACTTATTTCATGTATAATATTTTAATATTTGTATGTTTTGTTGTAAGAGTCATCTGAACAGGAATTTGCTTAGACTGAAAAGTTATTTCTTGAAGTAATGAATTATTCTCTTGGAATAAATTACCATAAAAATCTTGTATAAAGAGCACATTATGGAGTCTTAATGTTGTATTAAAATGCAAGGCTTCTAGAGCCACTTCTAATTGTTTTTATGATGCTGGCTAGTGTTCTTAGTATTCTAAAATAATCTAAGGTAGACCTTGTGCTCATTGTTGCCATAGGAAAGTGGGAATGCCGTCTGTCTTCACTGTGTGCTCAGCACCTGGCATTGTCCTTGGTGAATGTTGAATAAATGGGCTTTGTCTTTTGTCTTCTGAGCAATTTTTAAAATTGTAGGGTATATCAACAAGCTACTAATTGCATATTTTGTTAATCTCTCATGATTGACAAATAAAAATGCAAGTAAAAATTTCTAACAATTCCATGTAAAGATTCATTAGTTGCTATTTGGGTGTAGTCATTGAGTCCACTAAGTTGAAAATTCCTTAAGGAGCTTGGGATTGTGTGTTATTATTCTCTGAATTCATGACAGCCAGTCACTAGAGTTTTGTCAGATTTCTTGGCCATCTACATGGATGGAACTCAACAGTACTGTTTATTTTATAGACTAACTAGTTATGCAAATATAACTTTAATAATTACATGTTAGCATCCACTTTCTCTCATAGATGTATGCTTATTTTTAATTGGTATGTATTCTGCATATTTGTGGGGTACAGTGTGGCATTTCAATTCATGTGTACCATGTGCTTTGGTTAAAGTAAGCAGCATATTCATCACCAAAATATCTACTTCTTTGAAGGAATATTGAAAATATACTAGCTATTTTGACACATACAATTATTGTTGAGTATAGTTACTTTGTGTGTACATATGGTACTTGAATGTGTGTATTTTGTGAATTTGGGCACATGCACATGTGTTCATGTTTGTGATATATACTAATAATGTCACTATATTTCATTCCCTTAAGAGTGACTCTTTGCAATATTAATTTTTGATACATCTGTTACATTTTATTCCATGTGTACTTGGCATTATAGTAATTTCTAAAGCATGTTGTTTATAATAGCCCTTAGTTTGTTGTAAGTACCTTATATAATCTTTAAACCTCAATATTTTTGTTATAGTCACTACTGGACCATAATTTATTGGATGTTTCCAGGGTATAGTAGCATTCATTCACTATAAAAAGACAAGTGAAAAAGTCACTCTTCCTGAGAGGAAAAAGTTCTTAGCTTACAGTTACATTTTCCCATGTGCCTTACATTGTAGATGATCGTGCTTTAAGATAGTTCAATGATGCTCACTGTTTTGTTCATACTATTTTGAACTGATTCTTAGTGCAGTGTTGTTCACTCTGTAAAAAGGGACAAGAAAAATCCACTGCCACTTGAATTGAAATATCTGAATTCTAAGGACACCCACGTGTAAAACATTTTTTCTATAGTTTCTATGATCTTGGCAATTAGCTTTTTATATAAACTTTTACATAAAAGATAATTCAGAATCCAGCTGTCCCATACGAGATACTTAGATATTCATTGCATTTTCTAAATTGAAACTTAAAACTTCACTTGTATTTGCAAAGTGTTTCTATTATAATTTTACTTCATTTTTCACATTATTGATTACAAAAAGTAAAGCCTTAATACCAACCAAGTCATATGTAAGGTAGATATGATGGTTCTAAAACTTTATTTTTCTATTTTTTCATAAAACTACCATATACATACAAAAATCATTAAGAGTGCAAAAGCAAACAAACAAAAAACCATATTTAGTCATTCAATAATACACCTGTGACTAAAAATTCTGGTTTGCTGAAACCAAATTAAGTAGTGTGTTTTTTAGCATGACATGTATATATCATTGTAACAAAAGTCTAAAAACAGCTCTTGTGAGGGAAGTCTGCAGATTTATCAGGGTTTCAAATGCCTGTGGTGCCTAAACATTTTAGAGATTTAAATGTTCATTAACAGAAGATTAACTGTTCTTATATAGACTTTTAATTATAAACTTTGTCTATTTTTATACCTTCTGGTGTTCTAATATCAAATGTATTTTAAAGCTTGACAGGTGTTCAAAAATTTCATACTTTTTAGACTAGAGTTAGAAGTTAAAAGAAGAGGTGAAGTTTTAAGAATCGATGCTAAATTCATAATTGTTTGCTTTCAGTCAGAAATTGGGTTTGGGAAAATGGAAACCTACATCAAATTGGAAAAGCTTGGGGAGGTGAGTATACTCATATTTTTAAAAATAAGACATTTTCTTGTTATCCAAACTCTCAGTCCATAATTTTTGCCAACCTAGAAAAATACAGTTTTAGATATTATCATCTAA
The DNA here is from genome assembly GCF_003668045.3 of Cricetulus griseus. NCBI lineage: Eukaryota > Metazoa > Chordata > Mammalia > Rodentia > Cricetidae > Cricetulus > Cricetulus griseus. The sequence goes on from NW_023276806.1 coordinate 159,242,929, forward strand.
AAGATTATATACCTAATTCTGAAATGACAGCAAAACTAGATGGAATAAATTATCTCAGTCCTTGAAATCTTCCATCAGTTAAGATGAAGTTAATATCTTTTAATAGACTTGTAATCTTTTGTTTAAACACAAATGCTATGTTTTGTGGGTAATGTACTAGGCATCTACTTGTTATCTATTGGAGTCTGTTGTGATCTGGACATTGTGTGAGTTCAGAGAACTATCTGTAGAGATAAAAGTGTTTCATCAAAGGTAAGGAAAGGCTGTGACTTTCTTGAGCTTGCTTCTTCTCCCTGTTAATTTAGAAATGGCCTGCCATCTACAGTAAGAGAAAGGGCAGGAAGATAACAGGCAAGCCTCTGAGAAGCCTTTGAAAGGAGGACTAATGTGCACCGATTCTGAAGGGTGTGAAGGCACGGGGCAGCGTTTATGATTGAACATTATCATTTTCAGTGACAGTTCTCAGTGCCCCGAAGGTTTTATACATCATTGCCTTACACGCCTTTGATATTAATCCATTGATTCAGTTGTTAATCTGAAATAACACAGGAATAAATGAAATGCATTTTATACTTTGGAAACACCATAGGGTGGTAGGAAAATGGATATTGTGCATATGGAGCTGAGTCACTGCTGTAAGAAAAAGTGGATAAGATGATGTTTTCTTTTTAAGGTAGACTTTAGCATGCTTAGAAGCTAGAAACTGAGGTTGAGGCTCTTTACATTTTTTTGAGATGGAGCCTCAGTGTGTAACACTCGCTGCCCTGTAACTCACTATATAATATAGGCCAGGTTGGCTTCTGCCTCCCTCTGCTTCCCAAGTGCAGGAAGTAAAGGCATATATTACCATGCCTGGGGACTATCACATTTGAACAATGTCCTTCAAAATATCTTTTATAGGGTACATATGCAACAGTATATAAAGGAAGAAGTAAATTGACAGAGAATTTGGTGGCGTTAAAGGAGATCCGCTTGGAACACGAAGAAGGTGCACCCTGTACAGCTATAAGAGAAGGTATGGTATTTATATAAATAGTTAAATCTAACCATATTAAAAGAACTGTTTTTAAAATGTGCTCAGGCAGAGAGTCAATCAGTGGCTGGAAGCCATCTTTAGACCTTAGAATTGTTAGTTTCTAAACGCAAAATATTCAACAGAAATTGCATTATTGTATATTTCATAACAAAATACTTATGAAGGAAGCTGTTAAAAGTCTGTGACAGATAAATATTTAACCTAGGAAAATTTTATGTATTGGTATACAGAGACCATAACAACAAATTTTATTAAATATAAGAATCAAATACCATATAAACATGACCATTTTATTTTTTAAAATCAGATCTTTTTATTGATAATAGATAAACACATAGAAAATATTCTGATCTTCCCCGACTCTTCCTCACTTTCCCACTCACCCAATTCCACACTTTCTCTCTCTTCCTCTTATTAAAGTACCAATAGACATCAAAAAAGTAAAATAAAAACAAACCAGAATAGGAGAAAACAAACAGAAAAAAAAGAGCCAAAGAAAAAGCACAAAACACATACAGATACTGGGACACACACACACACACACACACACAAACACACATGCAAATCAGATTATTAAAACAGAGCTTGTGGCAAATTATTGATGATATGGAAGAGTAAAAGGCATCTTGCACTCTATAATCTCAGAGCCTCAAGTAATTGACAGGAAGTTAAAAGATACGAACACGCAGAGTTGTAATGTTGGGGCAGTTTCAGGAATATGGTGTCAAATCCACAGCCACACAAGCAAAGAAGAAATCGATACCTTCATTGTCTCCACTGTCAGTCTTGCTTCAAACTTTGGGCATTATTGTAAACACAGTTAATTAATGTGCAAAACTTTGGGATTCTTAGAAAGACCGGCTACCATAGACTAAATAACTTGCTTTCTGTTGTTTTTCAGTCTCACTGCTAAAGGATTTAAAACATGCAAATATAGTAACCTTGCATGACATTGTTCACACAGATAAATCTTTGACTCTGGTCTTTGAGTATCTGGTAAGCATTTAATAAAATTTATCATTCTATTTTGCTCTAATAAAATAGACAGTTGGACCTTTTAACAGCCCCAGGGACATTACTGTTAAATGATTGGTATTTAAATTTGTGTGTAGTGAATTCTGTATATTTCCTTGAAAAGCAGCTTGGTTTTAGAAATTCAATTCTGTTGGGCTGGTGAGATGGCTCTGTGGACAAAGGTGCTTGCTAACTTTATCCAACTATAGAATTGAATCAACTCTCTTGGGTTGTCCTTGGACCTTAACATATATGCCATGGCACATATATGTGTGCCTCCAAATATAAATAAACATTTGGTTATTTTAAGGGGAAAAAAAGCTCTTAGGTTGATCAGCCATGAATTCTCAAAACTGTGTCACATGAAAAAGTGTTGTGTCTATTTCAGGACAAAGACCTGAAACAATACATGGATGACTGTGGAAACATCATGAGTATGCACAATGTAAAGGTATGTTTTACATGTAATTTCAAACCCTATTTAAAGCACAGCACAACTAGACTATATTGCCCAAGCAAATATACCAGCCTCATAAGTAATTTTTCATTGGGCATTTTTAGATTATTGCCTTCTAAGTATACTGGGTCAGCATCTGTTTACACTATAGCTTTTAAAAATCAGATCCTTTGTGGTGCTGCTTTGTTTCAAAGGACTTTTAAACTTTTGACATTTTCTTTCACAAAAATTCATTCCTTTAGATGTAGGATGGATATCTTAAGTATATTCTGGATAAAAAACATTTAAAATTAATACAAATGATGGATACATACTCTGAAAGGCCCTTTTGAAAATAAATTTCACTAGTATATTTAAAATAGTATTTAATCATAAAATAATCGATTGAAAAAGATCAGAGACTTACAAGTATCTTGAATGCTGTGCTGGAAATACAGATCTGTGTTACCAGAAGATAATCAATGTTTTCTTAGCATTAATTAAGCATTCAAGCAGTGCTATAGAAGTTTCCTAAGACAACTGGAACCAGATGAAACCCAAAAGTTTTAAGTTACTAGATAAAAGCATTCAACACAGCTGAGTGTTAACAATAGAGGTCTGTGGCCTAATTGTCAGACTGAAAACTTAGCGAAGGTTTATTTATGCAAAATTAACAGTTCAGGGGAGCCTATTTTGGAAAAAGGCAGTGTCTCGAGTGTGGTTGAGACATTTCTAATTCTGTAGATAATAACTTTTAGCTTGGTTCCCCTTTTAGATAGTAAGTTGGTGGATATAGAGAAAAGCCAGTTTCTGTTATTAACAGAGTGCTCTGAACATGGACTAATCAGCAGGACTTTAAATGGATTCCCATGTGTTCTAGGAGGGTTTTTATAATATGATATCTTATTTTGTAATATATTATGAATAGTGTTTGTATATTTCTATTCTATTTTTGTTTTCCCTACTTTTATATATAGCAATAATTGGTAAAGAAAATAAAGAGTTTAATTGCATAATTTGATAAAGGTTTGCAGAGTCTATGCTTTTTAAGTTAGGTCCATACGGATGCTATAAGGTGGAAAGCATTTAATTGTCTATCTGTTAAAATTATACTTATGCTTTTCAAGGATAAAATCTGACATATATTGAAATAATAATTCTAGAGTTTTCAGAACACATAAATATGCAAACTCTGGAAGCTGCTTTTCAGAATTCCTTCAGGCCTGTCCCTCATCTTCTGCAGTTTCACCTTCAATGACCTAAAGACACCTCCGAATTCTCTGTATGAAGGCTCTTTTTTTGCTAACAACAAAGAATCAAAATGTACTCCAAGTCTTTCCTCTAAAATACACAAAAGCCCTCAGCCATTAACCTTGCAGGAGTCACTTTTCTCAGTAATTCAGAGCACAATAGTGCCAGGGTCCCTTTCTGAATCACAGCAGATTTGGAAGAGTGAGTAGGAGGCACTGATAGTCAAGTGCCCAGGAGGTGGATGAGGAGAGTGCTGGGGAGAGTATTTTATAGCAAGTAATTTGCCATAGCTACATAGCACCATTCTTTCCTGATACCTTGGCTCTTTTGTAAAACCATCAATTCTGGTGCCTCTTTTAAAATGATGCTGCCCACTACAGGCAAGTGTATGCATACATGCGTGCCTGTGTGTGTGTGTGTGTGTGTGTGTGTGTGTGTATGTGTGTGTGTGTGTGTTTGTGTGTGTTAAAGGAAGAAATCAGTTGCAGGGTTTGGTTAGTTGTTTGACAGAATTTCATAATCAAACTATAGGCCTACAGCCAATGAACTGCTATTATTTAAAGTTTTATTTGCAGTATTTATTTTCCTGGTTATCATTGGGTTAAAAACTAAATGATGCTTTAATTGAACAATAAACAGTAAAATTTAGAAAACAACTCTAAGAGGAAAAGATGTCCTTAACTGGCTTTAATTACTTGATTTTTTTTCTTTATAGCAAAGCCCATTACAATATCTTTAAGAATTCTTTTCATTTGTTTCTGTAGCTGTTCCTGTACCAAATCCTCCGAGGTTTGGCATATTGCCATAGAAGAAAGGTATTGCACCGGGACCTGAAACCACAGAACCTCCTCATTAATGAAAGAGGAGAACTAAAGCTGGCTGACTTTGGTATGGAGAGATAAGATATTCATAAATACTTCCAGGTGGCTAAGTTTAAAAAACAACAACAAAAAACAAAATAAAACAAAACAAAAAAAACCCCACCATTCACAAGGTTGTCATCACTTTTATGTGGGTTTTGAAGTTTTCTCTCTGAATTTAGGTGGATGGTTTTAGATGGTTATTAGTGATCAACACTAAAATGCATGGGTTCTCAGGCATTCTCCATAGACCTCTAGGGCTTCTGAAACCTCCCAGCATCTCTAAAGATAAAACACAGGATCATAATTAACACTGGTGTTCTTTGCCTTTTCCCCTATGTTGATACTCGCACTGATGCTGAAACTTGGGTAAGACGTAAAGTCACCAGGTCCTGTATGTATTCTCTACTGTTAACAGTCTTAAGGAAAGTGTCCATTATACCTAAGGTACTTGACACTGCAGTAAAATTTATTTTCTTAAATTTTAAGCCTGGAGTGTATGTCTTTATAGTATTTCTTGTGACAAAATGAGGTGGTACACATTATATAAGACACATTGACCTCACATAGAAACAAGAGTAATCTAAAGAAAAAGTGTTAGGGGTTCTTTTCTAAAGAAACACTGTTTTACTATGAAATTTTAGACTAATAGACTTAGATATTTGGTTTGCTTGTTTTTGTTTTGTTTTGTCTTTTTTTTGGGGGGGGGATGGTTTTGGTTTTGGTTTTTTGAAACAAGGCTTCTCTGTGTAGCCTTGGCTGTCCTGGAAAGGCTGGCTTTGAACTTAAAGAGATCTGTGTGCCTCTGCCTCCAGAGTTCTGGGATTAAAGGTGTGTGCTACCACTTCCCAGTGATATTTAGTTGGGTAAGATTTCATGTGTGTAGCCTCCCTGATGTTTCTGGGAGACAAAGTCCTGTCAACAGACTCTGTTCCTCCAGCTCTCTCAGTCTTTCCACCTCCTCTGGGAGATGTTCCCCGAGCCTTAGGTGCAGGAATTGGGTTGTAGATGTATCAGTTGGGGGTGGGCACCACATGGTCATTTGTTCTCTGCATTTTGATCAGTTGTGGGTTTTTTTGTAATGGTCTCCAACTGTTGCAAAGACAAGTTTCTTTGTTGAAGGATGAGGTACACTTCTCTGTGGGTATAAGGATAAATATTTAGAATGCAGCTAAGAGTTATTCTGGTTAAGTAAAGTGGCAGCTATAGGTCCTTCCCCCAAATCCATATAATTCTAACATGGAAGGGGTAAATGTCTTGGGACTCCAGCCCTTGAAAAAAAATCTGCAGACCACTGAAGAATGCTGAGGGTGGTAGACATCCTCTTCCTCAGGCAAGAGCCTCATTGTAAGTTATCTGACCCTCAAGTAACAAGTCCAAGTACATTGTGTGAACTGAGCAGATCCTATTTAGATATTTAGGAATCTATGTAAACAAATATATATATATATATATGTATATATATATATATATATATATATATATATATATTTGTGTGAGTGTGTATGTATACAGACACACAGAAAAAGAGGTCATGAATTTGAGATATGAAAGCAAGTGTTGGAGGTATATAACATGGGAGGAGTTGGAGGGAGGGAAGGGAGGGGGGAAATGTAATTATATTTTAATTTCAAAAAATACATACTTCCATTAATGATAGAAAACGGTGTAAAACAAATACTATATTACAATTAATTTGGGAAGGGAATGCTTATATAATTTCATAAAAAAAAAATACTGAAGTTCCGACTTTGAACCCTGAGCCAAATGAGAGAAGCCTCTCCTTCAGGCCAGGAGAGTAAAGTGCTAGGGATGTCGTCACTGCAGTTTGCTTTAATGGCTTCAGATCAGCAGATTTATAGTCGCGTCATCTATAACCCATTCTTAATTAACATCAAGACATGCAAGGTGGCACACATCTTTAATCCCAGAACTCAGGAGGCAGAGGCAAGTAGATCTCTGAGTTTGAGGCCAGCCTGCTCTACATAATGAGTTCCAGGGCTATACAGTTATATCCTGTCTCAAAAAAGCAAAAAACAAAAAACAGAAGAGGAATAAGAAAGCCATCCTACATCTTGCTAATTACCAAAATGTGTAGAAAAATCATTTGTTGGACATGACTATAGCAAGCTGGAATGCTAGGGTAACAATTTGTAATTAAAATAGTATCAGCATTACACCAATTTAATGAAGGGTTGAATTACCATTTTATGACATTTTTCTTATTTAATATTTTAATAAGATACATAAAGTTGTGCATAACAACAGTCTTAGCCTAAGCACCCTTGTTACTTGAAATGAAATGTATGGTAAAAATAAGGTGTTTCTACATAACTGTGCACATATTTGCAAATATCTCAGTAATTAAATCATCTTTTGAGTGCAGCTAATTGTGTAATAACGGAAAATACTGCAGTTCACTTCAAGTGTAAATGATTCTACATGCTTCTGGTAGAATTGTTTCCATATTTTTGCTACTTCAGTAAAGGAACCACACACTTAAATCTATTGTATAGAAAGACATTTCTAGTATATAGTCTTAGTTATAAAATGCTAATTGTGTTCATGCTTGGGTTGTGCCAGAGAGACACACATGTCATTACATTTATATAAAGATGAATCTAAAATATGGCAGTAGTTGAAGATGAGCTCTGATGCTCTGAGCAGCTGAGTGGGTGTTGTTGTTACAGATAACTCGTTAACTTCCCAGTGCCTATGTGGGGTTCCTCACAGCTTTCAGTAACTACAGCTCTAGGGCATCTAGCACCTTCTTCTGTCCTATATGGGCAATACAAACACACACACACCACACACAAATAAAAACTCAAATTCTTGAAAATGAATGTATCACTGTGAAGACTGGGTCAGTGATTTACTACAGGTGGGTACAAAAGGATATTCCAAAAACCATGAACTTCTTGAAATGATACAGTAATAGTTTCTGGAGTCTACTAGGATGTAGTTTCACAATAATGGGTCTCTTTCTGTGTGTTTGTATTTTAAATTAGAATCTCTATGCTTGTAGTAGAACAAAACAATGCCAAACCAGAAATTTATATGTAATTCATGTAATGTCCAATATATGCAGCTGTATGTGTGTATGTATCTCCAAGTGCTATGGATAAGTGTATATTTTCTGTGCCTCCAGAAAAATAATGTTTAACACTGGAAAAAAAATAAGGTGTTTCTCAGATGTAAACATATCGACCACAATTTAAAAGCTTAGTATTATTAATTCTCTCCAGGTGGTAAAGTATAAAGGTTTTGAGTTTCAAGCCTTCCTCTCTTTCTGAACTCACAGTGGAGTGCACACGAGGCTGACAAAGGATGGGCAGGTGCTTGTTTATAGCAGCTGGCATTGTCCTAAAGCACCAAGGCCTCTTTTACTCTAATGTTACCCACATCTCACATAAGACATTAAGAAAAAGGATAATGAACGCCGAGTTTTGTTCCAGGGAAATATTCAGATAGGCTCAAAAAAATTGCCAGTAAAATTCAGCTAGTCACCGACCAATGATTTTGAAGGTTTTTAGTTTTTAAAAATGGTATAGTAAATAAATGTATCATTTGGGTGAAAAGATGATAAATAGCTTACAAGGAAACTGTATCTCAGTGTCATTGACCTATTTTGGATTAATTTCAGTAGTAAATAATTCTAGCATCATGACTCAACAAACAGAAAATATCTTAAGTTTCAATTAACTTAGACACTATGCCGGTTTAGTCTCTAGTTGTGCAATTATTGTTTTTACTTTAATTATATAATATTGACTCGGCCCTAGACTACATACGTTGAACAAAATTTGTAAAACTGATTTTTTGAAGTTTCAAGATGCTATTGAGTATGTGTCACTTTGAGTCATATTGAAGGAAGGGGTAAAATAATTCAGTATATTAATAGATTTCAGTATATTTAATTCCTGGTTTTCTTTTCTCCGTAAAGGACTAGCCAGAGCCAAGTCAGTTCCCACAAAGACCTACTCAAATGAAGTTGTCACACTGTGGTATCGACCACCTGATGTGCTTCTTGGTTCCTCAGAGTACTCAACACAGATTGACATGTGGTAAATATATATAAATGTCATTGCCATTTATATTTTTGAAAGAGTATAGCTATTAACAGGGCATCCTGACAAATACTTATTTTTTAAGGCGGTATTTTAAAGAGTATGTGTGTGAGCAATGATTAAGAATTGAAGCATTCCAGACCCCAGGAACGTGGGTTTCAGTGAGGAAACCTCGGAAATCTATGGGACCTCCTGTAGTAGTTCAGTACTTATCCCTAGCATAGGTGCCCATTCCACATAGAGGAATACTCCCTGAGCCAAGACACACGGGGGTGGGCCTAGGCGCCATCCCAAAGGATATGATAGACTCTGATGACACCTATGGAAGGCCTCACCCTCCCTGGGGAGCAGAAAGGATATGTGATAGGTAGGGTTTTAGTTGGGCAGGGAGGTGGTAGGGGAGGGAGAGGGAACTGGGATTGTCATGTAAAACAATCTTGTTTCTAATTCAAATAAAAAAATCTGCAAAAAAAAAAAAAAAAAGAATTGAGGCATGGAGATACAACTATTTAGATTTAAATATCAAGTCTACCACTAATGACTGTGTAACTGCCTTATCCACATTATTAGCCTGTGCTTTCATTTCTCATTTAAGGAGGTGGATACAGTAATAATAAAGTTCTGTAGATGATATTAAGACCAAATGAGAGAAAAAGATGTAGCAATTGGGGCTGGAGAGATGGCTCAGAGGTTAAGAGCACTCACTGCTCTTCCAGAGGACCCGAGTTCAATTCCCAGTAACCAAATGGTGGCTCACAACCATCTGTAATGAGATCTGGTGTGCAAGCATGCATGCAGATAACTGTATACATAATAAATAAGTGAAGTCTTTAAAAAAAAGAAATAGCAATTTCAAACAAGTATTTTTTTAATATGTAGAATATACCTACTTTAAGTTGGTCTAAAATTAACAATTGAAATTTCAAAGATTGTTTTTATCCATTATTATGTGTGTATATGTATATACACATATGTGTGTGCAGGTACAGGTGTAGAGACCAGAAGTCAACATGAGGTGTGTTCAGATGTCACTTTTGCTTAAAAATATGTTATGTACTTACTGGAATAGTCTTTCACTGAACCTAGATCTTGCTGTTTGGGCTAAGCTAACTGGCCAGCAAGACCTGGGCTCTGCCTGTCTCAGTCCTGTAGCATTTTATATGTAGGTGCTGAAAATCTGTATAACAAACATTGTGCCCACTGAGCCATCTCCCCAGCCTTCATGTCACTATGACTATGATGCTCTATGCTTGTTGCTAGCTTATCATTGCCTATAAAATAAATCACATCTTCTTAATCTGATAAAGATTTTTATAGATGTCTATAAACTTCCTTTCTCAATTTAATCCAGCCTATTTCTCTTTTAGCAAAATTGTTCTACTAGGTATTCTTTAAAATTGGCCTAGCTCTCCTAATTCTCTGCCTCCAGTTCATCCCAGTCTGCCCATTTGACATGCATCTCTCCACCCAATGGGATCCATGTTTAGTAATTCCACACAATTTGTTATCAGTCCTTTCCTCCAGTGGTAATTCCTTTCTCTGAATTGTGGCTGTGTTTATTATCCACTCCTTATGATTTTCTTGTTTATTTGTTGTTTTGGCTTTTAGTTTTTGAGACAGGGTTTCTCTGTGTAGCTCTGTAGACCAGGCTGGTCTTAAACTCAGAGATCCAACTGCCTCTGCTTCCCTAGTCCTGGGATTAAAGGCGTGTGCCACCACTACCCTGCTACTCCTTTTGTCTAGATAAGTTAAATACTTGTTTGTTATTGTCTTGAGCAATTGCATCTCATTTCGTAGGACATTTACTCTCTTTCATTCTGATAAAATATACCAAAGATAAAGTTTATAATTTTAACTAGTCTGATTATATAGTTTGAGACACTAAGTTCATTTACATTGTTATACAACTGTCTCTGCTGTTCATCTTTAGAACTTCAGAACCTATTACTCCTTTAAAAAGTAGTAAGATATAGTGACTGTTAGATAAACCAGTCTACCTTTTTATTTGCTCCTCAGTAATCAGTACACTACTAATTTTTGTCTGAATGTGTGTGTTCCAAGTACCTCATACAAGTGAAATCATGCTATTTGTTCTTTTGTTACTGACTTACTCATCTCATCTCACTGACTATGATGTCTTTAGGCTTCATCAACACTGTGCGTAGTTTCCTTAAGTCACTGTGTATATACACATTTGGTTTATTTGTTCATCCAGTGATAGGTACTTGAGTTTCTTCCACCTGTCAACTACTGTAAATGATACTATTATGAATGTGGATGTACATATGGATTCAAGATTCAGCTTTGGGTTCTCTTGCACATTTACCTATAAGTGAAATTGCTGGTCATAGCAATTCTTTTTTAAAACGTTTGAGGAACCATCGTACTGTTTTCCATAACAATGTGTCGTTTTGTTTTCTGTGTGATACTGTAAGTTTGTGTAGTTTTACTGTCTGTGTGCCCTTATGGAAGTACTGTTTCTTAACCTTACTTGTATCATACAGTTCCTAAATGACAAGGTCTGTTTTTGGAGCCTTTGTCCAACTTTTCCTTCCCTTACACAGTCACCATCCCCACCAGCACCCACTGTGGTCACTACTTCTGCATTAGAGTCATGACTCTTCCGCTTCTCTCTATAATGTCATTGCCATTGTTTTCTCCCAGATTACTGTAGTAATAGTAAGCATCCTATCACTTTAAATATTTTTTTATTCTTTGAGAATCTTATGTAAAGAAAGCTAGACACTTTAAGAGTAAATTAGTAACATGGAAGTCGATATGGCAAATTTAATGAATTAGTTAGATCTAAAAATATCTTTTCAGAAAGTTTTCTGGTAGGCTGGTCTAAAATTCTTCTGAAAGGCAAGCTTGAGAAAAAATATTCTTGTGCTACCTAATATGTAAATGGATTTTTTTCTTTTCTTTTTATGGTGAATTTAAAAGGGGAGTTGGCTGTATTTTCTTTGAAATGGCTTCTGGAAGACCACTGTTTCCAGGGTCAACTGTGGAAGATGAACTGCACTTAATATTTCGACTACTAGGTAAGAAAGAAGTCTTTCCAATGATTCATAGCTGTAGTTGGCTAGTTAATAGGACTATGTCTGTCAAGCATGTGTGTACATGCATCCATAGCTATGATGGTAACTACTGTTGGCTTTGCTGTCATAGGGTAGATCTTCCAAGATAATTCCTCATCTAGCTTCACTTCACTAAGACTTTGTGAAACAAGATTTGACATACATAATTTAAATGCATATCATGAATTTATTCTTTTCATTCAGGAACTCCATCTCAGGAAACTTGGCCAGGTGTTTCTTCAAATGATGAATTCAAGAACTACAACTTCCCAAAATATAAGCCACAACCTCTAATTAACCATGCACCCAGGTATTTTTTTCTTAAGTGAAAGGGGCAAACTCTTGTGACTCATTAGACTTGGTAGATGTACTGACGAAGTGAGGTTCAGGACTGATAGAGGACAGTTTCTCTGCAGTGTGTGAGTTGAGTTCATTCCTTCCATTGACATAATAGTTTTATAAGTCAGTGGCCAAGAATCACCACAGTATGTAAATACAATTGAGCTGTAAAATAAATAGAGAATGCATATATTAGGATTCTAGAGCTTATATAGCTAGATCCACAAAGGCCATGATAATACTTCTGTTTAGGACTTCACTGGCTGTCATTGGTCTTCCAGCCCTTATTATTGAAGTGTTATGAACTTAATACTTTACAGTAATCATTGCTTAGAAGGTGGTTATCTATATTTTGAACCCCATTGATGCATTTTGGGGTCACTGTCTCAGCATTTTCACCTATGTGCTAGGATAGTGATGTTTTGGTGTACCTGCCTTCATTGGCACACTGAATGTCAGTGCCCAGTTTAAACTTTCCTTATCATAAAGGGTACTTTATTTGGGGATAGAATGCTAATAAAAATTCTATAATGTTAATAACTTTTCTTGAATATTGAAATTTTGGTACTCTAGTTATTTATGATTTATTCTCAAGAAAATGGCAAGATAAGTCTTAGGGCTAAAACAAATTTGGGCCTTTGAAAGCAATAAGAATAGTTATTTTAGGGCACTTAAATTTGGCATATGGAAACATCTGGAAAATAATTTTATCTGCAATGTTTTTCTCAGCTAAGATAAAGGAATAAATGGACACTTGTTTTGGTTTGTTGTATTTTTTTGTTTCTAGGTTAGATTCTGAAGGAATTGAGTTGATAACAAAATTTCTTCAGGTAAGTCACATTTTATAATTATAATGTCAAATGGATCATTAAGTGTCACTACCTTATAAAAAATAGAATTAATAATAACCTCCTCTGATACTGTTAAGTAAGATTACTTATGGTGCTTTCTAGAATGCTTCAGACACCTCAAAGTTGTGTTCTTTGCAATTCATGCTCTTCTGTTTTCTTTCCTTATACTTGCTGCCTTTCAGGATGCTGCACTTCCAAATATGACTTGCATTTCCCTTCAAGCCACATTAACTCTCTTATATCTTAAAAGCAAAGGCCTTTTCCAAATCTCATTGGCCAGAGCATTAATTGTAAAGAAAGAAGAAAAAAAATTGGGAATTGGAGAATTAGGCTGAATGTAGAACAGTCATGATTCATGATTTGTTTTTTGGTGCTGGAAGCGTAAATGTCCTGAGCAATAAGTTGTGTCCTTTAGGAAAAAGAAGCCATGGAGTTGGATCTACCAAGGTTGCTGGTATAAAGGCATGGGGTATATGTCCACCAACATCCTGCTGTCTACAAAGAAAAGTAACATTAGAGATTGAATGCTTTCATTTTTCATCACTTTAGAGAGATACAAGGAATCTAATTTTTCATTATGAGGCTTAGCTGGGAAATGTGGAATTAAGAGAATTGTCCCCTCACCCTGAGCATATTGGGAGTACTCTAAATTGATGCTAGAAAATTTGTCATATTGAGTAATCAAGAATTTTAAAAATATTTCTAAATACTAATTTATCCTCCTTCAGCTTTTTACAGTAATTAGAGAAAAGGTTAATGAGTAGGTTTTTCTTTCTTTCTTTCTTTCTTTCTTTTTTTTTTTTTTTTTTTTTTTTTTTTTGCTTTTTCATAGTATGAGTCTAAGAAAAGGGTTCCAGCAGAAGAGGCTATGAAACATGTGTACTTCAGAAGTCTAGGACCAAGAATACATGCTTTGCCAGAAAGTAAGAAACTCATTTGTTCCTGTTTGTTTTCATTTGTCTAGGATTGAGGATTGGAATGTTTAGGGATTTAAAAGGTGATGGTTGTTCATATCTCTACCTAAAATTTTAGTCCTGTTTGTAATCAGATCATAATTTTTCCAAGGAAGGAATATGTCTTGTTCTTCTTATTTATGTCTTGTAACATTGAACACACTGTCTCTACTCACTAAGAAATCAGTAATGTTTGAGTGTGAATCATTAATATTACTTTATTTAAATTAGAATGTGCTGATGATATCATCCTTAGGTTTAATCTGGTTCAACTCATTTGTTAAAAGTGGATTTCTAGGGTTGGACAGGAAGAAGAAAGTACTTGATACATAAGCATGCAAATGCAAGTTCAGATACCCATGTAAAGGTTGGGCACTGCTGTGCACATCTGTACCCCGTACTTGGCAGGGTAGGGATTCCAAGAGCTCACTGGCCAGCTTAGTCAAAATGGTGCATAACACACACACACACACACACCGTTTTCTATAAAGATTATTGAGTTACAATCCTAATGCAAGCTTTTCCTTGTGAAAGTGCATTCCTTTCTGATAAGATACAAAGACGGCTTTCCTTTGTTGTGGTCATTCTGGTTGTACTATCCCTAAGAAGATAATATAAAGTTATTATGGAAATCACTAGAATAGAAAATTTCCCAGGCCTGAGGTAATGCTTTAATTTTGTTCATGCTATCTTAAATTAGTCCAGTGTTTTACTTTAAAATGAAGTGAGTGGGGAAATAGGAGAATGTCTGGGAGCACAGCTGTAAAAGCTATTATTACTTTCCCATTCTCTTTTCCTAGGTAGTGCTTGTTAACTGAGGTTCAGGTAACAGCCAGTAGCAGAGCCTGTTGTAGAATTTTCTTTATTTTTTTTTTAATGAAAAACTATCTCTGATAGAGGTTAGAAATGAGAGGCAATATGTATATTATTCCTAAGTCTTTTTAAAAGACAGCATCTTAACTCACTGAAATCCAGCTGGCCTAGAGCTTGTTGATGATCCACAAGACCCTACCTTCCAAGTACTAGGACCACAGATGTGTGCTACTATACCTTCCTTTCTTTTAAGGGAGGTATTTCCTTGTCATAGCAAGTTTCAGTTTGACTTAGTGATTCTTGTACAAATCTGGTCCATCTTTACTGAAAGTACCTGAAGATAATTTAAAGGTTGATACTTTCAGGCCATTAGGACAGAGTCACACAGAGAACATTTTTTTTTTCCCTGAGACAGTTTCTCTGTGTAGTTTTGAATCCTGTCCTGGAACTAGCTTGTAGATCAGGATGGTCTTGAACTCACAGAGATCTTCCTGCCTCTGCCCCCCAAGTGCTGGGATTAAAAGTGTGCACCACCGCTTAGCCAGAGAACAATTCTTAAGTGTGATAACTTCATTTGGTTTTGTCTCTAGAACATAGGAGCAAATGCAACATCTTTCAGGGGCCATAACCTTGGGAGAGTAGTGTAGCTGTTTGGTGTTGAGTCCTTATATGTGTTTTGGATATTTTGTTACAGTTGATCTAGATTTGTCATTAATATCTGGTGATTTTTTTGTCTGTTCATTTTAGGCGTATCAATATTCAGTTTGAAAGAGATTCAGTTGCAAAAGGACCCTGGTTTTCGAAATTCTTCCTATCCAGAGACAGGTGTGTTTGTCATAAACCATTTCACGTGTCGATCATGAATTTTTGCGTGGAACCAAGCGATGGGTTTATAAAATGATCAGTAAAATTATTGATGTAAAAACCAGTGTACAGTGCATCCCACAACTCTGTATGTTTAGAATTGCACATACTCACTGTTCTGTATGATGTGGGCAGCTCAGTAAATCTTCAGAGAGACAGTGACTCAGTCAAGTCAGGGATCCTGAAAACTCCAGATGGCACAAAGACCTTTTACAAGTGACCTGCCTTGATCACTGCACACGCCATCCCTGGTACCTGAGGCAGAAGACACATCTTGTGCTTGCCTGGTCATCAGGTTCATCACTTCGAAGCCTAAAGCTGTAGACTGACCCCGTCAACAGAGGGGTCATTTAAGACAGTGCTGGCCACTCTTACCCGGAATATTAGCGTTTGCTGGTGGGAACGTTAGCTTCCTAGAGTCACCAAATACTGTATGTGGGATAAACGCTGAGCCTTGAACTGCCTCATAAGATGACTTTATATTTTAGGACACGGGAAGAACAGAAGACAGAGCATGCTCTTTTAAGTCTGGTAGCATGGTTTCAAGCCCAGCCCCAGCCTTTCTTAGCAGTCATGGACTCAGAGCTGACTTATTTCTTGTGCTGGACTTGGAATCTCCGTCTGTCTACACTGTCCTCTTCACAGTGGAGTCTTTCATTTCAGACCTACAGATTGTTTTTATATTTGTTGTCACAGTGTGACAATTGTTTTTGTACAGTTGGTTTTAAGGTCTTCTCTGCCAGTAGAGCCAGTAGGTTACAGCTATCCCATGTAACTGTAGCTGCAGATTTGTGCAGGACTGAGAAACACAGTGCATTATTTATTGCGGAATCATTGCTGCTAAATAACTACTGTTTATTTAACACAACAGTTGAATGCCTGAAGAAGTTGCAGTGGCTTTATTATATGTGAACGCATCTGTTTCTCCTCACAAATTGTTTTACTGCTGCATTTTTTTCTTTTGTTTGTTTTTAAAAACTAAACTGCAGTGTTTCCTGGAATGTATATTTAGCTTTGCTTAACAGTAAAAACGTGAGCCATCTTGAACATGCTTAAGTTCGTGCTACATATAATTTCGTAGGAACATTGGCTAATAGAGTAGCTGAGAGGTCAACAGCACAGTGTGTTTAAGAAGTGTGCAGTGTGAGAGTTGATTCAAGCAAGTGAATATCAGATATTTTTGGAGTCTCACATTAGACACCAATAAATTAAGAACCAAGTTATTTATTTTTACCTACTCCTCATTTTAGAAATGTCTACTGCATAGTGGTATGCTCCTCCCCTTGATGAACTCTTTTACACTGTGCTTTTAGTTAACTTGTAACCATAGACACCATTCAAACAGGAAAGGTCTTGCTGCTGTTTGTCTTAAGCACATTTCCTTTATTAGAAGATACTTCATTTTGAGGAATAGTTTCTTTCATTCGGGGGTTGTGTGTGTTTCAGTGACATTCACTTGGAATCAGCTGAAGGCTGTACTGTGTCTTTAAAATGAGCCATGAGAAATGAGAAACAGGAACCCAGTGGAGTGCTCAAAAGCATTGTGGGTATTATCTGCTCATCAGACACTAACTAGTGTAACTTGAATTATGCATCTTCTTGAGCATCACAGACACTTCGGTGTTGGTAACAGTGTTTCAGGCATTTATGTTCATTTTTAAGAACTATTGGTTAGTGCATCCTATAACTAGAAATCCTAATTGGTATATTTTGAAATGGTCATGTACATTTTTGCCTTATATCATGAAAATAGTTATAACTTAATTTTTGTCCTGCCATTCACTGTAAAAACATTCAGGGTCCTCTCATTTCTGTTCAGGAAATCCTGTAGTTTATTGTTGTTATTTAACAGTATTAAGTGAGTTTTTGTATATTTCATTTTAACTTTATTTGTGAATAGTGATTGTGGCATGTTTGGGGTGTTATTTTAATATTTCATGATACTGAAATTTTAATTTTTTTAAAAAAAAAGTTCTGGAAGAAACAGATTCATGTATAATGGTGAATATTGGACCACTACTGCTTTTCACATTTGTCAGCTGGTTTAATGTTAAACCCTGTAGCCTAACTGCTGTTATTTCTAACTGACAGACATATGTATTAATATTGTACTTTGAAGGTTATAAATATTATGTGAAAATTCCTTCATTTTGTTTTGAAATTTATAATAACTAAATCTCTGTGTTATATAAAATGTGATTTTGTTGAGTCACTGTTCTTTGTTGGGGAAGAAAGCTGTGTACATGGGGGTCATTTTCTTTTTGTGGTGTCCTTGTAAAGTAAGGACGTTTCTGCTTTACGTTTGTGTCTACCATTTGGTTAGCCATCGCTTATATGACCTTGTAAGAGAGCATTTGTTACTTAAGTAAGAAATAGCAGATTTTTTTATTTGATTTGCAAATTGATTTGTAGTTGGTTGTCAGTAGGTTCGATTCTTGCACAGAAAAAGTAAAGAGATACAAGCAATCGTTATTTAAAATTCTTTCTAGGAAGTTTAGGGACCTCTGGTAAGGAAATTGGCAAGCAAATAGGTATGTGTAGGCTGCTTTGTTTGTTGACATTTCAGCCTCATTCAGATTCTGGAAACGTTGGGTGAAGAGACTTAAAACTCAGAAGGGTTGAACCTGGAACTCTGTCTCACAAGCCCCTTAAACTGGCCACTCTGAAGGTAAGAGGTGCTACATCATTCTCACCATAAACAGGTCTTCACGTGGGCACTTCAGTCAGCTTAATTTAAAAGAGTATTTAATAGCGTGATATAATCCACCTTTCAGACTCATGACAGTTCATATTGATTTTTCTTTACTTCTTTATGACATTGGTTGCATTCACAATACAATAGTTACATTGATTTTTTTCCAAAATTGTCTTATTATTTCAGAAATTGAATTCATTAAAAAATAATTCCATCTCTCCCCCCCAAGCCTCTCATAACTATTGACCTACTCTGAATTTCCCTATTCTAGATATTTTCTGTATGTGCAATCATACCATTTGGTTCGGCTTCTTTCTTTCAGGGTTTCTCTTCATGGCTGACTAATGTTCTGTTGTGAATGAACAACTGTGAATACTGCTGCTGTAAGCATTGGTGTACACGTATGTTTGAGTTCTTTGTGGTATATACACACTAGGAGTAAAACTGCTGGCCAGACATCATTCTGTATTTTCTGAGAAGCTGCTGAGCTCTCCACAGCGGCTGCACTATTTTAAACTCCTAGTGATGTATGAGAATTCTTTATCCTTCCAATACTTGTTATTGTCAGTGCCGTCAGTATTGTCAGTACTTTAAGCGGCATGAAGACGTAGTTTATTGTAGGTTTATTTACATTTACTAACGATTACCCCGTGTTGAGTATCTTTTGTTGAAAGAAAGTAATTGATACAACATTTTTCATTTTTTTTTTAAACTTTGTTTTGTTTTTTTAAGACAGGCTTTCTCTGTGTAACAGCTCTGACTGTCCTGAAACTCAGTCTGTAGACCAGGCTGGCCTCAAACTCACAGTGATCCACCTGCCTGAGTGCTGGGATTAAAGGCATGTGCCAGCACCTCCTACCTGCTAAGTAAGGTTGTCTTTTTGTTGTTGAATTGTAAGAGTTCTTCATGGATTCTTTTTTTTTTTTTTTCCCCAACACTGGGGTCTCAACTCTTTCTTCTGGAAGAAGTTCTTCTCTATACCCTCCCATAGCACAGACTGGATTATATCTATGTATCCTCCCATTTTACTGCCTTCCTGTCTGTTGTCTGTGTACTGAAAACTATGATAATACTCGAGCACTTTTTATTATCACTCACTAAACCACAGTCCTGTGGAGGAAAGGGGTATGTCTTGGATCAGATACATTTTAAAGAAATACTAGTATTTGTGAAGACACAGGAGTGAAGAAATCCTTGTTTGTAAGTAATACTTATTTTATCACTTCTATTAACTTGGTCTTGTCTCTTCTCTATGAATGAACTAAAGGTAAATGCAGAAGTCAAAAATTATGTTAAAAACCTAAGAACTGACCCATAATCAAGGTACTCAAATTATTCTATATCTGTCTGTTTGTCTCTGTCTGTCTGTCTCTGTCTGTCTGTCTCTTTCTCTGTCTCTTTCTCTCTCTGTCTCTCTCTGTCTGTCTCTGTCTTCCTCTCTCTCTCTCTCTCTCTCTCTCTCTCACACACACACACACACACACACACTAGAAGGGAAAGGGAGAGATCACACACAGGACTAGGGATACAGTCAGTACAGAAGTCCAGACAGGGCAAGCTATAATTACTGGGAATCTCCCAGACCACAGTGATGTGCCAGGATAACTAATTAAAATCTTTCAAGCATTATTGGCCAACATCATGGCTTCTACAATCAAAGTATAAGATTGAAAGCTGATTATCTGTTTCTTTGAAACAACTATTTAACTACAGTAGGTCCCAGTTTCCTTATAAAATTATGTATAAGAATACTTCCCTCCTAGGGCCGTGTGAGTGGTCTGGGTAAATAAGCTTCTAAGAGAGCTGAGTACATCTTAAGTAGTTTAGACATGGTTACTATCACTACCTGAAACTGCCAGGTGATGAAATGAAAATGGGTCTTAGGTTCCAGACTCATTTGAAAGAGAGTACCAAAATGCAGTGTCAGTCTTGTATTTGGGGCCAAACAAACCAAGGGGATTTGCTGAGAGGCAATGTTAATGCAGAGGAAGGATTCCTGAGGGCTCAGACAAGATGTATTTTGTAAAACTGACTGTGGTTGAACTGTTATTTATAAACAGGACCACACACATGTTATCTTCTTTGGTAGAAGGGGTGTTTCTGCAGTGCCTCCTGGAACAGAGTTGATTTTCATGTTTTTTGTGAGTGAACTTATTTCCTACCATACCTACAAATATGTTATACCTAAATAGCTATGAATTTGTTACCCTTTTGGAACTGTATTTACACTGAATGTGTCAGCCTGAGTCTCTGCTTATAACTATCTCCCTCCACCCATTGCAGCCATAGAGAAGCCGCATGCAGAGACTGAGTTAGGTTCCACCATCAGGTTCTAGAGCTCCAACTTCAGCCACAGCATGTTAGCATTGATTAGGCAAGCATTAAAAAAAAAGAGAGAGAAGCTAATGTTCTTTGGAATCTGTTTTCTGGCTAAATCAATCCTGTTAAAAACACAGAAGGTGGGGAAGCTGAGTTATTCTCCATATCTTCAGTTCTCTTCACTACAGTGAGTGTTTCGATCCATCAAGAGTTCAGTATTTTCCCATTTCTAATCAGGGAATACATAATATAGGTTAATCACAGTAGTTGGAAGAAAAGAAAACAACAGCCAAATTTAGTCATTGGAACATTTCCAACCAGCATCTATAGTTTAGAATCTAGTCTATAAAAAATAATTTTGGTTGAAATTCCTGTACATTAATTCCTTTAGTTTCTTTGTAAGAACCTTGCACATCGGGCTGGAGAGATGGCTCAGTGGTTAAGAGCACAGGTTGATCTTCCAGAGGACCAGGGTTGAATTCCCAGCACCCACATGGTAGGTCATAACTGTCTATAACTCCAGTTCCAGGGGACCCAACACCCTCCTACAGACAAATGTGCACATAAAATAAAAATAAATATTTAAGACAAAAACTTGCACATCAAATGCATTCTTGAGCAGTTTTAGACACTGCAGCCTTGTTTCTGTACCTAAGTTTTGGACCAATCCTACTCTTCCTTCAGCAAATGGTATGGCCCCAGGCAGCTCCCAACTTTCCCCAGCTGGCCCTGTGTGCCTGTCTTGACCAGAGAAGAGCTGGAAGAAAGCGTTCTCAAAGCACCTCTGGACTCTGCCATTGTGTTCAGTAATTACAGCTCCCTAAACCAGCTCCTTTTTATTTTAGGGCACATTTGTTCTCTGCTGGGAGGGAGTAGCTGGGGTGTCTATTTATGGGTTTGGAGCTATTTCCATGGCTTTACAGTCAGATGCCCCCCACACACAAGAAAGATGGTCGATTTCAGTAAAAAAGTCTCAATTTATAAGTATCTACAATTTTAGATTTTTAAAAATTCAAATGTTTTTTCACAAGCTTGTTTTTTTAACCCTCTTATAGTCCTTTATTTAGTACCCAGTTTAGAATAGCTATTGAGGCACATTTCAGATCTGTTTTTTTTCCTACTTGTAGCGGTGTTGCATCTCACCTGATTTTACATTGAAAGTACTTTGAGTTCACAGTCTTGCAGCAGCACTTTCCCTTATGCACAGGTGTGCTGCCTTTCCGAGTTTCTGACCCGATGAGGGGCTACTGCCCTCAACAGTCCTAAACCACAGCATGTGATGCTTCTCCCACAGAACATCCAAATGGCCACATAGTCACTTCCATAGGGAGGTTCCTGAAGAGGTTTCTTTTATCAGATTGCCTTACTCTCATCATCAATGTAATACACAAAGCGCGTCTCCTCGGGGCTCTGCTCCAGCAAGGCCTTCAGTGCCTCCAGCTCTTTGTATCATAGTGTGTTTACTCCATCAAAAACTGTCTATGCACGGGAAGGTACCTGTGTAATAGAATTATTTCTTTGTTGTTTGAGTTTATCACTGTCTGTGGTCATGTTAGTCTTGGTTTGTTTTTTTCCCCTTTTCTGGGAGGGACCGGGAGCAGATTGCTAGGGATTGTACCCGTAGCCTCACCACACGATAGGCACAGACTCTACTGAGCTGCACCCTCAGCCCTAAAACATTCGATTTTCAAATATTGTTATGCCAGGAGTCTCAAGAAACCCTAACTCCTAGTGGTGATAAAGACACCAGATGGTTGTGGTTATAGGAACTCAAGAGAGCGGAGATAATAGTACATAAACTTAGGATGTACCTTTACGGAGTTCTGCCAGTGTGGACATAATGTAGTTTTAATATCCCAGAGTAGAAAGGCTACTGTAAATGTCTAAGCCGCTCAAAGTTCATCTTTTAAAAAATGCACTTTGGAACATATTCTTTAAAGAATGTTTATTGTCTAAATATGGCTTCGTTCATTCTTACAAAAACATTACTTGGACATTACATTTACTGGGTTTCAGGTCAAAAGAGGTCTAAGGCAGTTCTTTCAGTGAAGGGAGTACACTTTCATGTTTTCTACATGTGAAAAGAACATTCTTCCAAGAGCTGTTTGCTGATATTTTGTCCTTCAAACACTTTCCCTTAATATAGAAATACATAAATCATGTACATAAAACTAAATGCAAAGGAAGGCACAGCTGGTTATAGTGTGTTTAGAAGCAGAGTTCAGCATATGCAGAATTAAAGCAATAAAAAGCTTCACATATCCTTATTAGTTATATTGAAAACATTAAAAAGGTTCTTCACTGTCAGTGTTCAACACTTCAGAGCTAAAAGGATAGAAAAACAAAAACATTAAAATCCACTTAATGCAAAACACTTTCATATAGAGCTGAATATATAAAAATGGTTTTTAAAAGGCTAACATACATCTAGGTTATCCGTGTTATGAAAAGTGCAAACCAAATTAACAGGGTTTCACAATGTCCTTCTCATGACACAGGTAAACTAGCCCATGGGGACAAACTGGCTTCATCAGTTTTGAGTCCTTAGTTGCTGCTGCTGCCGCCGCCACCACCACCGACACTCATCATGATTTCTGAGAGCTGGAGGAAAGCAGGACTGGGGATGGAGCTCTGTCCAAACTGGGGAGTGGCACCGGCATGTGACCATTGAGCAGTGTGGGGAACTGTAAGGGACAAGAGGCATTCAGTGATAATGGCAGATTCATTGAGCAGCTTAGACACACCAATGGAGGTACTTCATGCCACCCAGTGATGGGAGTTGGTTGCTGACCTGTTTGACAGAGGTTACCGAGAGCAACAGAGGGAGGCCCAGAAATGTCCCTACTCTGTGTGCTTACGTCCTAAAGTGTACTTCAGCATGCTCTGCTACTGTTTTTAAAGGTTCTCAGCTACTTAGCATGCTGATTTGCTTTAAATATTGAGGGGATGAAACTGGAAGCCAACATTCTTTACATACAAGTCAGTAATCTCAAATTTTGAGATTTGCTGTCAGCTTTCCATAGCACAGCAAAATGGCCCATCAGTACTTGTTTAAAATGAGGACCAGGGAACTGGACAGATAGCTCAGCAATTAACAATGCTCACTGCTGTCTTCATAGAGGGCCTGAGCTTGGTTCCAGCACCCACATCACATGACTCAAAACTAATTCCAGTGACAGATATCTGTTGTACTGGCCTCTGTGGGCACGCACACACCCAAATACATAATTAATTAAAAAGAAAGTGAATCTTTTTGTAAAAGACTATCTTAACTTTCACTGACTTAATATCAATGCACTAGATCACAGCCATATAAGGGAACAGTAGGACTTCTGTTACAGTAGTATTGTTGGTAACTAGAATGGCAAACAGTAGAATGAGGCATTATGTCTGACTTCATGGCTTGAACAAATCCTTCGGCTATCCTCCTAAATGAAGAAGAATGAGTAGAAGCATCTTCTTAACATGTGACTGCTCACAACTACAGTTCTGCGTTGCCAAAGATGAAATGTGTCCATTCGAGCTACCAGGTGCTCTTCTAGCTTAATCCCTGTTTAGTCCAGGAAAGTTAAATATTAAGCTTCAGCACTGACTATCAACCTGCAGTGCCTGGCACATGGTAGAAGTCCAATAAATATTTGCAGAGTGAGTAAATACTTTTTTTTTTTTTTAATTTTGAAACTGTTTTGGTAACACATCCAATGCCACCTTCCCAGGGCTGCCATCTCATTGGATGTCTAGAAATAGAAAGCAAGCCTTCTTAGCCTCCCTTTATAAATGAGAAAAACAAAGAGGTTCCAATTAGTTAAAGGCCATAGCTCATAAGCAAAACCAACTTTTATCTCCAGCTATACTAAACTGCCCGGCTCCTATTTTAATTTCTTGAATGGTAACTGGCATATGCAAGCTTTTCTGTCTTTCCTGCAGCTTTAGGATCTTTATAAATTGTGGGACTTAGTTATGTTCCTAGATCTATCCAAATGCATTTTATACCATCTAAGCCAAGGGCCATGTCCTTGTCACCACTCCCGTGGTGGCTTCAGTTGAACGGCAGAACTGGCCTTGGCTTTCATTCTTGAAGAACAGTTGCATCTTCTCTCTTGGACACTCAGCCACCACTTTATCAGTGGTTATAAAAGCATTGTCTTTAGTTTTACCTTTTTCCATGTATTAGAAATTCCTCTGTATGAATTTAATTGTCATTCTAATCTTGATAGGTTATTTTTTTTATTTTGTTGTTTTTCTGTTTGTTTTCCTGGCATGTTTGTTGGCTTTTCTTTCACCACATTACAACATTCCCAGACCTCCCTCACTTTTCTCCAGTCTTATCCTGAACATGACAGCCACACCCTGAGCGTGATAGCCATGCCCACTGTAAATATCTGAATCCAAAGCCTCACAGAACCTGCTCTTTGGTGTTGAGTCGGTGAGAGGCAGGATTAGGAATGCAGGGCTCCTCCATACACTATTGTGTGACCTTGGGTAAATCTCATCTTTATAGTACAAACACACAGAAGGAAACATGACTTAGGCTAAAGTCTGGCATGCAGTAATCAAAGTATAATTTAGCAAACTGATGCATGCCAGCTGGTATTAATACTCCCATTTTGTAACCTACCAGCTTTGTTTACACAAAATTTCCAGTACTTACCCTCTTCCTCAAACCCAACTCAAAAGTCTTTCTCTTACTTCTGCTAAACACAAGCCTAGTACAGTTGGGATCTATCTGATGGGCTATAATTTTATAATTTTATATTTTATATATAATAAATATATATATAATATTTTATATTTTTATAATTTTATATCCTCCTGTTCCTTAACTCGCTGTCATTTCTTCCTCCACATGCGTATCAGTGGGATTTTCCTAACAGACTCTCATACCTGCAGTGTAAAAAATATTAACACACAAGGGCAGGAGCTCATGACTCACAGTTCAAGGCTTATCGCTGCTTTCCACCTGACCTGTTACCACCCTGCTTCCTGTACACCCCCTTGTCTGAGCCCCACAAATCTATGAAGGCCTAACTGCACTCTTCTCTCTGTGGAAGGCCTGACCCTCTTTCCTGTCTCTGCTCAGGTGGTGCTTTCTGGTTGAGGCCTCTCTGGCTAGTTGCCAGCTGGGAAGAGTTCTTCTGTCCCTGTTGTTCCAGCTCCAGGACCTCATTGGCTGCATCTCCTACAGGCCCTGCCACAGAGGCCTGAAACTGTGCCAGGCTGAAAAGTTACAGGGCCCATTCTCAGCTGGAGATGAAGTCAAGTCCACCTTGTTGCCACATGTACCTGCCTGTGAGGTACATTCCATAGCTGGTCACCTGGCAGCTGAAATGGAACTGTGCTATTTGTAGCTTGGGCTCTCACTTCTCACGCAGCCATGCCTTTGCTCCCTCTTCACCGAACATATTGCAGATAGAAAACATACCTCTTTCTTTGCTTCTGTATTCTTTGCTGAAATTCTGCCATGTCTGCTCTAATCATGGTCCAAGTATGCTAGTGCACACCTGTAATCCCAACATTCAGGAGGGCCACAGTGAGTTTCAGGCCAGTCTGGGCTACAAAGTGAGTTCCAGGCTAGCCAGAGCTGCAGTGTGTGACCCTGGACCAGTCCCTTTCCCTCTCGGGGGTTATTTGTGTAGGAATGCCTTAACGCCATCAAGGCTTTCCCTATGGATTTTGATTTGCTTTTCCGGAGATCATACAGGAAGCTTGCCCACTCTGCTTAAAATGTGCTGTAGATTATGTTTTCTTTATCATTTACTAACAACCAGTGTATGTAAATGGGGTTTATTATGTTTATTAACTTGAAAGGGGCACTGTAGTAATCTGAATTCTGAGAGACCCATTTGATGTCTTATTTTTAGTTGGAAGTCTCATTCCTCTTAGCACGGTTGCTGTTTACCATTTTAAAAACTGCCCCCTCTGAATTTTGCCATATTCCGTTGCTCTTTGTTCATGAGAAGAGTAATAATACTTTAAAAGGTACAAAGTTGTTTCCCTTGGTCTCATGGATCCAGCCATAACTGAAGAACCTCAGGCCATGTAAAATGTCAGCTATCCAGGCTAAGTTGTAGCCCCTTCCCAGCCTTCCTAATTATTGTTTTTTTTGGGGGGGGAAGATTTTGGTTGTTGTTATTGTTTCGTTTTGTTTTTTATGACTCTTGGAGGGAAAACAGATTTGTTTGGTGAAATTAAAATTGAAATTCTTTGCAGATGGTCTTTATATTCAGTAATCTGCAGAATTTGAAATATAAGTTAGGAACCCCTGGTCTGCAACAGTTCTCAGAATACCTACATTCCTATATCAGAGCATCATTAGAAACATGAATAATATGTTTCATCAAACCCAGTTAAGACCTCATGAATCAGAAGCCCTAGGGTGGGCCTAGCATCTTTATTTGACACGTTATCCCTGACACTCAGGTACATGCTAACTTCGTAGTATGTGGTGTGTGTATCTCCCAGCTCCCGGAGGTCCTGGCTGTCAATCAGCTGTGGACATGAGCTGTATTTACTGTTGGGAATACTGGAATAGAGACAAAATTCCACTGGTTCCTTGTGGCTTTCCTAGGAGGTCACCAAGGCTTGCACCAATCAGATGGCAGAACTCCCGATGGCATTGGAAATGAGAAGCTGTTTATTATTCAGATATTTACTGCTCTCTACAAAAGCTCCGTGTTAAATTCTTTAACTATATATAGTGTTGCAGTCCTACTCCCAAGGAGCTGCTGTAGTCAGTCATGCAACTCCTTCCTGCTCCAGTTCTACCAGAACATGCTGCTTCAGGTTAAAATTGTCACCACTACCTGGCTGGAACTGAGCTGTGATGGGACTGGGGGTCAGGGAGAGAAGGAAACCCGATTACTTGAGGGAATATTCACAGCATGACACCCTACTCCAAGCCTGCTAGGAAACCAGAGGCACATGATAGCAATCAAAACCTCTGTGGCTGTCCCATTCTTGCAGTGAGACCCTAAATCCCATTATGCATGCACTGTGCTCATGCAGAGGTGCTCATCAGAGGAGCTCATCAACAGTGACATTTTATTGACAGCTGTGCTTTGGCGTCTGGTCACTAGGTCATCAGTAATGACTGACATGTGTGCACTAGTCGATGTGCTAGATGCTGGGAAATAGCACAGAGATCAGACTATGGTTCCTGTCATTTGGGGGCACACTCTAGTGGAGTTTGCCAGATCAACAGGAAGCCATAATACAACATGCTAAATGCAGTGGGAGCAAGAAGCTACAGTGAGTTTGGGGTGAGCTGTACTAAGGCTAGGAAAGCAGGCTAGATAAGACCAGGCTAGAGTTGGGGAACAAGGAGCTGTCACCGTGTCCATCTTTGCTTCATTCCTGCCCCTGCCTGTACTCACATCCTCAAAACAGTAGCACCTTGAGTGGGTGAGCAGCTATCTTAGGGACCCTGAGGAACTATTATTCCACATGATAGGGAATAAGGCTCCTCCTGGAAGATTCCAGAACCTCAATGAATAATGAATGTGTTCATCTAACTCAGGGAGGTCTTCATTATTCTTTAACCATATGCTGCACAGTATTTTATTTCAAATCTAGAGCTCAGTTATAATTTATAGAATGACACAGGGAACTTCTACTCCAGTTTGGAAAAACTGTCCGCTATTTTTATTTTTTAATATATTCCAGTATGAATATATTGGCTAGTTGGATTCATATTTTAAACTGCTTTACTGAGCTTTTTATAAAAGCCAGTTTTTAATTTTAAATAACTTATGCGGTAAATTTCCAGTTTTCCCAGTCGTGTGCAAATATGCAGAACACTTGAAGAATCCATGTTTGGATTCCTGACATGCGCACATCTATCTTTTCTGCCTCAGTGAGAATGTCAGTCTCTAAAGGACTGTGTAGCCCAATCTTCACGAAGTCCCCTTGGAAACTTACCACAGTAACCAAGTATGTGTGGAATTTAGAGAAAAGCCACGGATGGCCCATGCTGAAAAGTTACTTCCAAACACTTACCTGGAAAAGTGTGTTTGGCCCTTGCAGCCTGGCAGGACTCAGGGGAGCAACAGGACTAAGGCTGCTCCAGAAATGTATGCTGGAGAGCAGCGGACTCGGGGTCAGCAGCAGTCCATTTGGTGTCTAGAAGACAAGGCAACAGGCAGGTCTTGATAGGGCATTACCTAACGCCAGCCATGACGTTAGATGCACTAGCCATGGACAATGAACCAAACCTTGCTTTCTCCAGAAAACTGGGTAACTTTAGTTCCATCTGCATGGCTATGAGCAGTTTTCATTTTCTTAATACTAATTTTATCCACTTAAGTCTTAGGCAAGTCACCTTGCCTAAGCATCCTGGTGGAAAAGGCAGGTTTGTAGCAGCTTCAGCCCCTTCCCCAGCTCCCAGGAAACAAAGAAGTGTACAGACATAACAGCCTCCCTGGGAGGGGTTTTGTTTCTTATCAAAATACTTGCTCATGGTGGACACCTATTGCTTACATGGGCACACACACGTAAAGTCTCCTTGGGTTTCACTGCCCGCTATCAACAGCCCTTTAATATCTGACATCCCATTAGCATGGGTCTGCAGCAGCAACTTCAGAATCCCAAGCTGATTTTAAAGACTTCCCCCTGGATGTGGGGCTGGGAAGAAGTCACCGCCCGGGCAGTGGAAAGTAGGGTTGCAGAACCAGAGCTTAGCATTTCTTAGAAGTGACAGGACTGGCATTTGCTTGCCCACAGGACTCGGCAGGAGTCCTGGCCCACAAGCCAGCTGAAGGGCAGGAGAAACACCCCGCCCAAGCCAGTAAATCTGCACAGCTTTTCTTCTCAGCAGAGGCAAGCTCCCTGGCTCGGGGTGTCTGCACCTCTGGTGACCAGAAGGAGCCCCTCAATAAGACTCTTTGTGTAAGAACACAGCAAAGGCGCCAGCATTTCAGATTGCATCATGCTGGACGCAGCCGTGTTATTTTTTCCTAGAACTGGCCTCAGCAGCTTCAATAATTATCAAGAGCATTTGAGCTTAAACCTAAATTGAAAGGTTTGCTCTGTTCAGCGGGAGAGAGACAAACATCCAGTGGTCTTCCAGCCAAAGTGCTGAAAGGTAAACAAATTGAAACCAAGTTATTTGAGTCTTTGGTTCCATGGCATTTCCTTCTGCATATTGAATGGCCTACGAGGTTACTAGGATAAATACGTGTTTTGAGTCAGTGCTCCATTTCTTTCTAGTCCAGGCAATTTCACAAGCATGCTAGGCCAGCTGGCCTCACGGTTAAAAATTAATGAGCTCTGCCAGGGTTCCCATATCAGAACCTCTACTCACTAGCTAGACAACCCGAGACAAGCAACCCAGCCTTTCTGGGCCTCGATCTTAATCTGTTCAATGGGAAGAATGAAAATGCATGCTATTATTATAGGGTTGCTGGGAAGATAATATAATCCATCTGAAACTCCGTGTGTGTGTGTGTGTGTGTGTGTGTGTGTGTGTGTGTGTGTGTGTGTGTGTGTGTGTGTCCAACACAGAAATGTCAAGGCTAAGGAGACTCAAGACATGCAAAGTCTTAATATCTTTGTGAACTAGTGAATCGGTAATAAACATAAAATATATCTGACACACTCATTGGATGGACTTTATTCGTGGGAGAAATTCTCAGCTGGGTACTGAACAGTCCTGTGAAACCAGCTGTGCAGGTATGTTGGGCCCCAGTCCACAGACTCAGGTGACCTGAGAACTAATATTTACACCATACCCCAGGGCCACGTTCAAGCTACAGTATGTCACATTAATATTTAGTAACCAGTGTCAGGGCCTTCTGGTTTACCCTCAGTGAAGACTTCTCCAAGTCTACATGGTCTTCTAAACTATATAGGACAGCTACCTTTTTGTCACCCAAGATCACATGCTCACACCTCTGGACAATATGTTAAATAGAGGATTTCTGTTTCCATGGTTGACAGTTCACATTCCCTCTGGATTTGAGGTGTATGCACATTTGTTTCCAAGAAATACAGGATGTACTTAGAATGCAGTGGCCTTCTGTTCCTCATGGTAATACATTTGAAATGTCTTCTGTAATTTATGCAAATCAACACTGTGAAATGACTTCATTCACTCCCCCTCCGATTGCTGTTCTCTCTGGAGATCCTGTGGCCTTAAAAGAAAAACTGCTTGGGAACTTGGAAGGGGAACTTCCTAAACAGCCTTGCCTGGGTTATCTCAGGACATTGTGGAGCCTCCACCAACTGCCCTGGAGGAAAGAGTGCCTGCCCAAAGAGACTGGGCACTTGGAGAGAGGAGTGCTACAAGCAGGACCCATGCTGCTGCTTCCCCTCCACCTGGAAATGCCTGTCTTAACAAATGGCCATAGGAGTCCCTGATCCAAGTGAAAGATACCCACAGTCAACGGGCAGTCGTTGACAAGGAAGTGGGGTTTCCTACAAGGATCTCGCTTCTCTTCCTCCCCATTCAACTCCACTTAACACCAGGTCTCCCCGAGACCTTACTCACATGTAAGCTTTAACAATAGAATCTGGTCTCATCCAGATGTGTTGCACCTGTGTGTCCTGCTCCCTAGCCATTTGTCTGCATCACGTCCTTCAACCTTTTCTACCCGTCTCTCTTTGCCCATCGAAAGTGCCACCTTCTTGCCTCCGGCCTCCACTTAAGCAAATGGGGTTTCTCCCCATAGCCATTGGAGAAATTGTTCATTGCTGTCCTGAGTACACAGCCCCCAAGTGCTTGATGAGCTGAAGAACCTATCAGCTCTGTGTGCTCCCATCTGAACCCAGGACAAGCCTCACTCAGTATCCGGGGCTCCTCCCAGCACTTCTTACCCTGCCCCCTACCAACCCTAACCCTCCCCCTCCCACAGGCTGGGCTTTGCTTTCCCCAGCCTGATTTCTGTATAACTCAGCCATTTTGGCTATGCTGGTATCTTGGCCCAGGCCACCTCTCTTAGTAGTCAGCTCCTCTCTTGCTCTCCCTTCCCATCTCTCCTCTCATGGTCTGGTTGAGTCTGCCAACCATGCCTGGATTCTTCCCTCTGCCTGCTTTCTCCCCCGTATCTACAATAAAACTTGTCTTCATACTTTAGGAGTAGTCATGTCTTATTTCATTTTTTTTTCATTCAGCTTCTCTGCTTGGAATGACCACATATTCAAAACAGAACTCATCTTTCATATCCACTGATTCTTAAGGTTTCCATTTCTGCACGCAGTACCAGCAGCTGGGTATCAATATATACACCGACTGTGGCTGAAAGTGTTTGCAGAAGCAAGGAAAACACAAGACACGATTTCTGCACACATGGCTCTGCCTACTGCTCAGCATCCAGTTACCAAGGCACAAATAGTGCCTTCCTGGAATTCACTTTCTATCTCTTCACTTTGTCTGGGCTGCATTCAAGACCCAACCAGAATGTCACTCAACCAGTGATATTCTACAGCTCTCCCTCTAATACCCAGAGCTGTTCTACATCCTTATCTCATGTTCTTCTCAGTCGATAGTGCTCCCACCTATAATGCTTCGGTGTGCCAGAAAGATTCCTGCTGCTTGCTCAAAGCCTGACCCAAGTGTGACCACCCATCTCATAGCAACTCTCAATGTTCTTTAACTCCTCTGGGTAAATTAATCCCTTCTCCCTAAATATTCCCTTGGCGCCTGCCTCTAGCTCTCGGGGACTATCCCTAATTCCAACCATAGCAGTTTACACAGGGGTGGTGCCCCCTTCACGATTAGGGAACTGAGCCAAATGTTCTTGCTCCTTGTGCTCTTCAGGTCTCCTCTGCAGGAAATAACTGCCGTGCGCGCGCACGTGTGTGTGTGTGTGTGTGTGTGTGTGTGTGTGTGTGTGTGTGTGTGTGGTGTGTGTGTGTGTGGTGTGTGTGTGCATGTGCTCACACATGCGCGCGCGCTTCATCATTGCTAGGTCCTAAGGTTGTAAAACTAGTCACTTGTGTCCTTTTCATGTCTTGTAAAATTAATGTTCAGTGGTTGGTTATTAACTCTAATAAGGAATTTGTGTTCCACTTGGTTTACGTCTCTTGAATCTGTTAATGTCCTATCAAACATGTCTGAACTTCTTAGCCAGGTTTCATGACCCTAAATTATATATTGGTCCAGATTCTTTACCTTGTGGGCAGCAACTGTAAGCTCATGAGAGCAAGAACTGTGTCTATCTACTAACCTGGGCAGCAAGGAGGTACCTGGGTATGTGTTCAGTGACTAGCTCCAAGGGAATTAAAAAGAGGAGGCATTTGCTACATGACAGATAGAGAATGTGCAGGATCTCTTCAGTGGCTAGTATTTGCTGATGTCTTGAGTGGGTGCTTGAGACACTAGGAAATCATCCAGACTTTAGGAAAAAACCCAACATATATACCTTAAAAGTGACATAAGAGGCAAACAGCATCCATTATGATGGTGTCCCAGTTAAACATTATTTAGAAAAGTTGGGTCAGTGGTAAAAGCACTTGCCACTGAGCCAAAGTTCAGTCTGGGGGACTCATAGTGGAAGGAAAGAACCAACTCCAACAAGTTGTCCTCTGACCTCCACATGTGCGCCATGGCACACATGTCCCACCATCACACATGTAATAAGTAAAGTGTAATTTATGTGTGTGTAAAATATATATGTGTGCACTTCAGGGAAGTTCTTGACTGAGCTGGTAACTGTTTCTTATAATATATATATATATATATATATATATATATATATATATATATATATATATATATATTCCCTGAAGTGTCAATCTCTAGAAAGTCACATAATTGCCTTAATTCACTAAAACCATAGTTTTAATGACTTTAAAAGAGGACCAGAATCCCATAAGAGTTTGTGTAGTTCTGATCTGAAGGAATGGGATAAGGAGGATCTCATACATCCAATGGAAGGTACTGAAAGCAGTGATGAAGCATGAGATGAGATGAAAAGAGTCATGAGGGATCAAAGGAGAGGAGAGGAGCAACCAGGGGACCAGGGAACCCAGGGCACAGGGAGGGAGGCACTCCCTTGGGGTAACCCACAACTTGGGAGCCAAGAACCTACACAGCTTCTACTGCAAAGGCCTCCCACAAGGAAGTTCTCTGCCTGTAGGGAAGGTCATTGTGAACAAAGCTGGAGGCTTGGCTGGGGAAGTGTTAACTGTTTTTCTTTCGATGATAACGTTAAAAAAGACAGGAAGATGGAACCGCCCCAGAAGTGGGATGGTGGACAGGATGCCTGCATTCTGGTTGTTCCACACTGCTCTGGACTCCCACTTTCTGACTCCGGATCAAAGCTGTCTCACCACCCCATAATAAAGGAAGTAGACTTTAGCATTTCCAACCTAGCAGGCTGTCTCCACTCAGTCAGCACTAATCCGGGCTGCTGCTGAGCAAACACCCTGGGGCCTGCATACTCAGACTCTGATGGCGAATGCCGTGCTGAAACAGATCTGATTTCATCATCTTGCACAGTACAGGTGAGATGAACATGAGTCTTGGCATAAATGAGAAACACAATGCATCAGCCTTGGATTCTGAAGTGGCTTGCCCCGGGGGCAGGGCGGGTGGTGGTGGACAGGAGCAATGGGACTGAAATGGAAAATGGCAGGAAGAGGGACAGATGAAAGCAAGGTGCAAAAGACAGAATCAGAAGTTCCAGCTGGCGCTTCAGACTGCCAAGGTGCCTGGCTAGAGGCCAGAGAGGCTTCACAACCCAGCTCCTCCCCCTCTGCCTTACATTTGGTAGCTTGTGCCAACAGAGACAGCAAGCAGCCCTGCTCTTTTGGCAACATTCAGATATGACCTCTGGTGTTGAGCTCTGAGGTCCCCACTTCTCTGTATCTATCTGACTTTTGTTTGAGTTTTTCAGTTCCTTACAGTCCCTTGTTGGAGAAGTTCTTTTTTTTTTTTTTTTTTTTTTTTTTTGGTTTTTCAAGACAGGGTTTCTCTGTGTAGCTTTGGCACCTATCCTGGCACTCGCTCTGGAGACCAGGCTGGCCTCAAACTCACAGAGATCTGCCTGCCTCTGCCTCCCGAGTGCTGGGATTAAAGGCGTGCGCCAGCAACACCCAGCTGGAGAAGTTCTTGACTGAGCTGGTAACTGTTGTTTCTTATAAACTTATAGCAAGGGTGATGTCCCCGGCTCTTTATAGCTCCTGTTAAAGGCATCACAAGTGTCCCTGCCATGAGGTGGCTCTGACGCTGAGGGAGTGGCAGAATCGTGCTGGCTTCCTTTTCTGCACATCAAGTTGGAGATGAAAAGTTCAAATCTGAACTTGGACCTTACCAGGTATATGGACAAAAACAGTGATCATGTGACATGTGGGTCAAGGCTCCGCACTTTTAGGGGCAGGGTTAGCAGAGCACAGGCTTCCCCGCTTGTAAAAGGAAGTTCCTCCTCAGGGCAAAGGTCTAGAGGGTGTTCTCATAGGTGACCAAATGCTGTGTGCCCACAGGGTCCCACTTCACAGAGCAGGAGAAGGGAATGTTGCCATGGCAAGGGGGAAGTGCTAAGGTGGGCAAGGGAGCCGGCCCATGAGTCAGGGAGTAAGCCCTCCCTTATGAAGGGTTCAGCAGGGTATCCAGTGTAACCAGTCCTGAAGGACCAAGGCCTGTCAGGATAAACTGGAGTGGCCTGTCTAGTCCCAAATAAACCACCAACGGCTGAGGGAAGGCAGGTGTAACAGAGTTTTAGTGTATCACCGTCCTTCTCTCCCTCTCTGTTGCCTGCCCATACTCCAGGAACATAAAGGTCCTGAGGCTCCACTATGTCCCCAAGCAGTCTCCTTCCAAACCCTCTCATTCTCTGTCTCTCCCAGAAAGCCTGGGCCCATTTTTTTACTTTCCGGTCCTCACTCAGTGAAGATGGAGTCCTCTCAGCTTGACTCCCAGATGACTGAGGCACACAGGCCTCGGTCACAGAGCCTGGCTTCCCTCAGCATTCTCTCCAGGCTCTAGATGAGAGGTTCTATCTCCTGGGATTAATGCTTTGTCCATGTGGTAGGATCCCTATCTCACTCAAGGTCCTTCCACTCCTCACCCCAGCCCTGCCCTCCTAGTTCCCTCTGAGAGGTCCACCCCACTAAGTTCACAGTAGCTGGAACCAACGCCACAGTAGAAACCTGGGTGATTTTCCCCAAGACAGCCAGGGCTACTCTGCTCTGAGTAGGTTGATAGAGGCTCATGGAGAACACAGACACTACAACTGGAGGTGACTTGGCCTGGCAGTAGACCACTCTCAACCATACAGTCATGAGCACTAAAGCCAGATTATCCACCTGGTAGCTCTGATCCATTACTGACCTGAACTGTAGCATGAGCCGCTTGCTTCTTGCGTGTTGCCAGGCAGCCTGGCTTTGTTAGGGAATGCTAATTTCAGAATGCATGGCCCCTTCCAACTTATCACAGAGTCCTGGGCCTCTCATCAGTAATGAGTGCTATTACTGCCACATGTCACCCCTGGGAAGCCTTGCAAAGCAAAGTAGCGAAGAGTTGCTGGCAGCTGGTCTGCAGTGGTTCTGCTATCAAGGTAAAACAACTGTTTTTCCCAATGTGGGATGGCAGTGTGTTTAGTTTCAGAGTGGATGCTGGAGGCAGACAAAATAGGTTCCAACTCTTTCCTCTTACTTTTAGCTATGGAATTGGGTCAAGATACTTCACCTCTGTACCCCAGGCCATTGCAATGACAACAGTATCCACACCAGGGGGCTACTATGACACAGATGGCAAGGTGTGTGGTATGTGGCCAGTGTCTGGCACATGCATAGAATTTGGTGTCTACTGCTGGAGCCAACAAAGACAGCTATGACAATGATAGAGGCAGAGCCCAGAATTCCGCCACCCCCGCTCCCCAGCATGGTCCCACTCGGAGCCACAAAGCTCCAAGATGGCAATGCCTGCCAGTTAGTTGGAGCTGGCTAGGTAGGGGAGCATAGTCATAACCACCATCCCAATGTACTGTCACTATATGGCATCACGCAGAGACACTGCCCACTGTCCCACCCCTCGGTGGGGGGGGGTCACAGATGCAGAATATAAGCCTACGCTTTTAACCTCTACCACTGACATACGTCTGATCTGGTCTGCAGCCACTTCTTCTGTCTGTCCTGCAGCTGAACCAGACACCACTGTGACACTTTTACAGGAAAAAATAAATAAGTAAATAAAAAAGGCCACCTTCTCCAGGGACTCAGAGCAGCTAAGACCTTTACACTCTGTGAGTTTGCTCTCCTCTCCCCATGCTGGGACCCAAGCTTCCCCAAGCAGCCCTGCTCTTGGTGGAAACTTTCCTTCTGCATGTACCCCTTGTGTTTCTTGTTAAAGGTCAACATGACACCCAAAGCTCCACACTGTTACCTGTGAACATGTATTATCTTATCAGGACACATAGGAGGCTTCTAAGTGCCTCCAGAAAATCATGTCATTAAAAACTTCCTAAGGCCTAAAAGCCCCCAAAAGTGCAAATGTCCCCAGAGATCTCCCCACCCTCATAGACTGTGTGCATGATCCTTCTGGGGTTACTCTGGGTCACAGAGAGCAAATGTCCCTTTATTGCTAGGATACCAAGCCTTTCCTTGTGTGTGACTTTGAGACACTGGTGAGAGCATAACTCTTAAGGTGGATGGGGGTGGCTCTTCTGGCTTTCCCTGGGACCACGGGGATAGTGTTTACCTGTGCAGTGAAGAAGGCTGGAGTGAGGGATCCTGAGGGGAGGGCTGGACTGTTGAGGGCGATGGAGCCGATGTCGCTGCCGGAGAGCAACAGTTGAGGTGCAGAGATTTCCAAGCCTTTGGGTTTTTTGCCTTTTGGGGGAAGAGATGGAGACTTGGATTTGGAGCCCGATGACAGATTTAAGGGTTCCAGAGAATCCGAGTCATGGCAGGCTGCCTCGAGGAAGAGGCTTCTGTGTTCAGAAGGGAGGGGAGAGTTGGGGGACAGGGATGGGGACCGAGATGAGGAGGGTGATGCAGACGAAACGCTGGCAGCAGCATTTGGCAACATTAAAGAGGAGATCTTGGCTGAGACAGATGAGGCCAGGAAAGCGGATGCTGCCGCGGCCTCAGATGTGGAAGGCAGGGACACCACAGGTCTGGTGATGTGCTTGTCGGTTTTATTGGTCACAAACCTGATCACAGTCCTGACTTCTTCCACAGGGGGGCTGTCATCACATGGTTCCTCCAGCTTCTCTGTCTTGATGGCCTTGAAGGCCTCAGGAGGGTTCTGCAGGGAATTGATGGTGAAGGACGAGTACAGGCCCGAGTGGATGTATTCGTTGCGGCTTGTGCTTTTGAGGGCAGACAGGCCATGCTTGTGGGCCTCTCGGCCTTCAGGGGACACCTTACAGTCGCTGTCCTGCAGCAGGAGGTTCTCCCGACTGATCTCCACCGCGTGAGGATCCATTTTTAGGATATCCGGGAAAGAGACGAACTTGTACACAAACTTCTGCCCAATCACTTTCTTGATGATGTTCTGTGAATACAAAAGCAGATATTTAAAATGGGCGAGCCACAGACATGGAAGGAGGGTGCACTGGAATGATGAAACCTTGGCAGCAGAAGCGTCAGACTATCCTTGATGTCCACAGGGTGGCTAAGAGGAATGATGTCAGAGACTTTCGAAGGCTCCCATTTGCATTCTGGTCCTGCTGCCCAGGAATGTTGCGCTCTCCAGCCTTTGGCAACCTTCTCATCTGTATTATTTGTAATAATTTTGTAATAGCAAAAGCTACCACTGAGTTAGCACGTATTGTGTAGCTGCGATGACTCATACTTTAGCTCCCAGAACTTGCACTGTAATCCTACAAGCAGGTTTTGTCATTCTTGTTTTACAGTCAGGAAACAGAGCTAGAGAGATGGCTCAGTGAATTAACTTCAAGCACAGGGACTGGATTTCAGATCACCAACACCCAAGTAAAAGCTGGTCAGGTGTGGTGGCCAGCACTTGGGATACAGGGGGTCTCTAGTGCAAGCTGATTAGCTAGATGAGCCTAATCCATGAGCTCCACATTCAGCACGAGTTCCTACCTCAGTAAGTAAAGTAGAGAATAACTAAGGGAGACATCTGGTGTCAACTTGGTGCACACACACACACACACACACACACACACACACACACACACACACACACACACGTATGTGCATGCACCCACATAACACATGCAAAAATCAAAGGGTCGAAGAATTAGGAAATAACACTTTCAGCATTGCAGTGACTCACACAGCAAGGGAGTACTTCCTTCACCAGTACTGTCTTACCTGCTGCCTCTGGGAGCTGAGAGAGTGCAATGAAATAATAACAGGAAAATCTCTGCTGCAGAGCACTGGGGAGACGTACATTATCGCTACCCAGCAACACAACAGTTTCTTCAGTCAGGCAGCCATTTCTGGCATGAAAGCCACTGGAGGGAAACAAATTGCCTGCTTAGATATTTATGGCATTTGTTTCATATTCTTAGTTGCTAGTGTCTACTTCTGGCTCTTCAGTGAAGGCTTCATTCCTCTAAGATTAGGATGTAAATGAAAATCACTGTCAAGGCAAAAGTTTTCTCAGCCTGTGACAAAGTGGATTTTATATGGAAGGCTATGCTGTTCTTAAGGCTAATGGGGCCGGGAGAGCAGTCCTGCACAGCCTACCCAGTTCCATGTCCGTCTAGCAAACGCTTGCTGCAGGTCTTGCCCTATTGTTGACTCTAAGTCCTAGCTACTCCAGGGAGAAAAAGATGGCTTCCCTCTGTCTCAAAAAGCCAGCACTATTCTATGGGGAAAGGACCCTGAAGGTTTCCTTAGAAAGCCTTCCTCTTAAATCATGTGAAATACATCATATGAGGAAGAAGCATTTTATTGATTGAGTGTGTCACAAGTCCAGCCATCTGCTGTATAAATCCCACAGCAGCTCTCATGGAGGGAGGAAGGTAGCATCCTTCCCCTGCCAAGACAAGGAAGTACGGGGAAGGAGCCACAGCCCCAGACTGCCAAGATCCCCTGGCACTAAAGCCAGAGCCTTTCTACATTCCACATGGGGAAAGAAAGCACAATACAACCCGATGGAGATGTCTCCATGCATTCTGACCCTCCTTGGGTGGTCATGGTCCTAAGTATGAGCATATTAGCTTTTTGCCTGCTACCTTGTTCCATTTTTTTCACTCCCTCACAACACAAGAGAAGGGCTCATTTGCCAGTCACTGAAATGTTCAAGAAGAAATTCCCTGAGGCAGGTTTTTACAGGAGACATGCAAGGTCCCTGTGCAGGAAATCCTAACCACATGAGCCCCAGAGAGAGACCTTACCCAGCACAGCACACTGGTATGCCCTTGCCTAGGGACAGGTCAGGTTGCTATCAAAGTTAAACAGTCCCATGGCTGGTATGCTGGGGCTCTGGCCTGCAATTCACCTTCCCAAATCCCGTGACTCTAGCTGACC
Organism: Cricetulus griseus; assembly: GCF_003668045.3. Lineage (NCBI taxonomy): Eukaryota > Metazoa > Chordata > Mammalia > Rodentia > Cricetidae > Cricetulus > Cricetulus griseus. The sequence goes on from NW_023276806.1 coordinate 159,282,884, forward strand.
TCAGTCTCGAACCCCAGGCTGGCAAATCTTCAGAGCAATGGGAGAAACAAAAGGTTCCACCAGCTGCTTTGGGTGGGGGTAAGGGGCATCTCTAGTGAGAACAGCACCAGGCCTGTCATAAAGGAGTATGCAAGCATGGAGCTTCCTCTGCTTAAACTGCTGCTGTTTATATTATATGTAATACATTTTATTTTATTTTGTTTTATTTTATTTATAGCTCATAATTACTTCCTCTTTGGGAGAAAACTATTCTTTTTCTTCTCAATCACTTTGAATATTCATCTAAATTGAGTGAACTTATTGAACCTAAATAATCATACAGGAGGAGCAGATAAACTGTTACTTCAACTGATCAGTCTCACAAAAACTAACTTTTTTAAAGAAATCATTATTTTTTAAATTATTGGATCAGAGGAGTGACTACTATATTTATGAGTAAGCCAACAGATAATTAAGAGCTATGATAAAATGACTTTTGTGGGGTCTTGCAAGATTTCCCAGTGGCTAAGGGCACAGGTTGCTCTTTTGGAGGCCCTGAGTTAGATGCTAGCACCCATATCAGGTGGCTCACAATCACCTGCAACTCCCAACTCCAGGGGATCTGGTGCCCTCTTCTGAACTCCTTGGATACCCACACATGTGGCATATAGTCACACAGACACACAGACATAAATAAAAGTCTTTTAAAAAGTTTTAAGTCTCTCCTCAAAAAATTAGTTGAGGATTAAACGTCAGCCACAGATAGACAGCTGCTGGCCCCTGGCTTACATGCCTTCCAGCTGACAAAGGGCAGAAAAATATAATACAGACCTAGAATTGAGTATTACCCAACAACAAAAAAGTAGGAAGGGCCGAGACATGCTATAATAGGGACAGAGGTCCTTATGCTAAGTGGTTATAAAGACTACACATCATGTCATCTAATCATATGAAATGTGTGGAATGGAAAATATCCACCATAGACTGGCATGGTGGCACAGACCTGTAACCCTAGCACTTGGGGGCCTGAGGCAGAAGGATGGAAAGATTGAGACAGTCTGGGATGCACAGTGAAACTGTTTCAAAAACGTTCAGACTGGCCACAGCAATGATTGCTCTGAGTGCAAGCCTCGGCCACTGAGCTACAGCTTTCATGAGTCAGGTGACCAGCCTGGGGATTATGTCTCAACAAAACTGTTTTCTAAGAAGAATGTGAAGAACCTACTATGAGTGTTCATTAGAAGACAGTGGGCTCTGCTGCTCCATGGTAACAATCTCATTTGCTGGTCTCCTGCTCTTGGGAGAAAAAGTGGAAACAAGGGTTGAGCGTGGTTGGGGAGATGGCTCAATGGGTAAAGGGCTTGCTGTGCAAGCTTGAGGACCTGAGTCAGATCCCCAGCACCCACATAAAAAGCCAGGCATGGTGGCACATGCCTGTGACCCCAGCACTGAGGGGAGTGGGCAGAGACAGAAAAATCACTGAGACTCACTGGCCAGCAAGTCTAGCCAAAAGCGTGAGTCGCAGGTTCTAAGAGAGACAGTGTCTTAAAACATTGGGTGGAAAGCTATTGAAGAAGACATATGAAGTCAACCTCTGACTTCCTCAGGGACACACACACAATTGAGTGCATCTGCAGGGGCGTGTGTGCGCGCACGCGCACACACACACACAGACCCCAAAACAGAAAACGTGGCAATAAGAGGGCCTGTGTTAGTTGCTGGTCTGGAAGCCCCACAGCAGGGCATTAGAAGGGCTTCTGAGGAAAGTTCATTGGGTAGATGGATTGGATACAATGCCACAAGGAAGAAGTCTGACTGTCTTAGGAGCAAAGATGGGCTCCACCTCTTTAAAGACCAGCCTGCAAGGTGGATTCCATCAGACTCCTTAGCCACAGGGAACGCTGAGAATGGAACAAGGCAAGGATGGGGAAGGAAGGGCAGGGTACAAGCATCGGAGAGAGGCTTCCCAGCTTGTCAGGGGCTCAACATCATGACAGAAATAGCAAGGAAAATCAAGTAATTATCCACAGCTGGAGCAGGAGACGAGCAGTGGGCTGGAGAGCAGCTAAAGCAACAGCTCTTCCTTTTCTGCCAGGGCAGATCTCAGGAATAAGAGGGACTGCTGATATCTGCAGACCCCTCTACTGTTCCGAAAGAACATTTCCTCCCAAGTCAGCTGGGAAAACACCGTGCAGGCAACAACGGTAACTGGAGTTTGCTGAGCATGCATTTGCTGGGCTCTGTTCAAAGAACTCAAAGCTATTAACCCATTAGGCTCCTGTGTGATTATTACCCCATAGGACAGATGGAAAAACTGAGTTTCACAGACTATAAGTTACTACCGTTGGAAACTCATGCTTGGAGACATCTGGTTCCTGAGCTCTTGGCCAGAAAAGAAGGTGATGTACATCAGCCAAAGCAGATCAGCACTTGGACAGGCAGGGCTCTTGTTGTGGTAAGTGATGAAGACATTTTGAAGATGTCTGCTTTTCACCCCTTCAATACCAGACTCACAAGTATTTGTTACTCCCTGTTGCCTGGCAACCGGACAAATGCTAATGTGTGTCCAGTTGAGCCAAGAGACTTTCTGTGGTTTTTAAAGAGACAGTTGCATGCATCTCCTCCTTTCTATGTGGGAAACAAGCCACTGAATAATCTCCCATGAAATGTGGAATGTGACCCATAGCCAGGGCCAACTCTGGGCCCTTTCTGGTGAGCCCCAAGGACAAGGCCAACTTCTGAGAAAGGTAAACAAGCATCCCTCATAGCCAACATACAACCGTGAAAGACTGAGCTTGGGAATGACCACTGTCACATCATGCTGTCATATTAACGGTGCAGGAACCTGAAGTGTGGATAGTTTGACAGGTAAAGGCACAGAGTGTCAAGACAAAGACACCTCTCCCAGCTCACATCCTCACCAACAAACTGACCTCCATTTCCCCAGAACTATCTGCAGCCCTGACAAGCCGTAGGTTCACCTGCAAGAACATGTGTGTCCATAACTGTGCTTACATATGTGGGTTTGAACGCTGCCTTGTCCCTTTGAAGGGGACAGGGCTGTGTGAATAATCACAAATACGGTCACCTCATACTTCACTGTCTGGGGGTGAGGGTGGGGAGGTGGTCAGCCTCTGAACTCTGCGGCTGCTCTGTCATAAAGTGACTCGAGACTCACAGCCTGTGCACACCCTTCCATATGCTTTAAACTATCTCCCTATTACTTCTGTCTCCTAACACAATGTTAATGTTATGTACATGGTCAGTATACTGAATATTGACAAGGAGAGGTGTGCATACATGTTGAGTACAGGCACATCTTTTCAAATCTCCATTCTGTATCTGCTAGATTTTCAAAATCATGTCTAAGTGTAGTGGACCGATGAGAACTTTCCTAAACTTTTATGACTTAAATGTATATGCATGTACACACATTCTATCTACTATATATGTATGCACACACAGAGAGAATTCTGGGATGGAATTTACATTCCTAGTTATATTAGGATAAGATTCAAAGAAGCTCACTAAGCATTCTTGTGGTACAGGAATTTGACTATAGAGAACAATGGATCTTGCATGAAGCCAGAGGCCACTGATGACTTCATAATATGTCTCATACATACATACATACATACATACATACATACATACATACATACATCTATATATATGCTTTGCCCACAGCACTTTTGTAATTACATATTTTTATTTGACAGTTTCATGCATGTATATGATGAATTTTAGCCCATCTCTTCTCCTACTACCCTATCATCTCCCTCCTTCTCCTCTCTCTCTCTCTCTTTCTCTCTCTCTCTCTCTCTCTCTCTCTGTTTGTGTGTGTGTCTACGCACATACATGCGCACTCGTGCACATACAATCTATTGAGTCTACTCAATACGGTTGCCAGCATAAGCAGAGTGGGATGTTAGCTACTGGGACATGGACAACATATCAGCAGTTACAGTACTGAAGAAAGCGACACCCTTTTCCCCAGCCAGCCAACAGTAACTCAACAGTCCCTCAGGGAGGGGTGAGGCCCCATCATCCTTTTCCCTTTGGTGATGAAATGTTGGCAGGTCAAATCCTGTGCAGGTCAGCTGCAGTGAATTGTTGAATGCATGAACCATGCCCAGAAGACACTTTTGCAGCATTTTTTTCCGGCTTCTGGCTCTTACAGCCTTCCCAACCCCTCTTCCACAATTCCCAGTGTCTTACTGTGTGGCTGTGGCTGGTCCAGAACTCAAGAGAGATCAGCCTGTCTCTGCCTCTTGAGTGCTGGGATGAAAGATGTGTGCCTCCACACCCAGCACCCCATAGGATTTTTAAGCTAAAATCAATACTGTCACTACAATGCCATGCCTCCTCTGAGAGCTTCATAAACTTCTGTTTTACCAGCGTGTTGACTCACTAGGCTCCCCACGTATGATGTGTGGAACATGCTTTACAGGTTCTGGCACCTCAAGTTTGATCTAAAGTAATGGGTCAGACTTTGATGTGTTCAGACTTGTCAGCCAACCTGTTTTCTCAATGGGCTTCTCATCATTCTTCCTGGCTCAGCTCCCTTAATACACCATCCTCTAAGGGCTCTCTGGAATTGCAGCCTCTTGCCCTCTGACCTTGCCCTATGCTCACCCCTGAGAAAGGTCAGCGGCTCACACAGCCAGGAGGGAAAGTTGTCCAGAAACCTCTTACACCAGCTGGGACTTTTCTCAGCCTCATGCTGGGAGCACAGCTGGGAAAGGGAATAACGTAGGAGGATCTTTCCCATAAGTATCTGCTTGATAGTACTGCAAGGCTACTACTTGGATTAAGTTTTAAATGCCACTCAGACTCCCTCTAGCCACATGATTTGACATCCTCAACTGTAGAATAGGACGGACCCATCCACCTAAAGCTTGTAGCCAATAAAAGCCCAAAACATTTATCGGCATCAGCATTATCAGCTTTATTTTCCACTCCCATTTAGCCAATATTAATCCATTAATGCTACCTGCTCTTTAGCCTGGCTGACAGGTTATTGGTCAAAATGAACCTCCTAGAAGGTTGTGCACATTCTACTTGCTTTAGTCACAGTTCATATACCCCCAACCAAGCAGGGGAATCGTGGTGTTTTACTTAGCTGGATTCAGACAAGAAAGAGATGTGAGGAGGTCTCTGGTATACCATGCTAAACACAGCCACAATGTGACAGTCACTATGAAGAAAACCTCACCCGATACAATTAACTCATGGGCCATTATACCACACTATTCTGTTATTCTGTTGTGGGCCAATCAGAAGTCCTTAAATGGCACCTCACTCTAAGGCCTGTGAAGGAGTCTCTCATACACAAATGCCCATTTCACAGATGAGGAAACCGAAGTTTTGCTCCGAGTTCTCACAGTCTAGCAGCAGGGGTGGCATGTCTCCAAGTTACTGGCTTCCCAGCCAACACCCCACATAAGTTCATCATTTGGAGGCTGACTCACTCTCCTGACACAAATCCTAAACACAATGCCTACAGGAGCCAGGCTCCAAGCCCCCTGTCCTTAACCAGCAAGCCTGCCCACAAAATCCCAAGAGACACCTTCCTCTGGATATGCCCAGACTCTAAGAAACAGAACCAGAATGAGTTCTGTAGGTCTCCAAGTGTTAGCCTGGGGCCTGCAGACTGCCCTAAGCAGTTGGTTAGCTTTATTGGGATCAGCAATAAATTTGTTTAGGCGAGGTCCTCTCACATTTGCCCCCAAGGAACACTTATAAAAAGGACCCCATCACCCTGAGTTACTTGGAACCAGGCAGCCTCTTCTACCCCCACAGTGTGGTGGGAGAATGGTATTCCCCCTAGAACTCATGCCTACTCAGAACCTTAGAATGTGGCCTTATTTGGAAATAAGGTCTCTGCTGATAAAACTGGCCAAGGGTGCTGAGACTTGGGGGAAGCATGAAGTGCAGTGACTAATGTCCTATAAGACGAGGGCAGTGAGGGATGGACACACAGGAAGGATTTGCATGTGAAGACAGAGACAGAGAATGGAGGATATACCTAGGGAGCACCAAGGACTGCTGGGAGCCACTAGGGCTCAAGAGGGAAGGTTTTCCCTGAAACTGTCGAAGGGTGCAGCTGTCTTCCTGTGGGGACAACCAAGTTCTGTTGCTTTGAGCTAAAGTCTGAGGGTATCTATTACAGCAGCCTTGGGGCGGGGCAGGGCGGGGTGGGGGTGGGGTTCTTAAATGACCTGTGCCCAACAGAGCCTCTGACTCTGTGGAGGGCCCAGCATAGTCTTCCGCATTGGATGTTGGTCTAGGCACCAGACTAAGCAAAGCTGGGACACCCTTTGTCTAAATTTGACATTTGGAGCGCATGCGTGCAACCACAAACTTCTAAGAATAAAACACCCTAACTTTGGCTCAGAGTTGGCCTGCTCCACCAGCTCCCGGCTTCAAGATTTTCTTGTGGTTTGGACTAAGATTTCTTTATTTTTCTGGCATCAGTAAACTGTAGTGTGAATGGCTTGCCAAATACAGCAACTTAACATTGGGAGGGCTCCTCCGACTCACTGTCTGAGCCACTGAGGCACCCTGAGGACCCCTCTTCCTATTAGTCTGGTGGGACATCCCTCCCTGGGAGACTTGAGCTGGATTCTGGGGCATCTTTCTCTGCTCTCTTTGCAGCTGCTTCTTGCTAGGCTCAGTTCTAACTCCATCCTGGCTCCATCAAACATTCCTCCAAGGGTGTTTGTCCTCAATAAATTGAACCCTAAGACTGCTGTGCCAGCATAACCCTTCCCTGGCTGGGTTGAGGACTAACTACAATGGTTCTCCATTTTGAGTGGATAACTCTAATGATGACATTTGGCATGGGGACCTTAGGACCCCAGGTGGAAAGAAGTATAATCTTCCCCCAGGTTTGCCAGATTTTTGATATTCCATACTGGAAGACAAAGCCTTGGCCTCAGCCTCCTGGTTTGCTTTCTGTCTATTTGATAGAAGCTAGAGTCATCTGGAAAAAGGAACCTCAACTGAGAACACACCTGCCTCAGATTGCCTGTAGAAAATCTGTGGGGTATTTTTCTGATTAATGACTGATGTGGGAGGGTCCAGCCTACTCTGGGCAGTGCCACCCTCAGGCAGGTAGTCCTGAGTGGTATAAGACAGCAAGCTGAGCAAGTCATGAGAGGCAAGCCAGTAAGCAGTGTTCCTCCATGGGCTCTGTCTGCATCAGCTCCTGCCTCCAGGTTCCTGCCCTGACTTCCCTACGTACTTCATGGTAGAAATAAACCCTTTACTTCTTCTCAAGTTGCTTTTGGTCATGGGGCTTTATCCCAGGAATAGAAAGCTAACTAAGACAAGCACCAGACAAAAGAAGAATTAAAAAAATAAGAATAAAAGTGCTTTCTGTTTAGGACCGTCATTTGTTAGAGGTGCACTGGCAGGGCGAGGTGGTTTCTTCCGTCCTTCCCAGTGCCGACATTTCACGCTGACATTTCCTCCTATGCTACAGAGGCTGCCTGCTCACTCCTGACTCACACTCTGCCAGCAGACACTGGAGATGATGGCAATGTTAAGAAAAAACAGGCAGGGGACCAGTAAAGTGGATGCAGTGATGGGGGAGGGGAGGAAGCATGGGACAAGGGAGACAGACACCAAGCAGGGGCTGCTGAGGAACAGTCAGAGTTGAGCTGGAGAGGCGGCCTGAAGTGGGCAGGCAAAGTGGGTGGGCTAAGGATGAGGCTCAGAGGTAGGAAGCTTGAAAACCAGTGGAGTTGGGGCTAGAGGGTAAAGAGAGTTTGGGGATTTCCCGGGGCCATTGGGTGGCCAGGGTGTACGAAAGCAGACAGGAAGGGAATGCCAACCTGGCTTCCTGCCTGTCCCCACCCCCCCTCTCTAAGACAGGGTCTCATTGTGCAGCTTTGACTGGCCTGGAACCCACTATGTACACTAGACTGGCTTCAAACGCTGCCTCTACTCCCTGTACACTGGGCAAAGGTGCACACTGTTCTGTCCAGCTTGCTAACTTCTTGTTTTGAAGACTTATTTATTTTTTATTTTCTATGCAGGAGTATTTTTGCCTGTGTGCATGCATGGGCGCCACATGAGCGCCTGATGTCCACAGAGACCAGACGACGGCGTCAGATCCGCTGGGTCTCAAGTTATAGATGGTTGTGAGCCCCCATCTGGGCACTGGAAACCAACCCTGACTTCTCTGGAAGAGCAAACAGCAAGTAGTCTTCTCTCCAGTCCTCAACCTGGCTTTCTTTAGGAAGCACGATTTGTAAGTGGGGGCTCTCTGGGGCTTCCAACCTAACCCCTCCCATTCTCAGTTAGCCCAGAGCACCTCACAACTTAGCACTCACACCTCAGAGCACACTTTCCAAAGACCACTTGATCAGACAGTGTTGGCTTGCCCCAGAGATAGTCATCAGCCACATAAAGGATGGAAGGTCTCATTTCAGCTGGGGCCCCCAGCAATCTACACCTGTGTGATCTGCAACTTCACTTATCCCAACTATGGCCCTGAGGCGAAAACTTCTAGGCTGAATGCTTGACCCTAAGCAGCTGCTTCATCTTGGGTGTGCTACTCAACCCGCCCCCAGACTCAGTATCTCCATCTCTAGAATGAGTCTATCACTGGTCACAAGGCTGAGTGCCTTGGAACTCAGACAATGGTTAGCAAATGTGCATGCAATGCCTAGCACAGAGCCGAGCACAGCATGCCCCATCCACGTGAGTTTCCCTCCTGGCTTTACCATCTGGGGTAGGAGCTGAGCCTATGAGGGAAGTGCGGAGAGGCCACCCAGAGGAGCAGCTGGTGGCTGGTGGCTGGTGGGAGGTGTGATGTGAATGTTAGTGGGTTTTTTGTCAGTTTGTCTACACAATTCCTAAATTTTCCTGCAGCTAAGAGCCCAGAGCAGGAACGCTGGTGCCTGCCAAGGGGGACTTGGTGTAGGCTAGGGCAAGTGCCTGATGCAGCAATTTGGCAAGGCTATGAGAGCCTCAGCAGCTGAGTATCCCACAGAAGCCGCCCCATCAACATGTTAACTGTGCTCTCAAGACTGCCTCATCCTGTTTCTTAGCAACCACCCTATTTGGGGGAATGTGGAGTGCTACAGGGACACTGGCTTGGAAGCATGGGCAAGACAGAAAGCACCCCCAAATTTACCACGTGGTATCCGGTCCCTTGCACTCCCACAGACTGCCTTCTTATGCTGGCTGCCATCTCCAGGGGGCAAAGCAGCCAGATTGGAAGCCTTCCAAAAGGGAGTTCAGCTACATACAGGTCTCCAGGCAGCTTCCAAGGCCAAATTCATGCAGGGAAGTCCTGGTTACCCGCCCCCCCCCCTCGCTTGGCCTCTGGACAAAAGCCCAGGTACCATCTGTTGTCTTCCCCCCCACCCCACACACACACAATCTGAGCAGCTGACGTGGTACAGGGGGTAAAGATACCCAGCAAAGCACTCAGGCTCTTGATATTCAGGCTATAGCCAGGCAGAAAGGATCTCAACCATAGGCAGAACATTCCAGAAAGTTCCAGGATAGGAACACTTGCTGGACTCTTGTTCTGTCTCCACTCTGAAAATATATCCTTTTATCTTCTCAGATTTTATTTTGGGGTATTAAAGGATTCCACCAGAGCCAGGCTTTTTGGCACAGGCAGTTGACTTCAGATATATGTTATTAATGCTAACATTTTCTCATCGTGATTGCACACCCCATTTAAAATGAATTACCCAATTAGACCAAGGAGGTGATGCATTTGCCTTCCTGGGATTTGTTGCCAGTGGCTCTGCCCTGACTGCTCTCCCCTAATTTCCTTCCAATTAGGCGAAGATCACTTGGTGCCCTGTGTGGGTCAGCTGGGAGGTTGCCGTGGAGACCAGAGGACTGTTCACCCTATCACCATTTTCGTCTGCGGATGAGAAGGGAACTGGAAGCATTTCCAGGCTCCCCCTGGGATGAACGTTCTCTGCCAACAACAACAGAGACAAAAGGGCTGTTGAAGGGATTGAGTCAGCTTCCGGGTCTTCTCGTGTAGCAACCAAGGTAGATGTCGTCAGCTTCCCATGAGCAGCTGCACCTAGGGGAGTGCCAGGCAGTGTGACACTTGCCTTCCCTGCCCCTGTGTGCTGGAGAGGGCGCTGCAGGCCCTGGTTCTGATGTCATGACGAGGCCAATTTACCCAGTGTGGAAAAGGCCTTCCCAGTAGCTGGCCAGAAAGATCAGAGCAGAGTGTAAAATCACCAACACCAAGGAACACAGGAGTGGCTGCAGGTTTTTATTTCTAAAATGCAAATCATCCAAATCCTGGCTCCTCGCTTTACATCCTTCACTGTCTCTCATCAGGAAGGACCAAGCGAAACATGAGATGCTCCATGCTTCTCTCCCCATGTCCCTCTCTGCCCCATCTCAACCTCATTCCCTAAGTAAATACTCTGCACTAGGAAGGATCAAACACTCACGCTTTACTTCCCACAAGCTGTTTTCTGCTTGGTATTCTTCTCCAAGCCTGGCCCCCCCTGGACTCAGGTTCAGCCCAGGAGTCCAAGGTCAAGTATCTTGACCCCCAGAAATCTCTCCATCTCAACTTCCTTACCTCCCTCTTCTGGAAGGCCTCGAACCACATCTATGCTGGCACTTTTCGCAATTTTAGGGGGTAGGGATGATTTGTGTGTCTCTGTCCACAGCCCCATATCTGCAGAACCATGCAAGGGGAGGGAGGGGCATTTTCAAAGAAATTGCTGAGGGACTTGAGAACCTGAGAACAGAGGTAACAGAGAAGGATGTAATTGTCAATGTGATACTAAAGAGTGAGTTAATGGAGCTGGGGAGATGGCTCAGTGGTTAAGAACACTGGCTGCTTTCCCAGAGGACCTGAGTTCAATTCCCAGCACCTATAAGGCAGCTTGAAACTAACTGTAACTCCAGTCCCAGGGATCTAATGCTCCCTTCTGGTCTCCCTGGGGACCAGGCATGCACGTGGTTCACAGACATACATGCATATCAAACACCTACACAAACGAAATGAATTAATTTTTTAATAATTTATTATTTATTTTACATCTCAGTCGCAGTTTCCTCTCTTCCCAGTCCCCCATCCATTCACCCCTCTGTCCCAACCCCTGCATCCAGTCCTCCTCCATTTCTGTTCAGAAAAGGGCAAGCCTCCCATGGATATCAACAAAGCATGGCATATCAAGTTGCAGTAAGACTAAGCACCTCTCCATGTATTAAGGCTGGGCAAGGTGACCCAGTATGAAGAAAAAGAAATTAGTGTTTTAAGTGAATGAAAGCAGCACACCCCTTGGTCCATGGGGTGGAGCCGTTACAGACACTGACTGTCCATCAGTCCTTCCCTCATCTGCCCTAAGATGAAAGATTTAAAAGCAAGCATGCCTAGTATTATGAAGGAGTGGAGTAAAAAGTTAGCTTGCTAACCAAGTCTCCAAAAGGCATCCTTATAATTACGTCAAGTCTACCTTCTGGAAGTATTGGTTTAAAACCAAGGTTGGGAGGCGCCTACTGAAACTTTCCTGGGCAGAGCTGCAGCTGCTCAGAGTGGAGAACGGAATGCAGCGCCTGGGAGAGCAGAAGAGGGTGAGCGCCACTGTCACTCAGTGCCTTGCTCAGGTCTCTACCACCTGTACCTCCCCCTGCTCAGACCCTAGAGCTTAGGCTGGCCAGACGCCCCTGAGCCCTCACCCACCTATCCTACCCCAACCCCCTACCATCCTCCTCCTCCGGAGAGTAAAGCATGCTGTTCCTGGGACTGAGTGACCCCCTATCCTAGAATGCTAGTGGAGTCTGCTCAGTAGCCTCTTCAAAAGCTTAGGGTGGGCCAAGAGGGCCATTGTTGGAGCTTATCATTGCAAACCCTGACACTTAGCCTCCAGGCCACCCCCATCAGATTTTCCTAAAATAAGGGATATGCACATGAGGAAACCCATAGATATGCAGGTAAAAACTGTGGCCACCCCAGAATCTGAGCCCTTGGGAGCAGTTTTTGTATCAGCTTCAGTCTCTCTTAAAGCCCTTGGTAGCAAAGATCAGGGACCCATAAAGTCCCAGCAATCCCAGTGACTCAGTATCTCCCAAGGCAGAGCTCAGCTCCTTCGCCTCTGACCTGGCCCGGGTGCTGGCTGACATACATGCTGTTGAATATAGTGTCATCCCTGTCACAGAATCTAGCATGATACCTGTTGTTGAGCTACATGGCTAGACCCAACCTCAACAATAAATAACAGTAACGTGGTTCATGAAGACATTTGTATAGCCGACCTCTGTTACCCAATGCATTAAGAGGCTAACACGGCTGAGACCCTCGCACACATCCTATCTCCAGATCCTCTTGTGACCTGGTGAGGGGAGGCACTGCCAAGATTGTGCTTTGTGATGGTGCAGGTGAAACAGCTGGCTTCCACCTCCATGGTCCTGAATCCAAAACCCGGATACTAAGGGCACTCGGAGATGGATGTTCATTCTCGCTAAGTGCCCAGAGAAGAGTGCAGGCTTTCACTTGGAGGGACAGGAAGGGCATCGAAATATGGGAATTTTCCGAACAGCCTAACTATGCAGATACAAGCAGCTGGTACAGTTGTTGGCCACTCTTAGTGATAAAACATCAGAGCTAAGGGCTCCTGACACTGCCTAGATGAGAGCACTCCTTTTCCACGCACCTATTCTGGAGGATTGTCCGCAGGCTTCACTTCCCTTCACTGCATTCACCCAAAATTTTAAAATTAATGGCAGGAAAAGACAATTACCCACGTTATGATTCTGGCTGAGGCTTCGTCATATCTATCAAGTACTGCTCACTGTGTCGGGACCACACAGGTGCCACTGAGCCTATCCGCCTTGACCCCTCCAATAGACTCTGCTGCCATTCTCATTCTGCATTAAAAAGGAGAGTGTACTTGCCTAGCATGTGAGGGTCCTGGGCCCTATCCTCAGGACCACAGAAAAGATGGGCTAAGGGAATGGTGGGGGAGGTGGCTCAGTCAGTGAAGTGGACCTCAGTTCTGATCTCTGGTGCCCATTTGTACTCTCAACGCTGGGGAGGTAGAGTCAGAAGGATCCCTGAGGTTTGCGGAGAAACTGTGTCTCAAAAAATAAGAGGGAAAATGATCCAGGTAGAGCCCTGATAATGACCTCCAGGTTCCACAAGCACCCTCACACATGTGCACACAAAACTAATACATACAAACCTACTCATGCAAAAATAAGTAGATTTATAAGGAAGGAGGCTAAGGCAAGCCCAGAGGGACCACCCCTCCCCCCAGCTGCTCTCCAGCCCAGACATCTAAACCAAGACCCACACCACACCCACCTCTCTGTTACAACCTGTGGGCTGGGGGGCACATGTTTTGAAGGGACACCAATTTTAGCCCTTCACCCTGCCAGATATCACAATCACATCCAGTATTTTCCCTCAGTGTCTTATGTACAGCTTCATACACTTTTCCACATCTCTCCTCTGCCCACTTTTAATATTCTGGGACAAGCTAAAATTGCAACATATACCATATAAAAATAATGCTGTTCGTAGGCTTGTCTGCGCTGGCAGAGAAACTTCCCTATTAGGACAAAGCAAAGGATGTGCGTTTTCAGCCACCCCAGGGAAAGGATGCTGGCTAGAGAAGGCCAGAAAAGACAACAGAAAAAAAATTGCCATGGCTGCTCAGTGAGACAGTCACAGATTTATACCACTCACAGGCTGCGTAGGAGGGAGGAGGGGGGAAGAGGAGGTCGATGACAGTCACGAGGATGACACCGGAGAAGCAGAGGGGACCAGCCTGAGCCTGGGATCACTCCCCCATCCTTGCCCGAAAAACAGAGCAGGGCAGGGCACATCACATTAGGCCCGTGTGGCCCAAGAGTTTCACATCCACAGACACCCTAATCCAAGCTGCCCTTCCACGAGAAGGTCATGCCGGTCATGACTGCCAGTCTAACCCTGTCCGATGTTAGAGATTTGAACCACTGTAACAGACCCAGGCCATCAGAGTGCTGCTGTTGAAACCAGAAGTGTTAGAAAATGCAAAATAAATGATCTTAGTGGCACGGTGACAGTTTTCTCTTGTTCTTCCTCTCCTCCATTCTGTCTCCTTTCACCTTCTTCCTTCCCTCTCATCATCCTCCCCTCTTTGTCCCTCCCCCTCCTCTCCTTTTCTTTTTAAACTCTATTGAGAGTCTGTGGCCATGGCTGGAGCATGCCCCTGGAGTTGGAAAGTTGGAAGCCAAGTCCTTAGTGTGACGATGCTTACCTTTAGGAGTTAGGGACTGTGCCGTGCAATCGTGTGTCTTGTCGCTGAGGGTGTGAGAGATGTTCTTGCAGGGTTGGATCTTAGGAGAGTGGTTTGTTATGAAAGAGAGGGCCCCATCTCAGTCTCCTTCTCACTCATGCTCCTGTCATGCATCCTCCAACTATGTCACAGCCAAGGGGACCCTTACCAGAGCCACTGCTGCGCTCCCAAATCTCCCAAAGCCCTTCCTTCATACGCTACCCAGCCTCATGTATTCTGTAGTAGCAACAGAAGATAGGCAGCTGCAAAGTCTAGATGGTGTCATCTCTTGGGAGTGTTGCAGATGATGAGTCGCTGTCCTGGGAACATGTACGTACACAACTGTAATGTGACAGGACAGGTATGGGGCAAGCCTCTCTGGTGGCCGAGCCTGAACAACACACTGAGATAGGAGAGGCAGCAGAAGCTCCTGCCTTTACTGCAAGGCCCAGCTCCTAGGCTGCTTCCAGGTCACATGACTGGACTATGCTCTGCCCCCCCCCCAAAAAAAGGAAGGGGACAAGCCTAGCAACCTGACCATAGTGGCCTCCTGGGCCCCAGAGTTTGGACTTAAGCTAATACAGGATATTTGTTTGGACTTTTCAGTATTAAAACTGAATAATAAAAACTTCTGAGGTTAGCACAGCATATGGGCAGCCTACCTGACCTCAGAGGTTCCAAAGTAGAGGTCAAGGTTTGTGTCTTAAAGAACAGCACAGAGCAGCCAGGCCTTAGGCCCTGCCACTCACTGGCTTCATGGTCTAGCATGGTCTTCCAACCAAGGCCCTGTGTTCTGCTTCATATAGGAGGGCTGGGGCAGGATCTGTCTCAAGAAGTGTCATCTAGTTTAAAGTCATCTAGTTCAATAGGAAGTACCCAGGCCAGGATAGGTCCCTAGACACCCAACAGAAAGCAGCAATATGCTTCCTGGTTGACAGCTATAAAACTACTTCTGAAAAACATGTGTTTTTGTGCATGAGAATTTTACTTGTGTGTATGTGTGTGTGCATATGTATGTGTGCTTGTGTGTATGTATATTGTACCTGTGTGTGTGCATACATATGTACTTGTATGTGTGCATGTATATGAATTGTACTTGTATGTGTATGTACTTACGGGTATGTATATTATACTTGTGTATACATGTGTGTGCATGTGTGTGTGTGTACATGTATGTATATACACAAGCATACACATGAATGTGGAGGCCAGAGGACTTCAGCAGTCATCCTTAGAAACATCAATCACCTCCTTTGAGACAGGGTCTCTCTTTGACCTGGAGCTCACCTATTATGCTAGGCTAGCTGGCCAATGAGCCCCAAGGATTTACCTGTCTCTGCCTTCCCAGTGCTGGGATTATAAGCAGAAGACATCATGCCCATCATTTCTCCAGGATCTCACCTTGTGAGAGAGGCACTTTACTGTCTGGCTCTCCAGCCTGAAGTTGCACTCTCTAGAGACCTAAGTCCAGGTGCTGGCTAAACAACAGCAGCTCTGCCAGCCACTAACAGTCACTATGTCCCCAGCCTGGGACACAGACCCCTTCATGCTGATGGAATATACCCTCAGGTGCAATGCCCAAACCATGAAGAGGTGACAATAATCTCAGGCATGGAGGCAAGCCCTATTTCCTTTGACACCTTGATTTAAAACAATGGAAAGGCCAAGTTTCTGGGCTCTCTGCCAGCAGGCAGGGCAGACAGTTTTCCTGTGGGGCCCCCAATCCCCATGGCAGAACATTGAACTTGGGGAAAATGCAAAGCAAGACACCATCTGCTTGGCTTCCAGGCAGTGCAATTAGCTGAGAGGTGCCTTTACCTCGTAGGACTCTGCATTAAGCCGGGATTAATTAATTGCCACATTAATGGGAAGCACCTTTAGCTCTCCAATGACATAATCACAAGCAATTAGAAGCATAGAAAGAAGCTCTTTATAATTAATGATGTCTTCACTTCCTGAAATGTGTAAGCCTCTGTCTTCAATTCCAAAGAGGTTTGCAGACAGAGGTACTAAATATAGATCAGGAACTAATATTTAAATCAGTTTTAAATTCACCTTTTCATATGAATAGTGAACCCAGAACAAAAGCTGACTCCGCTTACTAGGAATCTAAGCCTTTATGTCCACAAAGCTAAATAGCCAGCAAGCATGGATTCAAACAGAAATGCCCAATAGTTACAGATATTTATCCTAAATAGAAGGAATTTTGCCCTACCAAGCAAACTAACTAATTTGTGAGAAATGAATTAAACTCATGCCAATTGTCCTGACTTTAGCAAACATGCTATGATTCACTTTAAAAAGCACTGTAGGAGCTGGAGGAGATGGCTCAATGGTTAAGAGCACTGGCTGCTCTTCCAGAGGCCTGAGTTCAATTCCCAGCACCCACATGGCAGCTCACAACTATCTGTAACTCCAGTCTTAGGGGGGTCCTATGCCCTCTTCTGGCCTCCATGGGTACTGCACACATGTAGTGCACAGATAATACATGCAAGTGAAACACCCATATACATAAAATTAGTACTGTTTTTCTTCAAATTATAGCACTCCATACTCATCTTCTTAATACAGAAATGAAGCTAGCTTTGCTTCTAACTAGGAAGTTACTAACAAGTCAAATGCCACATGCCAAGCAGGAACAGCTATTCGTACTTGAATGGCTCAGTGAATCCTCACCAAGAGCCTGATTCGGGAATTGCTATGATGCCCATTTCACAAGCAGGGACACTGCAGTGCCAGATCCTTAACAGTAATAATGTGTCCAGGGCTAGAAGTGTAACTCAGTGGCAGAACACTTGCTTACGGTGCACAAGGCCCTAGGTTTAGCCCCCAGCACACAGGGGTCAAATACTGCACTCCCAAACTACCATTCCCAAGGAAAGGTTCTTCTGGCTGGCACCCCATCCAGAAAGAACAGACAGATTCTCTAGACTCTAATTCGTATTCTGTCCCCAGAGCAGCATCTGGAAAGCCCCAGAGCCACCTTGACACCTCACCCCTGCTGCCAGCATCCTTCTTCAGCAAGTTACTCAGGAAAAGGCGGGGACAAGATCTGAGGCCCAGTAACATTCTAAAAGTTTCCCCAGGAGGGGAAATCCTCACGGTGGTTTTGCTCAAAATTAAAGATGTAACCAAATCTCCATTTTCTTGTGTTCTCAGTGTGTTGTTTGTACGCACGCATGGTCATGGGCATGTATGTGGTCATCATTCCTCAGGCTCCATACATCAGTCTTTTCTTGAAACAGGGTCTCTGAGTGGCCTGGAATTGGCAATTAAGGCAAGGCTGGCTGGCTAGGGAGTCCCAGGGATTCTCCGGTTTCCACCTGCCTGGCTCTGGGATAGCATATTCATCACACCAGGCCTTTTTGGTGGGTTCCAGAGACTGAATTTAGATCTCGTGCCTACGGAACAAGCAGTTCACTGAGTGAGCTGCCTCTGAGCCATTGCCTCTCTTTTCTAATTTGATCCACAGCGCCCGTTCATCGGTCCTCATCAACGAAGTAGGAGAGGAGAGCCCCCCCCCCACCTCCCCTAGGAAGCTGAAGGTTGCTTTACCTTGTCGTAATAGTATCTCAGGGCTCTGCTCAGCTTGTCGTAGTTCATGTTTGTCTTGTTCTTGCGGAGACCCCACAGCTTGGCCACCTCTTCCGCCTTGAGGAGCTTGAACTCGCCGTCGTTGGATGTCCAGCAGATGAGGTGCTCATGTTTCTGGTCCAGCAACAAGTGCAAGAGGAACTGCCACAGTGTGATTGCACTCTCCATACCTGGGGGGAGGAGGAGGCAGGTGGGTCAGAACTGGGGCCTGCAGGCCAGGGGCTACACTTTCCACCCCATCCCCACGGACTGCCTAACCACACACAGACTTTCTGGTTGCACTCTTGCTAGCAGCTTAGATGCAGAAACGCAACATCCAGCAAGTGGCAGTGCCCTGGGATCCTGGAACATACAAACCAGCAGAGGTCACCCTATGTGCTGGTAAGTCCCCATTCAACTCCTCCTTGCCTTAGCTTTATCTTTCCCCACCCATCACATCAGTTGTGTTTTGGTCATCCTCTAGCTATTGCTTGCTGAAATGTGGCATGGGTACTGCTGGGGCTAAGTGAGTTTACACAGGGGCTGGGATAATGAAGACATAACATCCCTTGGTTGAACTGTCCTTTCCCACCATACAGCCAGTTTTGCATTGCAGGGAAGGGACACGGTCACTCACTCTTTGCATTGTTTACATAGAGCAATCCACCAGTCAGTAGACGCTGGTGGATTTAAAGGATCTCGGGCATTGCCAACAGAAGAGAACTTCAGTTTCCCAGGCACCTATCACATACCCGCTCCAGCCCCAAAGTCTCAAGCACACAGGTAGGAAGTGTTTGTCCCATCAGGAGAGGAAATGCCACAAACATGTTATCCTTAGCCTTTGCCTATAGCATAAACTCTGCTGTTCATTCCTCCTAACAAGCTGTTCTCTAGTTCTTGGTATTTTGTGAACTCCAACTCATCCACACTGACACACTTCAAGTGGGATCACTGGAGGTTCTGAATTTTGATCCGTTGAGTGTACCCATAAGAAATTATCCCTGTGTTTTATTACACTTATTTATTCTGTGTGTACGGTACACATGTGTACCCATGCATACCACAGCATGTGTGTAGAGGTCAGAGAACAGCTTGTAGCAGTCTGTTCTTCCCTTCCACCCGGTCCTGGGAATTGAACTCAGGTTTTCAGGCTTGTTGGCAGGCGCCTTTAGACCCATCAGCCCTACCCATTTATTTTATCATCATCCATGTAATTAGGAAAAGCTTTCCTGCGAGCCAATTGTCAGGAGAAACACCAAGGGTGTTTGGGTCTGGGCCGATGGAGCTGGGATTTTAATGTTGAGCCAAGAAAGCTCATGAAGATTCCAAGGTGGAGGCCAAGCTGTGATGTAGACACAATGGACAAAATGAGAGAACCCCCTATATGGCAGCAAGGAGACACTGGGGTCCTTGTGACAGCCCAGGGTGACACAATGAGGAACGGTGAGAGAGATGCCTGAAAGACAGAACAATGGCCTTGAGGAGTTTTCTACAGTGAGTCTCACGGCTCCTCTTCTCCATTGCTCTTCATAGAGCAGCTTCAAGGTGTCCAGCAGTTCCCTGCAGACAGACCTTCAAACTGGCTGGCATTTTTCTGCCTCTTCCAGCAGGTTCCAGAGGGCAGGAGTATTGCTTAGCGGGAGAACACTTGGCCAGCATGGCTGGGGGCCTTGGGTTCCACGGCAGTACCACAAGAAACAGCTTTGGGATCCTAATAGCAGTCACACACCCCTGCCCCCTTGCCATCTGAAAGCCCCCCAGTCACCCTTATAAGAATTCACTTCCTGTTTCCTTTCACAGGCCCAGCCAGAGAAAGAATCCTATTGTT
Source organism: Cricetulus griseus (assembly GCF_003668045.3). NCBI lineage: Eukaryota > Metazoa > Chordata > Mammalia > Rodentia > Cricetidae > Cricetulus > Cricetulus griseus. Next base: position 159,302,525 of record NW_023276806.1, read on the forward strand.
TCTCTGGGTGCCATGAGGGTGCCTATGTTAAAGAAAATCCAGACTAAGAATGTGCTACAAACACCCACAGGGTGTTTTATTTATAACTCTTTAAAGGGGGTATTCTTAAAGAGATCTGTCTTCACCACAGTGGTCACTGGGTTTATAAGAGTTGGCCCCACCACTTCTGACTTCAAACCACACCAGTAACTCCTAAGCTCCATAAGGGCTCCTGGCAGGATGGGCAGTGTTATGGCTCCAGCTCCTAATGAGCTGGAATAAGCCACACACATTTCAAATTCTTTGGTGTCTCTAGCCAAACCTTCTGGAAGTGAGTTTTTAAATATCTTTGAAACTTAGTGGCCACTCAGAAGAACCTTCCTGGAGAGGCAGAGAGATGCCAGCCAGTTTGGAGTTCTGCAGACAGAGAAGGGCTAGGCCTGCTCTCTCTCTCTGGTTCCCAGGTCAGGTGAGAACATATGGAGCAACCTCAAACCTTTAATTGCCAGGAACCAGTATTGTTCCACAAGAGTCAGGAAGACAGCAGAGGCATCTGCATAATTTTGCACCATGGTCTCACCAGGCTCCTGGGGAAAGAGGGTGTTTCCTAGAATCCCTTCTGTGAGCTCCAACCTGAGCACAGGGAAGAGGGGCTCAGCACAACTTGGAGGGGGGCAGCTCCCATGTGGCTTCCTGGATCTCTAGAACTCCCTCTTTGTGGACCTCCAAACAGGCCACCTCTTTCTGCCCCTTTGAGCAAAGCCCTTGGCATGGCTACTGAAAGTTTCCAACATACTTAAAAGTATCTATTGTCCAAAGGTTTGGCCAGCATTTGGACACCAAGAATATATAGAATTTATTCCCAGGTCTTCCCTGCTTTAAGGGGCCAGGCAGCACTACACTGCACTGGGTCCCTACATGGGCAGCACACTGAGAGTTGGGCTTGGCCTTGTGTCTTTTTCTAGTCAGTGAAATACTGCATTGAAGTGATGAGATACAGAGCTGACCTAAACTTTATCAAAGGCTGGCATGGGCCCAGTCTGAAGAAACAGACATGTAAGGAAAATAAATGCCGCCATGAACGAGCCCAGGATTCTTGGGATAGTTTGTTATACGGTGCCACTACAGCAAAAGTTGACAGCTGCAACGTCACACATATTTGTCCCTCCCTTCATCAGGATGCCCTCTGGAGCTCAAAGAGACACAAAAGGGCAGAAAGGGAACAGACCAGGGAGTGGATGGTGGAGATGGGGTACCTAGCTGCAGGGACTCCCAGATTCCTGAAATGGGTAAATGGGGCCACAGAAGGCAAGGGTAGGAGATAAGGACCTCAGAGCCACCCAGCCACTCTCAGGGCAGACAGAGCCCAGTTTGGGAGGCAGCAAGCTGGAGCATGCGAGGGTCACTCAGAGCTGGTGTGAGCAAGTGTGCTCCCTGGAGGTGACTAAGGGCTCAGGCTTCATGTGTGGAAAGCACTCTACCCAGCACAGAGCTCAGTCTAGCTACTGCCTTGCCGTACTAGGTGTCCCAGTTTTGATGACTGAGTCACACCTAGTTCTATTTTGTGTTGGAAGCCCAAGCCAGGTGTTATTCAGCAGCAAGTGTCAGAAATAGTCCCTTTTAGCCACCTCATAGTCCCACCACTATAGAAGCCATCCTGGGGATGGGGGGTATCCCAGAGGCACAAGATGGCTCTGAACCCCTAACCATCAAGCTGTGTTGCATGGAGCCAGGCAGCCAAGACCAGGCACAGTTTGGCCACCAACAAAGGACTCTATTCTTGATCTCTCCCCTCAAGTTATGTTTCTTTGACTCCATTTCTTCTATTCATTCTAATTATGACAACATCAAGTTTTGTAACTTGCAGTTGTTTTCACACACAACCATGTGTCATGTTGTCCCACCCCCAGCTACAATACCTGTCATTTAGAATGTCCGGGAAGAGAAAAATTCTGACGTATGTACCAGGGTTACACTCTAAGAACTGTGGGTGTTGTAACTCAGCTTCTGGGGAAGAATTAAAGAAAGCCTTGCCGCTTGGGCTGGATGTTGGCTACATTAGCTGGAACATTTTATATGGATACATCGCATCCATGAGACTGTATCATTTTTGCAACACTGCATTAATATAATGTTCTGGCAGCAAAGCCTGCTTTAAGTTACAATGTGTCATCAGCTGACATTCATTTGGCTGGTTGCCCAGATGCGCTAGCTTCCAATGAATAGAACACTTGAAAGAAATGCTAGAGATGTGACAAACGCTCTCACATCCATTCCCGGGTCGTCTAGGCTTTTAAACAATTTTTTTCTTCTCCCCCACTTTAGTTTTTATTGGTTCGGGATATGTCAGCATGCACAAAAGGCACTGATCAAATCGAGACAGTGAATTCTTTCCCCTTTATTTTTGGAGCCTCAGACTTGAGTCTCCTAGGTCGTCATAAGATAAACAATAGGTTATTGTGAAGCATGGAGTCCCTAGAACAGAACTTGCCAGAACTTGCTCCTCCAGGTAAGTGCATTGGTCTCTGCTGTCGAACCTCCCTTTATCCAGCTCCTGACCCTTCCCAGCCTCTAGTGGGAATGACTGCTTTACACACACACAAACCAGTCTCAGAGCTTCCTCACGCTGAAAAGAACACACAACACACGTTGTTGCTGTCGTCTGCTTGTTTGTTGGCTAATTAGAAAACGCTTCTCTTATCATGCCCAGACCTTATTTTGAATATAAGGAGTTTTATCAGGTATTTTAATGGCATCCTGTGAAAATTTACTACGAGGGAGGAGTGTATGCACACTGCAGCATAAGAACGAATTAATAGAAGTCAGGGAAATCTCTGCGCAGTTGGTTCTCAAAGATAGAACTCAGGTATCCAGGCTTGCCAGCAAGCCTCTCATCCGCTATACCACCCTACCAGCCCATCGGTGCCTCTTACACACTTCACTACCACACGGCATTTGGCTTTAGGAGGCACACTGCTCTCACAAGATGAGCTGCCCTGACTTCCCATATTCCTCTGAGCACACCACACCTCCAGCCTGGCCCTTCCCTCTCAAGATGGTCTTCACTACTTCCACAGAGTTGACCCTGACCAGAGAGAATGCATGCAGAAGCCACTGAGCTCACCAGCAGGATGGCTAAGCCAGTAGTAATGGACCGCATATTTCCAGGTAGCGAGAAGATGGGATTGGAGTCTCACTTTGCACAGGGACAATAAATATTTGTGGTGTAGTGAATGTACTAATGTTGCTGATTTCATCATCACACAGTACACAAGTATCAAAACACCACATCACACCTCATAAATACATACAATTACCATGCCAATTAAGTGATTCAAATAACAAAATAAAATGCTTATCGAATTTGAATAACCTCCTTTAAAGAGGCAGGAAGCAGACTGATGCACCCGCAATGTTGACAGCCTATCTTTCTTCACTACATTTTTTACTGTCTTCTCTCTTACGTTTAAAAGGCAAAGCAGGGTATAGAAGGCTCAGGACGGGCAGTGCTTGAAGCATGATATGAAATTCAGAGGCAAAAGCCAATCCTCTCCCAGCCTCTTCAAATTAACAGTTAGCTTCACACATGGCAGGTGATGTTTGCTGAAACCTAGCCACACCTCCCAAAACAAAACAAGCCAGGGCCAGTGAGACAGCTTGGTGGATAAAGGCACTTTACCCAGCAGCCTGGCATCCTGATTCCTATCCCTGAGATCCACACAGTGGAAGAAGAGAACCAACTCCAACAAATTGTCATCTCCATATGCATGCTGTGATATGTGTTCCCAGACACACATGTGAGTGTATGTGTACACACACACACACACACACACACACACACACACACACACACACAGCAAGAATAAATAAATGTAATAAAAATGAAAACAAAACAAATTGAAAGTTATAATACTGAGTACATCAGTGTAGGTTCTTTTAAATAAGATGTATATATACTATACCGAACCCAAACCATCATTCTTTACATTCTCTGGTGTTTGTTTCCTTCCTTTGCTTTTCTTTCTCCCTCCTCCCTCCCTCCCTCCCCCTCCCTCCTCCCTCTCCCCCCCCTCTCTCTCTCTCTCTTCTCTAATGCCAAGATGCTGTCTGGCTTTTTGGAATACATCAGTAAACAAAAGGACTTATGTCCTTATTGAGCTCAAATGCCAGTGGAAGAGACAGGCTGTGAACAACAAAACACATGATGAATTACATTACACAGTGTGGTGGAAGACAGGGCCTATGGAAAATCACTAAAGTGGGAAGAGGGGACAGGGGAGCAAGACGTGCAGGCACGGTGGGGCAGGAGTGCAGGCGTCAGAGAAGATCCTGCTGAAATGGTAAAAATGAAGAAAATTCTTTGTTTAAAAATGGCATCTTCAAGCAAGGATAAAATCACAGTTGCCTGATGGAAACAAGGGGCGAACTATGTGGATGTTCTAATGGCACCAAAAATGTGAATAACGGGGCATGTAAAGTGGAGGAATACTGAAATGAAATAGCAAATGGGGACAAAATGGGCGTGGAAGGGCAACAATGAAGCATTGTAGGACAGAGCTGAGTACCAATGACAAGAGTTGCTGGACAGCCAGCTCTCTATAATAAACAAAGTCACAATTCGCTTCCATAAAATCTGAATCCCACCGGCCAGAGGGGATTTCTCCAGAACCTAAATGCTGCATGGCTGTAGTGAAGCAAGCTTCCTTTCTGCACCTCGAAGAGGCTAGTGAAGGGGTGCTGGTGCACACAGGGAAGGCTACTCTGTGGGTGACGAGATTCTGAGACATTCAGTTACAAGCAGCTGCCCTGCCTGCCTGTGGAATTTTGGGGATGTCACTTCACCTCTCTGTATATCTCATGCTCACAGGTAGAGACGGTGATGGTGATGGTGGTTACAATGGTGATGGTGGTTACAATGGTGATGGTTGTGGTTATAATGGTGATGGTTATAATGGTGGTGGTTGTGGCTATAATGGTGATGGTGGTGGTTATAATGGTGATGGTTGTGGTTATAATGGTGATGGTTGTGGTTATAGTGGTGATGGTTGTGGTTATAGTGGTGATGGTTGTGGTTATAGTGGTGATGGTTGTGGTTATAGTGGTGATGGTGGTAGGATGACCGATGGTGACAAGAGGATAAAAACACCTCCCTTGCAGGACCACTGTTAAATATTACAATGTTACTAATAAACTGTACGTGGGCCATAGAAAGAACTACTTAAATACTAGCTGCTGTCACTTCTTAGATAGTAGGAAAGTGCTTCACAGATGATGCTGTGACATCAGATGGCCACCATCACCCACTCCAAGGTGTCATTCAGACATTGATGTACCTTGGCTTTGTCATTAGGCAATGGCATTGATATAGTCACTGAAGTCTAGGTGAAGGCTCAGCCACACTGCATGTTGGCTTACAAGGTGACTTGGAATTTAACTATACACACTGTTAGGACTATTGTTTGATATCCTTGTAGATAACACAGCACTAATCCTCTCCCTCTAGCATAAGACCCTAACTCCTGAGACTTCCAAGTTGGGTAGTTCAGTAGAGAGCAAGCCCTGCTGTTCAGGCTGCCCCTGGGAATACTTTGCTCCCATAGACCGTGTGTTCCGGAGAGGGCCAGAGAGTCAAGTAGATGGGATATGCTGAGTCAGGGGCAGGGGCCTCTAAATTAACAAGTCTCTGTGGGTGACATGACCTATGGGGTCCCCTTATCCAGGTGGCTAGGGCAACAGATGGAGCAAAGAGGTGGTGCAGGGTGCAGGGAAAGAGTTGGTTCACAGGCACTGGGGGGAGGTGATGTTTTTGTATACTTGGTATTCACTGTTTCCAACACTCAGTTTTTTAAAAAATGTAAACACAAAATGGTTTTTATTCTTCCTAGTTGTCTCTCTTGAAAAAACAAACAAAAAACCCTTAGGCCACACTCACACAGTGCAAGATGCTGCAGATGGAACAGACTGACCACTCTTGCTGTCTTGCCACACACACCACGGGGAGACTGCCTACTTGGGAGATGTTCTGAGGCCCGTCTCCTCGCCCCTCAGCTTCAGAGAAGCAGCTCGGGGCCGCTTGTTGGAGGAAGGGAGCTCTATCTCCTATCTGCCACAAGGTGGCGCCAGATGTCCTCCTGTGAATTGGCCGCAGACTCCACTCAAAGCTAGAGGTTTGGGCGGCCATTCTTAGAAATCCAAAGCCTCCCTTGCTTGTTCCTTTGACAGACACGTGATGCTTTTCTTAGCATGTCAACTTTGCTTCTGCGGTTGCAGAGGATGCATCTGGGAGGGTAAAAAGACATTTCATTTCCTTTCTTCCCTTTTACCATTTATTTTGCTTTGATCTGAGACAGGGTCTCACTATGCTATCCTGAAACTCCCTACGTTGACCAGGCTGGCCTCAAAATCACAGAGATCTGCCTGCCTCTGCCTCCCAAGTGTGCACTACCATACCTGTTGCCGTTGACTTCTTTAAGCTTACATGTGGTAACTAAAGAAATGAACCAAGGAAATACAGAACTGGGAGCTGAAGGAAAGAAGGGCCACTCCTGTGTGAAGGACTCACAGGAGAGATGCTGCTGCCTTTCTGTTAAAATGTGTGTGGATCCAGAAATGAGAAGGACATTTCTACTGCTGACATTTCTCCTGGATGCAGCTCCTTGTCCAGTGAGGAAAGGGCTCAGGGTTGTTGCATCACCACTGTCCGAGGGGATGGGCAGGAACCACTGAAGTCAAGGAGCAGGAAAACATCTGGGGTCTGCTGTGACCCAGGACAGGTAACTTTGGAGTGTGAAAGAGTAACTTGATAAGTACATTAATACACAGTGCCTACAAACCCTGAAGTCTTTTTGTCTTACTCAGCCTTCCTAATGCTTCTACCCTTTAATACAGCTCCTCATGCTGTGGTGACCTCAACCATACAATTACTTCATTGCTACTTCATAACTGTAATTTTATGACTGTTATGAGTTGTAATGTAAATATCTGTGTTTTCTGACAGTCTTAGGCAACCCCTGCGAGAGGGTTGTTTGACTCCTCCCCACCCCCAAAGGGTCACAACCCCACAGACTGAGAACAGATGGTAGGTATTTTTTCTGAGATGAGCCTAAGATTATTACAACTTATTATTATTATTTTTTGATTTTTCGAAACAAGAGTTTCTCTGTGGCTTTGGAAGCTGTCCTGGAACTAGCTCTTGTAGACCAGGGTGGTCTCGAACTCACAGAGATCCCGCCTGCTTCTGCCTCCCGAGTTCTGGGATTAAAGGCGTGCGCCACCAACGCCCGGCTACAACTTATTTTTTCAAGCAATATTTTAGTTATTGCCGACTGTCACACATGAAAAACAAATGTATGAAGTCAAGGGGCTCATGTTTCCCAAAGCTCTTCCGATGGCACAACCAATGTCTGTGTTCTTATTTGTTCTGTAAATAAGCTATAGGTTGTTCATGTTTTTAAAAGGAACAAGAGAACAGCAAAGAGAGGGCGGTATTGCTCAACCTAGAAACATATCCTCTAGACTATGCCTGACAGTTTGCCATGTTTTAAAAATGATCTACCATCTGAGGGGAGAATTTTCAGGAGAAGACACTGACAGCCATAACAGAATTGCAATTCATTGTCTACACAGACTTCCCAACTCTCCTGGAACTATGTCATCTGTGGGTAAATCAGAAGTGACTCAACTGGCTTGCTGGTGGCTCACATCCAAGGGTGTTTTCTTTGGAACACTAAATGGATGGCTACATTGCCTCCACGGGAACGGTGTCTGTGGGCCATTCTACTTCCTCCAACATCCGCAAATTCATCCACTTCCCACCGCACCCCAACAGGGCACAACCCAGCCCTATCTTATCCCATGGGTTTTCAGACCTCTCTAGACCGCCTCACACGGATCCTCTTTGATCTCTAATATGGCAATGTCCCAAGGCTTCTTAAGGTACAATTTGTTCGTTCTGGACCTGGAGAAGAGGTGGGCCACCCACGGTATATCTGGTGTCCCAGAAGCACACACCTTCCATGAACCTCAAAGACGCAAGTCAATTCTAACTGGGAGAGCGCTGGAGCTCAGAATAATATCCCGCATGCTATCGGGCTGCACAAAGCTTATGTGCTACAGTCATAGCTGCTTTATAAGAAGCAAGGTTTCCACAAACAGGCTAAGTTTTTAGCCAGTATTTCATTAGCATTTCCAGCAATTCCAGCACAGTGTGTGATGAGAAGCAAGCACCCACTAAACAGGTGTGTAATGATCCCAATTTTTTTTATCTCAATTTTTTTCTGGGGGGGGGGGAATTGAAGCATTTGGCTTCACAGAAGCAATAAAAGCTAAAGATCCCAGGCACTTATCAATCACCCTCTTGGGAGAAATATGGCATTATCCACTTTCCCAGTGTCGTCTGATCATCTGAGCCCTACGTGCACCAGTCGGGTAGCCAGCCACACAAACAAAGCATGCAAGGTCTCTTCAACACAAATTTCCACTCACTCTCTTATTTGAAGACAACAGACCACAATGTTATGGGCAGCTAGATCCAAGAAAGAAACTAATTAGTCACTCAGATTTCACAAGGAAGACTGCAGCCACTGGGCTGTCCAGGTCCACTCCTCTGTTACCAATAGGTCCAGGAGACAGAGTGAGCACTTGGGTGGGGGGTTGCTTTCCAGATATCCAACTGGACAAACAAAGTAGACCATGTCTTGAAAGACGAGTAGGGCTGTAAAACACAGAAGTCCCTGCATGGTGGGTACAACTGCCCCACCCCCAGCCCCCTACCCCAGAGACCTAGACCATGTTTTTTCTTTCAACAGAAGGGCTGCTCCTTTCCAGCCATTTTGGGATGAAAACCTGAACATTTACTTTCAGTGTGACTGTTTTCATTGTCCAGGCTCTTTGCACGCGTCTTATTCCTGGCTGGAGGCGCAGCCCCCATCAGACGGCTCTCAGGCTTCCTCTTCTTGTGCAGGTTGCAGGCAGGAAACTGGAAAATGGGCCACAGGAAACCCCGCCTCCCACAACTGCCCCACTTTGTGACTGCAGCTCTGGTTTCATTCGGTCTATGTGTCAGCTCTGTTTTAACCCTCCACACGACAGCCAAACTGAACACCCATGTACTCTTGGCTGAGAAGTCTCCTGTAGGACTTTGGGCTTCTCCCACGAAATTAATCCCATGAATTCGATCGAGTCTCCAGTGAAAATTCAAGATGACTGCATAACACAAGACACAACAGAAAGTTGTTTTAGGTAAATGGATTTACAAGCTGCCTGATGAATTCAAACTTACCAGGCTTTGGTGCGGAACAGGAGCGGAAGTTGTAAATATACACCCCGCTACAGGCAGTCCCATTATTAGGCTATTCCAAGTTATGTTTCCTCCGCATCACAATCTCCTAGGCTGAACTACACAAAATAACTTTTCTTACAGTCAAAAGCTGTTACACAGTAACGATCTCATATACTCCACCTAAGACCACGGGAAAGCACAGATATTTACATCACGATTCATGACAGTAGAAAAAAGGGTATGAGGTAGCAACAAAAATAACTTTAGGGTTGGAGTCACTACATGAAGAACCAACTGTGTTAAAGGGTCGCAGAGTTAGGAAGGTTGAGAAACACTGCTCTAGAGTAGTTTCCTATACCTCTCTGCTGCTAAGACAGCAGTCAGAAGGCAAAATGACACTCTCAGCAGGATACAGTGCAGAGATGTCCTTTTTTTCCATCCCACCACTCCATGACTCCAGGCACTTTGACTGGGCTGTTTGATGAAAGAATCTGAGCTGGGCATGGTGGCCCACGGAGGCAGAGGTAGGTGGATCTCTGTGAGTATGAGGCCAGCCTGGTCTACAGAGAGAATTGTGCAACAGTCCAGGCTATATAGCGAGACCCTGTCTCAAAAAAAAAGAAAGAAAAAAAGAAAGAAAGAAAGAAAGAAAGAAAGAAAGAAAGAAAGAAAGGAAAGGAAAAAAGAAAAGGAATCTAAGCCATTTTGCCACTATTTCATTTAGCCAATTTCCTCGATGAACAGAGATAGAGATGGATGGATGAATGGATGGATGGATGGATGGATGGATGGATGGATGGATAGGAGAAGGGCAGAGAGACCAAAATAGACATAAAGACAGATGGACATGTTAGGTTCACCCAATGGGATTTTATTTCTGTTTGCTTTTTGAGACAGGATTTCTCTGTGTAACAGTCCTGGCTGGCCTGGAACTCACTGAGATCACCTGCCTCTGCCTCCCAAGTGCTGGGATTAAAGGCATGTACCACTGCCAACCAACCCCAATGGGAATCGAACCTAGGAGTCACACTGGGCAAAGAACCATTGACAGCTCTCTGTTCGATTTTTTAAATTTTAAGTCAAAATCTGGGTAAGTTGAAGACTGACAATGAATTCATTATGAAACCTAAGATATCGCTGGTTGAAATTGCAATCCCCCTGCTTTGGTCTCCTGAATAGCTGGGATTTCAGACCTTGCTATCAGGCCTAGCTCAAGGCTGGCCCTTAATGACAAATCAGGCCATGAGGCTCTGTGAACTGCAGAACTCGACTGCTCCTCAGATGTGGAGTGACTTGTCCTTTTATTTGACCTGTGGACACCAGGACTGTGAAACCTGTGATGGAAGGAGAGAGAGGAAACCTAACGCTAAACATGAACACTTCATGGTACTCAGAAATGAGTCATGAGAATTGTTCCTTGTGTGGAGAGGGACAGCCTGGGAGTCCCCGACCTGTGTGTGGTAGCCCTTGGAAGGGGCCTGACACCCTGAGCAGCCTTGGTGACTTCCTGTCACATAGAGACAGACAATTCATCTTACTAAAATCTTGCCAACTGTCCTTAAATTTGAGCTTCAATGTAAAGCGGGGGGGGGGGGATGCCTCCCCAACACTCTTAAGCTGTGTATTTTAGGGGCCTTGGCTGGAATGGTAAATATTCCCCCCAAATTTCTAGCTTGTAATGTTAATAAATTCAGTCTTGTGCATGCAGGGTGGTGAGGTGGACATTGGGAGTCAGGATATTTTTTTTAAAAGATTTATTTATTTATTATGCGTACAGTGTTCTGCCTTCATGTATAACTGCAGTCCAGAAGAGGGCACCAGATCTCATTACAGATGGTTGTGAGCCACCATGTGGGTGCTGGGAATTGAACTCAAGACCTTTGGAAGAGCAGGCAGTGCTCTTAACTGCTGAACCATTTCTCCAGCCCTGGGAGTCAGGATATTAAAAACAAAATAAGACAAAAAACTGGTGTATATTAAGGCTTTGGGTCTATATGATCCGAGATAGGGACAATAATAACTCTCCTTCAGGATCCCCTCTTTAGAAGGCAAGGCCACTCTTCACAGTGGTGTGGGCAAAGTGAAAGACTTTTTTTTTAAGGTTGAAAGTATTTTGCAAATAAAAAGTATATAATCTAGGCTGGGTACGTGGCTAAGTGTTAGAGCAGTCCCAGCAATCTTGAGACTACAAGGTAAGTCCCCCAAGCAGCACGAATAGGAACAACAAGGTAACATAGGAACAACAAAGTAACAATACACGGTCCTTCCAGTAAGAGGACACTCCTGTCTTCAGCTGACACCCTAAGGAAGAGGTGCTCTGACATCTGTGTTTGCTTTGCCATCAGGAAGAGTTTATTCACTTAGATACCTGAAGAGGGCTTTTCAAAAAAAAAAAAAAAAAAATCAAAATACAGGCATGCAATCTTCCAGACGACGGAAAACTGGAATCCTTCAGATAAACTTGAAAGCTCTACCATGTTAAAGGGGCTGCTGGTAGAGGTAAAAATACAAGCCCTGTGCAGTGAGAACACTTGTGCACACCACAGAATGATGGTGGGTTTTCCACAGGCAGAAGCTGAGGCGCTTCCTGCCAGAGCATCCTCCAGCTCTCCCATTGTGTTGAAACTGTAAAACCTTTCTAAATCAGGACTTCCTGCTATTATGCTGCAGAGGCGTCTTTCTGGGAAGGGGAAAACTCCTGAGGCAAAAGGTAGGAATTCCTGTGGCACCACCCAGTGGAAACACGGGGTGAGGGTGGGGGCGGGGGTGGGTGAACTGAAACACTGAGTAAGAGAAAAGTCACCTCAGCTCCTCCAGCTAAAAGTCCCAGCGCTGTTCCTTCACCGTGGATGGCACCCTGCAATAGGTCCTGCTTACAAGGGACCTGTCCCTGTTCCTCTGCCCTCTCTTGCTCCTGTGCACAGGGGGCTGAGCAGGGCCAGGATGCATGGTGCAAGCCTAGGAAGGAAGGGGTCCCAGGTGGGGTTAGATGTGAACTGTCTCACAATTCCTTCCTCTCTAAAGGACCCAAAGGGATTCTAAGGATGGGAGGTCTGCACAGCTGTGCTGGACATCCTAGATATGATGCAGGGATGGTCAGGCATTTCCTGGCAGAGTCATACCCATCCGGGTACCTTCCTCTTCTCCTAGCGAGCTACACCTGGTCTGGCCACCTGACATTTCATTTAGAGATTCGTGGAGACAGTTACAGGTCCTCCTTTCTCCTGGGTCCTGTCTCCATAAGAACATGACTACCCCTGTCCTTTCAAGGCCACTATGGGTGTCACAGGCAACAGGCAGGTTGTTTGTCCCCAGTTCATTAACTGCCATCATTAAAACATAGCTTTTCATCAAGATCTGTTTCCAAGTATGTGATGCATTGGACTACAGTTTTCTAGGGAACCGGATTGAGCAATAGGAATCTTTGGCCACATCCTTCCAGAAGCCCTGGTAAAGGAGAAAGGCTGTGCCGACCACAGAAGCTTAGTATCATTTTGTATTCTCACACGAAGTGGTTATATGTTATTGGTGTTTATGAAAAAGAAGTAGCTGGGGACATGGTGTTGGGGTTTTTGAGAAACACAGAGCTCCCCTCACAGAGTAGTTACCTGTGCTAGGAGCTGGGTGCTCCTGGGCTCTGAGGCTGTGGCCACTTCAGCTTTGGTAGCATTCTCAAAGCAAAGTTTTTCATAGTTCAGGAACTTCAAATTCCATACACTAATGCTCGTACCCCAGGCTGGTCTTTGGATCCTACTTGGAATTGAAGCTAGAGTCCTCAGTGTTGGCCCGCTCATTCGGCAGGCATGTGTGGAGGTCTGGTGGCATCTGAAGTCAGGAAGGTGGTGACTAGACCTAACAGCTTCACTGGCCCATATGCGTGTGTTTCTCTTGTATTTTCCTTCATGGACATGAAGTCCAGCCAGATGTGACCTGGCCACTGCGCCACGTGCAGAGAATGCCTTCCAGTTGTAAATAGCTTCTAATAAAGCTCTTTTTAACATGAAGTGAAAACCCAGGGGCACTGAAATAAGCGAGTAAGCCAGAGGCCACTCAAGTCCTCATGAATGGCTATCTTAAACCACACCTGGCACGTGAACAAACAGCCTGGCACATGAACAAACAACAGTGAGTGAAATAGGACAGTTAAGTGGGGCAAGTTAAAATATCTTGGTATTCTTAACAGTTGCTATTATTTCTAAGAAGATTGTTGCAGAATACACAGTACGTGATTTCAAATTTTAAAGTCTTCTTTGTCTTACACCTAAAACCTTTCAAAAGTTCAACATCAAAATGCATTGAAAGTGAACAGTGTTGCACACTGCTGCCAATGGACCATTCATTCACACCTCAGGAATGACACTGCATAATGGCCATCAAAACCATTGAATGAAAAAGATGACACCAGTCTCAAACAGGGACCCTCATCCCAAAGCACTTTGACCTCCTTGAACTCCTGTACAGGAGTCTGCCATTCATGAAGTTGGCCCTTTTGGAAATACCACATACAACTTGATGTTGATTCCTTTTTCATCATGAATATATTAGCTATAAAAATAGCCAGTGCCAGATTTAGATTATATTTCTCCCTTAGTCAAGAAAATTGACCTCTTGAAAAGTGAAATATTCTAATATAGGAGTGAGTTTATAATCTTCTACTTGGAGGTGTGTGTGTGTGTGTGTGTGTGTGTGTGTGTGTGTGTGTGTGTGTGTATTCGTGCAAACATGTTGGAGTGCACTTGCATACATACAGGGGCCAGAGGGTAACCTTAGATGCCATTCTCAGGAATAGCATCCACCTTCTGGAATAAGAACTGACTGACCAGTGAGCCCCAGGGATTGGTTTATCTCTGCCTCCCCTGCACTGGGATTACAATCGAGGGCTACCACGAGTGGGACCTAGGGATCAAATCAGGTCCTCTTGGTTGCAAAGCAAGCACTTTACCTATTAAGCCATTTCCCCAGGACAGCTGTGACATTTTTAAGGACAAAATTCTAGGTCTAATACTGTTGTTGCTGCTGCTGTCATCTTGTCATGGTGTTATTTTTGAGTCATGGTCTCATGTAGCCCAGACTGGCCTTGAAATAACTATGTAGCCAAGTGTGACTTTGAATTTCTGATCCTCCTGCCTTCATTTCCAGAGCACTGGGACTACCGAGCTGTGCTACCACATCTAGTTAACATGGTGCTAGGGATGGACCAAGTTATGCCAGTTAGGTATTCTCTCGACTGAACCATATCCCAACCCAACCTTCAGCCTTCTGAGAATCACAGAACACTAGCATCATCCTATTTGATTCAGGCATCTTGGTGATTAAAATGACTCACTTTGAGACAATGTCAATATTATGTACATTATTCTATTTACCCACATATCATAAATTCAGAGTGGGTAATAGTAAATCCATAAATTAAGTAGATTCACCAAAACCTAGGCATTTACCAAAACCAGCTGGCTGGCTGAGCACTGCTTTTGCCTCAGCAATCAAAGATGAAGGAGTCTGCTCAAGGCCATCTCTACAGGTTCTGGGTATACAGTCCAGGTGTGACCACATACTTCTGCCTAGGGGCACCTGGAGGTACAGTTCTAAAATACATTTTTTTTTTTGAGACAGGGTTTCTCTGTGTAGCTTTGGAGCCTATCCTGGCACTCGCTCTGGAGACCAGGCTGGCCTCAAACTCACAGAGATCCGCCTGCCTCTGCCTCCCGAGTGCTGGGATTAAGGGCGTGTGCCACCAACGCCTGGAGGCTTAAAATACATTTTTTTAAGAGACAGGAAAAAGAGACAGACAGAGACAGAGAGAACCTAATGCTCTCTGGTCTAAATGGCCTCTGAGGGTAAAGCTCGGAAAACAGATGGGCACTGGCAGAAATCACTTCCTTATCTATGTTCCTGAGTCCTGAACTCCAAGAGTTCAATCCAAGATCATACAAGTGAATGTTCTACCTAACCTTCCAGACAGCACTAACAGGCCAGGTGCCTTCTTTCTTTGTTCAGAGTGGGACTCGCTGGCATTACTGGGAATCCAGGCTTTCTCCTTTCCTGGAAATTATAGAATAAATCCAGGCTCTCGCCTGACTTCCTATAATGAAACAATGATTCTTCTGGGTGTAGAAGCACAGTAAACAACATTCCCTTAGGCACCTCCCTAGGTACAGAAGAAGCAGGGCTCAAATACCACCCAGCCAGGCTTGCTCCCTACATAGGAGGAGTAGCTGTTTTGGTCACTTTTTCTGAGGTCACATCCTGCCAGATTCTCTTGGACCCCGGCAGTCATGCCTACCTAAGCAGACACATACGCACCCTCCCCTTCCACTCCAATCTCTTTCCTATAAATCCCAATGAGTAGAGCTTATATTTCCACCTCCAAAGGCAAATATGACAAACTCCAATAAGGAGACAATGTGGAAATACTCCAGGTTCAGTGAAGCCTTCCAACTAGCTTCCAGTGTTAGATAATCATCCAACATCAACACCCCCTTTTCTTGCTTACAGTATTCCTTGGGTGAGTGCTGTGAGTGCAGGTGCCTTGATTTTGAGGATGACAAGCTATAGGTGTGGGCAGTGCAGTCTCCCAGTTGATTCCCAGACATACTGGGGAGCTAGCCCTGGGGTAAATCTTGAGACTTGTTTTAGTCACTCTTTTCTCCTAAGATCATGGCGGCAGGGCTGGAGGAGGGGGTACCTGCTTGACCATACATTCTGGTTAACCCAGACTTGACCCCCAACAAAGGGTTCCTTGGCAAAACCAAGGTGAAACTAGTTGGAATAACTAGTCCTCCTCCATCAAAAAAAAAAACCAAAAAAAAAAAAAAAAAACAGAAAAAAAAAAAAAAAAAAAAAAAAACGAGCTGGGCTGGTCTTTAACCCATCTCTTCTATTATTTTAAACCCCAGCAGAAACATTACTGATTTCAAAAGGTTACAGACAAACACTACATGTGTTCCAGGTAAAGAAAGGCTTTCAACCAAACGTGGCAGGACTCAAAATGGATTGTCCAAGGCAACCGTGTGAGATTCTTGTTACAAAATCTTCCATATAGGACTGGGGGTCTTTAGAATTGATGGAGTCTGGAAAGAAAGCACTTTCCATGAATGTCTTTCGAGCCATAGCCGGCCTTTCTCAGTCTAACACTGGTCTTAAAATCAGAGCCAAGTTTGTCTCAATAGAAATAAACTAACCCAGCTTCTGAACATACACTTTTCTTGGAAGTTTAAATAAAAACTATGGCGAATGACACAGGCGCTCCTCCTAGCTATCTTTATGATTTAGCCAGGAGATCTGCCTCTTAGTAACTCAGCAGGGCACTTTCTAGAAAAGGACTGGGTTTATGCACAACAAGGCCAGGCTACATTGATAAGGCTTCTTTGCTTTGCTTTGTTTTTAATTCACCAAGTGCCAGGTGTTGTATACCTTGCTGGGTGGACACAAGGATGAGAAAAGCAGATGTGGGCCCAAAGCGAGCTCCCAGGTGGATAGGTCCCACAGATGTGGAACACATCATGTCACACACACTTGCAAGTGGCCCTCATTCTCTGAAGCTACCTGGCTCAAGGGTCTGGACAACATATTATCACATCTCCTTGGTTTTGGAATTTGGAATAAGGGGTATTAGCAGGTAATTAGGAATAGCAGCCAGTTTCCAGAAATACACACCTAAACCCGTCTAGCTCCTGGGTCCAGACAGCAAGAATTTGGGTAATGAGGAAACTTGGGAATAAAGCCTCTAGTAAGGGCTGGGGTCCCAAGGGAAGGGCTGAGGGCCAGCACAGCTTTCTGCAGGGAGGGGACAGACAAACTGAAAGAAAGCCAAAGAAAGAAGGGAAGGTAGGGAAGATAATGGAGAGAGGGCAAACTACCATGTTTTCTTTCATAAGCATAATCTTGACTTGAGAGGGAGAAATGAAAGCAGAAGAGGAAGTGTTTGAGAGAAGACCAGTTGATGGGGGAAGAAGAAGGAGGGAGGGAGGGTAGAGAAGGGATGTGACTATGGGACAATGAGTGACACACGTGCATGACCATGACAGGATGAACTTTACCACGTTGTATACCCAAACCAGGAAAAGCTATTAAGTTCATTTACAAAATAAACATACATAAACAATGACTGTTGACTGAAAGCCTCTGAAGAGTAGATTCCCAGGGGAGTGCATGTACAAAGGTGGGTGGCAGGGGGATCAGTTAGGACAGAAGAACGGACCACATGTTGAGACTGGCCACATCCACAGTGTGCAGCTGCAGCTAGGGAGCTGCATCCTCACCCTGGGCTGCTGGAAGGGTCCGCTGGGGCAGGGGAGCCAAAGCAAAAGAGGATGCTGTGAGCTTGCAAAGGGCTGGAGCTCCTGATGCTGCCAGGGCCTGGGGACAGGGGAGGGTAAAGAAGGTGGGTGTCCTTTTGAACAGTAGAGGTGATGGAGGGTACCATTATTCTCTCACGGAAGAGGCAGAGAACTAAGCCTGGAGACAGCAATCTTCTCTGGGACAACCCAGACTCAGAGCCCAGCCCACCTCAGTCACTGTGCTGTATGAGGGGCTATAATGTCCTTAGAAATGAGCACAGCACTCAGTTCTGTCCCCAAACTCGGGGAGAGAATGGAGGGGAGCTGGGCTGGTGGCAATGTCCTTTGGATGCTCCTTATTTAATAAAAGGCCATGTGAAGTCAAAGGGAAACTTAAACTGCTACGCTTGGTCCTAAGGTCTAAGCAGCAAAAATTCATATCACATTTTCACAAGGTCAAGTATGCTGTCCCTCCCACCCCCCCAAAAAAAACTATAGGACTTGGGTCTTGACATTCAAGCCCCTCCATTTCAGCACCATTACCATTCAGCCAGGGAAACTGAGGCACAGAATGACTGAGTAATATCCCCTCAACCCAGTTGGCTTTAAAGCAATACTTTTATTTTTCCTATAGCACTGGTTAAATATTTTGTACATCAAATAAACCAGAAGAGATACCTCTTTTTCCTGTATGATGAGATTATCCACATATCCTACTGATTATGTTTATCCATACAGTTAAGTAAAAGGATTACAGTATTTTATCAGGGCATTCTGGGGTTTAAGAATCTGACTGGTAGAATCATGAAACTGTCCCAACTGGAATAAAACAAAAATACTCAAGGAATACCTTGAAGTGATGGAAATATAAATATTCTTCATTTAGAGAAGATAGATCCATGGATGTATACAACTACACTTGAAATCTGTGTGTCTGAATGGATGTAAACTGAAGCCTTCATTTGTTTGTTTGAGATGGGGTCTCACATTATAGTCCTCAGACTAACAACCGGCCTGCCTCAACTGCCCAAATGCTGGTGTCAAAGGTGTACATCACCATGCCCAGCAAAACCTATGTCTTTTTATTAAAGTAAAAAGTGTGTTGAGGGTCTTGTGCTTTTTGTTTTGTTTTTTCTTTTGCTGAGAGCCCTAACCTAACCAGTCTTAAGAAAATGCATCCAGATGTTCTTTTTTTTTAACCTACCCTATGATTCCTATCAGATTTGTGGCTAAATGGGAGCACCTTAGCTCCAGTAGCTTTATAAATACTTAAAAATACCAAAAGCCTTTGAGCTACCTTTGAGTCTGTGAGTAAATTCATTTTAGTTTAATTTAAATTCAAATGTTATTACAACCAATCACCTTGGTTACTTTAAAAATATGCAAGTAAAATTCTCAGCTAAGTTATAAAGGAATTCTATTTAATTTTTCTTTAATAAGTATTTTCTTTTTAAATTTACTTTTAATTTTTCTGTGCATTGGTATTTTGCCATGGAATTGGAACTACAGACAGTTGTGAGCTGTCATGTAGGTGCTGGGAATCAAACCCAGGTCCTCTGGGAGAGCATTCAGTGTTCTTAACCCCTGAGCCACCTCTCCAGCCCTCTATTTAACTTTTAAAACAGTTTAGTAGTTGTTCTCAGGAAATGTAAATTACTCCATATCAGTAAAGTTGCCAGAGTTTATTCCTAGTGATAATTCAACCCAAATCACATTTAGCTGAAGTGACCACTGCAAAGTTTATTCGGAAACTGCTGACATTGGTGTGAAGTTCCAGGAGTGAGTGTAAGGGCTATTTTAATTCTGATTGTGGAAAGGAATCAGAGAGAGTTAAATATTAGAAGATCAGTTACCTAAAAGAGAAAATGAGCTACCATCTTTAGAGGCCTTGAGGATTTGTTAACAGAAAGCTAAACATACAAACACAGGAGTAATTTAATTTGCTGGCCCTGCGTTCTAAGTGGCAACAACGGAGTCATCATGGTGTCACTGCCATGGTTTCAATTAAAAAGCTGAATGACCTCAATTCTAACTGGCCATGGGCAATAACAATATTGAGCTTTTAAAAAAAAATCAATAAAACACCAAAGTTTGGAAAGTGTGGATACAGCAATAAATAAGAGTTATCTACGTGGCCCTTCCTCCAGCTGGCTCATCCCAAGGTGTATGTTTGAGCTTAATCTCCATCCTCTTCCTTCATTTTAGCCTTCTGTTCTGGTTTGTAGTGCCCTCACTTCCTGTTACTACAGCTCCATACTCTACTGCAAATCATGACTCACACTTAAATCATAGAGACACTCATCAAAAACCCCAAATTTCACAGCACATAGGAACCCAGTCTTTCAAGAGGGCAGCATTCTTAAGACATTACAGAAGACAGAACACAAGACCAGTTCCTTAGAAATCATGTCAACCCTTCCTCAATAAATACAAACTCAATGTTTGGCACCTCCAGTCTTAGTACTCATTACTAAAATGGGCATGTGGGATGTTAATGTGAAAATAAGCCATTTTTAAAAGCATGACATGACTCCAAATAAAACCTTACATGCACACATGTTCCTGTGCATCTGTATACACAACACATGTTTTAAGAGACAACAAAAATATACAACGAAATGCTAGCAGCAGGATTTTTTGGAGATGTTTATTGTTGTCACTGTGGCTTTCTATGTTTTCCTAGGGTAATTTATGATTTTTTCACAACCAAGAAAGACAGAAAAAGTAACCTTTGGAAGATGTCTTTTGACTGGTGTGGTTCCAACCTGCTCTAAATCACCCTGCATCAGCAAAGAGAAGCTAAGATGACGAGTACATGGAAAATGTCTGCCCGGAACATACAAGGCTATTTGATGAACGTGAGGGACTTCATGTCACTCATGATGTATACAATGGAGAATAAGCAGGCTGAGGAAGGGGTCACCAGGGGAAAATTAAAACAGACAGGGAGCTCATTGCTTTTTATGCATGATGAGGAGCCCAAGGCCTAGAAGAAAAAAAAAAAAAAGAGGACTATATCACTGCCCAGGCATGTCAAGGACCCAAACTGCTTACTAGCAGGGAGTAACTCACCTTACTCCAGGAAGTCATACCCATGGGTAATTTTTTAATTAAGTGCCTTGGACTTGTCAGTAACATTTGCAACATCTGACAATACCATCTATAGAAGTATAATTTGGTGGCACAGAACACACAAAATCCAGTATGTGATCCCTGAGAAGGAATATTTTAATTTATACACACTGCCTGGAAGTCCTCTAAAAGCAATTTCAGGAAAAGATTTAGGTTCCAAAAAGTTATGACAAACATAAATTTTAATGTATGACCTCAGGATTGCATTTACTGTATATTAGCAGTTTTGAATTCATTGATTTCTTACAGAAGACAACGGGGGCGGGGTATATAAATGCTTAGGTAACTTCAAAATTCAAGCAGGGCTGATAAAAAAAAAAAAAAAACTGCTCTCCCCCATCCAAATACTGCCTTTCCCATCTAAAAGGCTTCAGTACTGGTTGTGTGGAGACTCACTGCTTACAAAGGTTCAAAAATTCACCACACACACAAAAAATCACTCCATCACAATGTCAGTATCTGTCATTCTGTAACACAGAGAAAAAGAGACAGACAGGAGCGGGGAGAGACAGAGAAAGAGAGAGAGACAAACAAAGACTGAAACAGACATAAAAAGGAGTATGCTGCCGTAATGAAAAGGACAACTGGAGCCTTTAGATGCCCATCTGTTGAGTGAATGTGAGCCCTTTTATCATCTTCATCATTAAGGTGAGTGAGAATAGTTCGGTGTAAGCACTACTAATACTTGAGGCTAGCAGATTATTTATGGGGAGGTGTCCTGGACATTGTTGAATGAATAACAGCACCCCTGGCTTCTGCCTGTGGATGCCAATTGCACCCCTGGAGGTATTCCTCGAAGGGAGCAAAATCATTCCTGGTTGGAAATGACAGAAACAGATCTCAGGCATGTTCAACTTGGACTCTGATGCCTTCATTCTTCTGATAAGAACAGTGGTTGTGGTTCTCAACCTGTGGGCTGAGACCCCTTGGGGTCACACATCAGATGCAGAGCAGCAAAATTACAGTTATGAAACAGCAACGAAATTCTTTCATGGTTGGGGGTTCACCACAACATGAGGAACTATGAAAGTGTCATAGCATTAGGAAGGTTGGGAACCACTGAATGGATTTAGGGGATGCACTGGATGATTAGGGGACATGTTCACAACCTGGACTCTCCTGTAGGATGAGTGCTTGGAAGAAGTTTCCCCATCAGCTAGAGTTTTGTTTTCCATCTCAGCCAGTCACTCAGCAACAACAGTTTACTGACCACCCACTAAGAAAGGTGCAATTGAACTTAGTCCCACTGACTCACATAGGGTGGGCTGGCTGGGTTGCTTTTACATTGGCCACTGGAGAAGTCATGGCAACACCTTAGAAGTCCAGAGAGGCAGCATGTCCTTATCAAGAAAGGGGCCCCGTGCTTCTAAAGGGCTTCTCTAAAATTCTTTGTCCTTTTTAGTAACTCTACAGATTTCTAGTCAACATTTAAAGAAGGAAAGAAAGAAGGAAGGAAAGAAAGAAGGAAAGAAGGAAGCAAGCCAGAAGGCCTGAGCTATATTTGGCATCGAAAGGCCATCACTTTTCATGCTCTGGGGTTTTGCAAGCAGAGTCATTACTGGAAGCTTATGTCGGACAGTCTCCTTAACTGTCTGACCTGCATGCCCTCCTAACACAATCTCTAATTTTATAATCCTCATAAATTCAAACCCATAACTGACCTTTTCCAAATAAATGTGTTCCACAGAGAGGGAGAAAAAGGAGTGAGACCAGAGAATATTTTGTTGGGCAATAAGGCTCAGAAATCGATTCAGGCTCTTTAATAGATGCCCGGAACATGCCTGGGTTTCCCAACGCCCCCCCCCCCCAAACCCCCAACAAAGCTGAGGCACAGATGAGAGAGGACCGGCAGGCCTGTGTGTGTGTGTGCGTGTGTGCGTGTGTGTGTGTGTGTGTGTGTGTGTGTGTGTGTGTGTGTGTGTGTGTGTGTGTGTGTGTGTGTGTGTGTGTGTGTGTGTTGGACAACAGAAAACAAAACAGAACACACACGCGCGCGCACGCACGCACAGAAGAAAAGAATGTTCTCCTGAGAACCAAAATGGCCAAAGAGACTTCCAAGTTTTTTGAGACTGCCCTGGAAAGACTGGCGGGGTGGAGGAAGCACCTCTAAGTCAATAAGGCGGTGACTCGCCTCGCTCTGCAGCGCCTGCTTCGCAGGCTGACAGTGGCTTGCACAAAACCCCTCCTGTGCGGAGCAGCGGAAACTCCCAATGAGATTAGTCGGTGTGTGTGTGCAGACATTACTTAGCAATGACTAAAGGGGCTCTCTTCCTGCAGCAGCCAGTGGAAAATTCAAGGAACATTTTTCCCCCTGCAGCAGCAGAATCCCTTTAACCCTCTCCCCAGCCAACTCCAAAAACAACTCGGCCTCCCCCCCATCCCCAACTGCCCCCACCTCGGGCAGAGGACTGCCGGGAGTTAAAGGCCAGCAAGGGGCTTTCGAAGCGGGGAGGGGAGGAGGGGGCTGGTGGGGAAGGGGCGGGGGACCCTTGAACACTACAAAGGAAACTGTAAAAGGCACAAATACATAAACCTGAGAAGCAGCAAACCACAGTTTCTTTGTGAGCTCCTCAGTGAGTCATTTTCAAGATGCTGTCTGCAGCCAGTTTCAAAGCGGAAGCGCACGGCAATTAGTCTTGCCGTTTCCAGACAAGCCAGAAACTCTCCCGACACTCGTTTTTTTTTTTTTTTTTTTTTTTTTTTTTTTCCTTCTAAAAAGCCCCTTTTGCAGTTTCTGAAATAGCCTTTCTTGCTTCCACCCCCACCCGCCGCGTAACTGCAGCTTATCCTCGGAATGATTCGGTTCCGAAAACGTAACAGAGACCTTTAAAAAAAATTTTAGCTCTCGCCCCCAATTTAATCCCCCCTCCTTCTTAAAAAAAACAATAAAATAAAATAAAATAAAAAAGTTCTAGTAACAGTACAGGCCAGCAGGCAGTTGGAAGTTAAAGAACTGATAACTTCAAGAGCATCCCTTGCCTGGCCCATGTCCCAAATCCGAATCCGGACCAGCAGACTCGGTCGGCTTTTAAATGTCCAATTGACTGGGCGTGCGCCTGGGGCGGTGACCTGGGCGGGGGTCACCTGCCCAGAGAGTGGACACGCAGCCCGGTGCTCCACATCTCCACTGCCCACGTCCTCCACCCCCTCTCCATCCCTGTGCCCTCTCTGGAATTGAGCACCCGCGCCTTGGTGCCCATCCTGAAGGGATCCCGACCGCAGCCCCAGCTTGAGGTCAGCGGCGATCCAGCCTCCAGTCACGCAGCCCGCTCCGGCCACCATCCTCAGTCCCAGGGCCTGCAGGGGTGCGGGAGCTTGTACGCCGGGTGTCCCCTTCCCCTGGTTCTTAGCGAAGCCCCCCCCCGGCTGGCGCAAGAGCTCCCGCGGTGGCGGCGGTGGCGGTGACGGCGCACAGCATCCTCCCCCTCGGGGACGCACCCCCAACCTCCCCCACCACAGTCTACAACCCACCCCACAGAGCCCACCGCCCCACCCCCACCAGCCAAAGAAAAGAAAGAAGGAAGGAAAAAAGAGAGAGAAAAAACTACCCCGAAGAAAACTTTGCAAGCGCCGGAGCAACAGGCAAACAGTCCTGCAACCTACCCAGATGTGGGGGAGCGTTTGGGAGTCTTCTTGGGGAGATTTCTAGGAGGACCCGGGCGAAAGCCCCCGACTTTCCATGCTGACAGGCGTCTGCAGACGGTCTGTTGCTCTTGTAATGAGATCCTGATTTTTCCCCCTTTTTTTCTTTCTCTCGCTCCTCTTTTTTTTTTTTTTTTTTTTTTTTTTTTCCTCTGCTGTGTGTGAGAGCAGGAAGTTGGAGCAGTCAGGCCGAGCCTGCTCACTTCCTTTACTGCATTATTCCCCAGGCGGTGTGCAGTCTGTGTAAACAGGCTTTTCCGCCCCGCGCCGCGCGCCCGGGCCGCGGCTGTGCGCCGGGGCTGCCCGCCCAGACCCGCGCATCCCCCGGCGCCGGGCCCTGAGCCCGCCCGCACGCCCCGCGCGCCCCCGCGCCGCGCCCCCGCCGCGCCCGCCCGGCTTCCTGCTGGGCCACCCCAGGGGAGGAGCCTGGGGACCCGCCGGCAA
Organism: Cricetulus griseus; assembly: GCF_003668045.3. NCBI lineage: Eukaryota > Metazoa > Chordata > Mammalia > Rodentia > Cricetidae > Cricetulus > Cricetulus griseus. Next base: position 159,327,281 of record NW_023276806.1, read on the forward strand.
GGCCGCCGCCCCTCCACACGACGGGTTCGGTCAGCTCCCGGGCACCCAGGTCCCTGAACTGGGCATCACCCTGGGGTCGTGCCCTGCAGCGTTGGCCTGCAAGGGAGCTGGGCGCGCTGCTCTCTATAAGCAGGCACGGAAGAGTTGTGGACAGGAGGGATCGAGAGTGGGGTTCAGGGCTTGGATGCTCTGGGCACTGGCCTGCTTTTATTGCAAACCAGGCGAGATTAGGGTGAAAAGATGTAGGGTGTACGCAAAAGGAGATGGACGCTTCCTAGAGATGCGGTCGAATAACGTTATCTTATATTAACTTATTTAACAGCAACAATATAATAAATAATAATAATAATAATAATAATAATAATAATATACATTTTAAGCCAGCTTTAGAATTAGGGTCCTCTTTGGGAAAAACTTTTTAAGAGCCACAAACTAGAAGCCAGGTTTCTTAAGAAAGATACGGGTAGGGCTGAAGAGATGGCTCAACCCTTAAAGGCTAGGCTCATAACCAGAAATAGAAGAAAGAGACGGTAAAGTGGCTTAAAAGACACCACCTTAGGAACTCCAGGTGGCTTGAGACTCCGGAAGGGGAACCCTGTGGTCTCAAGCCTGGACTCCCCACCCCTGGCCAGGATCTGATTGGAGAGTTGGACAAGTCTCTGAGGCTGCAGGGGAGGGAATGGGTCTCTTATTAAACCCTTCACACAGTTTCCCAACCCCAGCCTTCTGCTTCAAACTCACAGCCTTCCAGAATCTTCCAGCCTCATGCCCCAGCTCTTTAGGGCTTCAGATCAGTGGGTTTTAAACCTGTACGTTCAACGTTGTGTGTGTGTGTGTGGAGTGTGTGTGTGTGGGGGGGGGGGATGGCGCATAGTGGCTTGTTAAAACCCGAATTGCCCAGCCTTAGCCCGCTCTCCTCCTTCCCTCCCACCCACCCCCACTCCCTGCCCCACGTTGTGTTTGGTGTGATTGTCAGCTGGAGAATCACGTTCCAGTGTGGGGTGGGGGTGCTTTGAAATCTAGGCCACAGCACACTCATCGCAGACCAACACCAGTTTCCAGGTCAGGAGGAACACATTCTGACATTTCCTCATTTTTTTCTAGTATTTGTGATCTCTCTGAAATATTATTAGTTTATAAGTATCTCCTTACTATTAAAGGTCGGGGAGATTAGATTTATGGAAGTAAATACCACCTCCCCCATCTATTAGTGTCTATCCGAACATCCTGTTAAACAGGGCCAACGTTTTTGCTTAATAACTAATGTGTATAACCTGTTGATTGGGACCAGGCTCCCCAGTGCTCTAAGAGGTAAGAAGTGAAACAGAAGGAGGGCGAATGGGGCTGTTATCAAACCCTGATTTCCACAGGCAATTTTCCACTTGAGATTATCATTTAAAATCCCTGGCTGGCTTCTCCTGTCACTCAGCAGAACCCAGACTGTGTGTGTCCCTATATGATCCAGCTGTCCGTGTGAACTGAATGCAGAATGTAAGCGTACCATCCAGCGCAGAAGCACAGACACTTAGGAACACATGTTGCTTTTTATTTTAGAAAGCATGTGTCTGGGAGAAGCCAGTCTCAAACAGCTAAATGTTGTATGGTTCCAGCTCTTTCCAGAAAATGTGGAACTATGGGAGCAGTGAGAAATTTGTGGTCACAGGCGGGGGTGGGGTTTGGGGGGGTGGGGAGTGGGGCTGGTGGTGGTGGTGGTGTTGGAGACAAGAAAGGAATGGATAGGCAGAACAAGACTTTTAGGGCCAGCCATGAACTGCTCCGTGTGATGCCATGGTGCATGGGTGCATGTAATCTCACATTCCTCACAACCCACAGGTTATCTTCAGGGCCATCAAGAGAACCGTGGGCCTCGGGAGAGAGTGTGTCAATGTGTCAGGCAAGTCATTTGTGAGTGGCGCACCACTGTCTTGGGGAAGATGGCAGGAGTTAGAGACACAACGCCTATACAGCTGCTTGGAAAGAAAGCTCAAGAAACCTGTACAGGTCTCACTAGAGATTTAGCTTGGAGGTAAAGTACTTTCCTAGCATGTACAAACCCATGAGTTCAACACTCAGCACTAAATAAATAAATAAATAAAGGAAACAATTACAGGTAGATTTAAAAAAAAAAGCATAACTGGAGGGGGAGAAGAAATCAAACCAAGCTATTCTAAAACAGACAGAGTGGTAATATTAGACACCTGGGGATTGGTGGCTCTGGGGAGAATCCATCATTGCTTTGGAGAGGCTTCAGTAGTTGGGAGTACAACAGAGTTTAGTGCTTGGGAATGGACAGCCAAATGGGGCAATGGGAAGACAACCCACTCCCAAGAAAATGTTCTCTGGAGGTCCCAGTCTGATGCTGCTCTTCTGAGTGTGCATCTTTGACTAAACTCTCCAGCCTCACTGAGCCTGAACAAGCAATCATTTCCACTGTTTTATTTTTTTTTATATAGTGAAAACGAAATTTACATTAAAACAACATGCATTATGGAGTAGGGTTTTTAAATGTTTGTGAATTTCATTTAAAGGCGCTTTTGAAGAAGTTTCATAGACTTGTGGGTGGCCTTGTGGGAGCTGGCCTTCCCACTGCTTGTGGTTAAAGGATTTTCTGGGGACGCTGAGAAGCTTGGATTTGGATTGTCTCAGGAGTCCCCTGCCTGTTCCTGTGCAGCTACGGTGAAAAAGTTTCTCCTTTTCCTTTGTAATTATAGTTTGGGAAAAAAATAGCATCTGCCAGGCTTAAGTGGAAGAATTTGCTTCTTTTTCTTTTTAATTGTGGCTTTGAAAATAAAGCAATAAAATGTACCTGTTTTAAATGTCTAGTTCAGTCATGCTAAGTGTGTTTGCTTTGTTAGGAAGCTGATCCCCCAGAACACATTCATCTTATAAAACTGAAAAGCTATAACCATGAAGAACAACCTCACCCCCACCCTTACCCTGACTAAGCCTTTGGAAAGACTCATTCTACTCCTTGCTCCTATGAATTCTTCATGTAAGATACTTCACGTACGTGGAATCATACAATATTTGTCTCTCCTTGACTGGCTTATTTCACTTAGCATAATGTCCTAAAGACTAAAGCTGAATACTTTTCCAGTATATGTAGACATAATTTATGGGCATTTGGGCTGTTTCTACCTCTTGACTACTGGGAATAATAAAAATTTGTTTACTCTTATTATTTTTGTGATCCTGGGGATCAAGTCCAAGGCCTTGTACATATTAGGTAATCTGCCACACCATGAACCCAAGAACTTACATTTTTAAATGATTGAAAACAAAAATTTTAAAGGGTAACATTTTGTTACATGTACACATTACATAAAATTCAATTTCAGCATCCTTAAAGTTTTATTGGGACATAGATATGCTTATTCACTTATATACTGTCTAACATTGTGTTTGTTCTACAATGGAATGGATTAAAAGGAGTGACAGAGACTATATGGTCTATACAATTGAAAATATTTCCCTTTTGGTTCTTTACAGGAAACATTTGCCTACCACTGACTTAGCCAACAAAATCATGTATCCTTTTTGATTGTTCAATTAAAGAATAAACGCTTTCTGTTTCATCTTGGTTTGCTTTAGTTTTGCCTTTTGAATTTTGTGACAGGGTCTGGTTACACAGCTCAGGCTTACCTCAGATTACTGGTCCTCCAGCATATACCACCTTGCTGACAATGGCTTGACTTTTAAACCACTTTCTTCCTTGTTCTGAAGAAGGCCTTTATGTGTCATGTCAGATGAAAATCTCAGCATCCTTAACAACCTTCACGTCCAATAATTTCACCTTCAGAGTAAACTGAGCCTCATTTAGTTATTCTTACTTGGTCTTCTGAAGAGGTGAACAACCACTGGTTGTTCCAGTCACAGCCCTGAGATGCTCCTTCAAGACTCAATTCAAGTCTCTGAACAGACCTGAGCCTCATTCCTGATGGTTTCACATCATAGCTGCTTGCTCAGGGCCTCACCCCTGGGAGGCTGATGTCAAACCCAGGAATCTGTATTTTTTCAAAGCTCCACCCATACCACCTTTGTCCTTGAAAAGCACATGTAAATGCCTTGTCCATCCCTTACTCACTTCACATCTGGCCTCCTCCAAGCAGCCTTCCAAGATCAACCAGATAAACCACCTAGAACATCTCTCCTTACCCATATACACTACTGTATTTGAACTTGGTGGGGACCCATTGAACAATTTGTTCCTATGAGTCAAATTCTTTAATTAAATGATTTGTCTCTGCCCTGTGCGCGTCAGATTCTTGGAGAGAGAAATGTGACCTTTGTGCTCTTGTAAATACTATCCATCACATCTGGGAAATTGCTAGAAAGGCTTCTGTTCACACTCTGCTATCAATCATACTGTGTGATGCAGCTGGGTTCTACCAGCCACTCTGATTCATGGGATATGTGTAGCAATTGTTGGCCTTTCACAGTCAGATTGCCTGTAATGGCTCCAACTTCATTATATGTCTCCCCGGCTGTGCACACCCAAACAAAGAAAAAGTAGAGCCTGAAGTGGTGGCATGCACCTCCAATGCCAGGACCCAGGATGCCAAGGCAGGTGGATCATGAGTTTTAGGTCAGCTTTGGCTATAGAGCCAGATCGAGTTTCAATAAATAAATAAATGAAAAACTAACAACACAAGTATAGCAAACACAAGACTACAAGACCCACATTTGCCTGGAATCACGTGGCATGATCAACTTGGAAATAATATTTCAATGATATCTTTCTGCGTGTAACAGAACAATTTCTTGTTAGCTAATATGATGCTTTGGCTTCCAGTTTCAGCCCATTTCAACAGAAATACCCAAGGATAAATCCTTCAATTGAGTGCATCTGAGAGATAAATTGTTCACTTGATGAGTTATGGCTTTGAGTTGATTGAATGAATCACTCTCTTATGAATCCTCCATCTATAACCTTAATACCTACTCAAAAAGTGATAATTTTTGTTTTGTTTTGTTTTTTTGAGACAGGGTTTCTCTGTGGCTTTGGAAGCTGTCCTGGCTCTTGCTCTTGTAGACCAGGCTGGTCTCAAACTCACAGGCATCCACCTGCCTCGGCCTCCCCAGTGCTGGGATTAAAGGCATGTGCTACCACCACCTGGCTGGTAATTTAAATTTTTATTTATTTGCTGTGTATTTGTGCACATGCATGCATATGTATAGTTCAGACAACAACATTTTAAGAGTCAGTTCTCTGCTTCTAGCTCATTTTGAGTCAGGGTCTCTCTTGTTTCTGCCACTGTTCTGTGTACTCTAGGCTTGAGAGCCCATGAGACACTGTTGGCTGATTCCCCTGTCTCTGCTTTCCGTCTTACCATAGGAGTGTCTGGATTACAGATGAGTGTGCCATGGTATTCAGCTTTTTACATGAGTTCCATGAACTCAGGTCATTGGACTTACATAGCAAACACTTTTACCCACTGAGCAACCTCAGTGAGCCATTGCCTGGCCATGCTAATTGTGTTGTTAAATGAACCTGCAGTCCATAAAAATAGGAATGACACACGATGAAGTTTTACAGTGGTATGGTACAGATGAGAACAGTCATCAGAGGAGAACAACTAATGGGGGAATTACAACTAATGTCAAATATTTACATAGATTAAAATTGACTAGGACTCTGTAGTCTCCGACCTCCCCCAAATCCACATCTGTACCATTAGAAAGAAGGAAGAAAAGGCAAGTAGTGACAGAGTATCACAACTCCCTGAATTGTGAGTCACTGCCATCATTTCCAGAACAACACAATAAAGAACCTGCCCAGACTAGTCAAAATCACCTCCTACATGACATAAGTTCGGTAAGCCCAAAAGAGCACAAAAGGGCTCAGCACTCAGCCATGCCTTGAATACCTGTGCTAGCAGCTGGTTTGGATTTTAGATGTGTAAGTCAAGAAAATGGAGGGCTCTCTCTCTCTCTCTCTCTCTCTCTCTCTCTCTCTCTCTCTCTCTCTCTCTCTGATCCTAGAAGGTGTTGGACCAGGTTTGACAGGAAACTGCAGTCTTCCCCGCCAGCTGTCTCTGTCTCTGTCTCTGTCTCTGTCTCTCTCTCTCTCTCTCTCTCTCTCTCTCTCTCTCTCTCTCTCTGTCTCTCTCTCTATGTCTCTGTCTTTCCTTCCCTCATTCTCCAACTACCAGCAGCTCAGGAAATGCCATGGAAAGCAAGATGCCACACTGTGGGCTCAAGGCAAAGGTGGGGGAAAGTTACAGTGTGAAGTTTCAAGATCAACCCGTTAATGCTAGAAAAGGCTAAGGGATTAGATGTTTGGTGTTGTGTCCCATTTGAAAGAGGCCTGATACTCAAACGACAGACATTATTTAGAATGACGCAGGAAAGTCTCAGGACCACCAGGACTGGCAGGGGGAACTCCAGATGAGGGTGTTCTGAACACAGAGTAACTCCATAACACAAGCACAGCGATGGAGTCCTAGTCCTCAACAGCCTGCTTGGACTGGTTCAATTATCTTTGGAGGCAGGAGCCAAGAGAGAAACTTCAAGGAAAGAAGCCATTAGCTGAGAGACTGGGTAGGGAGCCAGCAGAGAGATAAAGGGAGAGCATTATCTTTACATTGGCAACGTAGAACCTGTGACTTGGGACTAACGAGAGAAGCGGTATTGGAGAAGGCTCAGAATGATGCCTAGTGTTTGGATCCCTGAAACCAATGTAAAAGCTGGGCAGGCATGGAAGCTTACCCGCCAGCAGGAGGTAGAAATAGAATCTCTGGAGCTAGCTGGCTAGCAAGACTAGCTAAAAAGGCAAGCTCCCTGTTCAACGAGAGACCGTACCTTAATATATAAGGTGGGAAGAGGTTGAGAAAAATATCTGGTGTTAGTTTGGGCCTGTACACATTCATACACAAATGCACCTGCACAGGTGTACATACACATGCATACACACGCGTGCGAACACACACACACACACACACACACACACACACACTTGAAAAGAAAAACCTCTGAAGACTATTAGGGAGAGGCAGCTATTCAGTTTCCCCTGGAGCATATGTTGGCTAAGCTATGTCATAATGGTGTCTCAAGGCCTCCTATGTACCTGGGACATAGTTGAAGATTCATATCCCAAGGTAGAGATATGAGAAAGGTCATCTTGCAGGCTGCCTAACTGGGGTTTACAGGTAAGGATGCTGGCTGATACCATGCTATTGGATTACCTTAAATTAACTGACTTCATAAGCCACTGTTAGGGATCTGGAGACAGGAAATTGCAGGGAGTGAGTAAAAATATGAGTGAATGTGTATTGTTTGGCATGGGCATGCCCATGTCCAGGATCCCAATGCCTTAGACTCACAAAAAAATGGCAAGGTCTTCCCTGGGTTTGGCTCAGGGAAATGACAAAACCTACCCCTGGTCAATGTGCAGATATTAATAGCGTGTACAGACAATGTCTTCCATGGTGCCCCCCACACACACACACCATGTTTATGGCCTGAAGACTGCTTCCCTGCAGCGGCTACCCCTACTGAGACCATCTAACTCTGCCTCTTCATGCAGCTGTCTCCAGTAAGCATGCCTCCCCCTTCAGGTGTGCAGAGGGAGCGGCTGAGCTCCTGGCTTGCTGCAGCTTTTCCATCTGAGAACTCAGACCACCCAATCCTTTGCTGTGTTTGTGTGCCTGTCATTTCTTCATTCTCCTACTGCTCTTAGTCAGGGTTCCAGGACCCAAAGAGTGGCAGGAGATGCTGGGGGGGGAGGGGAATAATGGCATGTCCTCTTAGAAAATGTCGGTGAATGGTCTTAGAGGATGAGACTAAACAAAATGACATTCCTGGTCCTTCCTTGGATAAACACCATGGTACTCAAGGAGCAAAGGCATCATTACTGGGGACTCTGCATGGTACCCACACTCTAAATACTTCATGCAATAGATGAACTACATTGATAACTCGCTTTGCTTCAATCAAGGAGCAAAAATAAGAGTTTTGAATTAAAGTTTACACAGTTACTGAATAAGGGGGTTGGAATTAAAACTCAGGGGTTTTGTTTCTTTACCTAAATCTAAATCTTTTTTTTTCCATTTTTGTACCACATTATAACTGAGGACATAAACAAACAAACAAATCAAGCCCAGGAAGAGAACCTGCAAACCCAGGGCTCTGATTCCAGCACTAACTTCTATCATCTTTCTTGGGTTCAGCCCCTTTACCTATAAAAGGAAAATGCACATGCTCCACAGGCTATGCCATACTGGATGCTAAGTCTTCGTTACCAAAGCTCCATTGGCCAAAGCCAAAGCTCCAACTCCAATTTCAGTTCTGGCTCACGTTCAGGTCCCCAAAGATGCCCAGGCCCAGTGAAGGCTCCATTGTAAGGGCCTCTGACCCCCATCATGAGGATCTGATGGGGGAAGTACTTCTGTGTATGTTTATCTTATTGATTGTTGAATAAAGTTCTGTTTGGCCAATGAAACAGCAAGTTAGACAGGACTAGGAGTCAAAGAGGATTCTGGGAAATGTAGTAGAGAAGTGGTGATCCAGGCCGGAAGTGACATAGCAAGGAGACTCATATTTAAGCAAGGAGAAACAGGAAGTGTCCCCTTTCCCCTTCGCCTCCTCCTCCAGCGGCAGGATGTGAGCCACCGGCAAGAGAGGGCACCAGTGAAACGCATCCTCTATAAGATAAGTCTTATAAATATATAGATTTATGATAATTAAAACTGAGCCAACAGATGAGAAATCCTAGACATTGGCCAAGCAGCATTTGAACCTAATATAAGTTTCTGTGTATTAATTGGGGCCCTAACTCGGGCAGGCAGCTGGTGTAAGCACACATGTGGTGGTGGGGCTCGGCGGCTTTTGGCGGAAAGATTTATCATAACAAGGATCAGATTGATGTGATCCCCTAGCTGCTGTCTGTGGGGCTGGTGTTCTCCCACACTGTTGGTACAAATGATGTTGGGAGGGAGCGAAGTTCTCCCAGGTCTGAAATTTTGTGCCTTTAGCATGGAACCACCTATGAGGAAACCTTGAAGTGTAGGAGATGTTACCAGAAAGATGCTGAGGACAAGTGAGCCCCTCTCCATGTAGAATGCCACATCCTGTCACTCCTGGCCTAGTCTATACCTTCCCCTTGACACATTATATCCCACACAGTACCTGGCACACAACAGCTGTTCACTGACCAAAAGTAGAATAAATGTGACTAAAAGAAGCTAGTCACATGGGACTAGTAGAGTTTGGGACCTGGCAACTCAGTGACTCAAGAGGAGGGACTATTGAGTCACCTAAGTTGTCTCCTGTGGTGCTTGGTGTCATCTAAGTCAAGTCCTACCAGTGTGTTGTTGGTGCAGGTGACACTCCAGTCAACTGTGGTGGCACAACCTGTAATCCTTGCAATTGAGAGTTAGGAGGAGAGACAGGTGGCACTGGGTACTTTAACATGCAACATGACAGAAACAGCCTCGAAGTCTACCGGGCTTGCCCTGACACCTCCTTTCTCTTGATCCTCTTCCCCCAAAGCAAGAAGTTTTCCCAGAGGGTCTGTCATCCTCAAAGGACCAGACCTGCCAAAGAGAAACAGCTTCCTGTGATCTGCTCAGTGCTACTTCACTCATCATACCCAGACCTGAGGACCTTTCTTCTGGGATCCTGTCTGCTCTCCAGGCTTCATTTTCTCTAAAGAGCCTTTACCTCCCCTCTGAACCATCTACAGCTCCCCCATCTCCCCTTGTCCTACATGGAATGGCATTTGAGTTCCCACTATTTAATGTTGCTTTGGGGTGTTTACTTATTTGTTTTTGGCTCTTCTTTTTCAGTGCTTGAGATCAAACCCAAGGCCTTACACATGCTTAGCTTATGCTCTGTCATTGGACCTGAGTTTTTAGATTCTATGTAGCTTTTGTGCATACACACATTAATAAACCTGTTGTGGACTTTTTCCTGTTAATCTGCTGTAATTTTTATTTCACTGACTAGTTTTGAGTCCTTTGGAGGGAACGTTTGGATTTCCTTATAGAGGGAAATGGCAGAGGTTTAAGCCCATACAGATATGGTCCCACTTGGCTAAGCAATAGTTTTGTCTCAGTGAAGAAGCAATGACAGGCCCACAAGCATAGACCCCAGCATTTGGATCTCCTTCCTCCTCCTGTCTTTCTTCCTTGTTCACCACCCTGGGAATCTGCCTGACAACAAAGTGTTCTTCTCATTTAAATGTTTCTTTTAGAGCAGTGGTTCTCAATCTTCCTGATGCTGCAACCCCTTAATGTTATGTTTTTGTTTAAATTAGAAATAAAGAAGAAAAGAAGGAAGGTGCAAGATGAGACATGTTAACAGTTTATTATAAGGCCCGATAGAGTAGGGAGACTAAGAGAGAAGAGAAACAGAGTTAATGGATGACCGTCATGGCCAGTCGCCATGGAAAGAGAGAGAAGAGAAGCAGAAGCAAACAGAGAGAGGAGAAGAGTAGAGAGAGAGCGAAGAAGCAGCAGAGAGCGCGAAGCGGGGAAGTTGGTACTTTTAAAGGGAAGACTGCACATGCACATTGAGGTTCCATGCATGTCCAGAGTCCTCACACAGGCTGTAAATGCTTGGTGGGTGATGTGGTGATGCACGTCCCTGTGCATGCCTGACTGTTGTCAGGGGGCGGAGTCTGTCTCTTAAGGAGGTAGAGCCGATCAGCATTAAAGCCTGAACCTTTATACAATTCCTCATATTGTAGTGACCCTCCAACCATAGTATTATTTTCATTGCCATTTCATAACTGTAATTTTGCTATTGTCATAAGTCATAACATGATACCTATGTTTTATGATGGTCTTAGGCAACCCTTGTGAAAGGGTGTTTGACCCTGAAGAGTCGTGACTCACAGATTGAGAGCCACTGCTCTAGTGGGTCAACACAATTGTGTTAAAAGGAAATGCATTCAAGGTCAAGGGTAGGAAGGCTGAAGCTTCAATCAACCTTTGTTTCAGTTCTCTACAACAAAGCCTAACACACAACTTAAACATTATTTGTCCCAGTTCCTTTTAGAGCAATAAATTGGTTTCATAGTGTCAGCTACAACAGGCCTACAATCTGTAGGTTAAAGCACCAACAATTTTATTTGCCCACAACTCTGTGGGTTAGAAATGTTGGTTAGGCTCAGCTGAGTGGCTGTTCTGCTGATCATGTATGGGGCTGGTTATTTAACAGTGTTCATCTGGTTAATTAGCTAGGGTTGAATAATCCAAGGTGGTCTCTCCATATCCAGTGGCTGGTACTGGCTACTGTCCAAACCTTTTTGTGTAATCTTCCAATCTCAAGGAGACTCGTTTGGGCTTGATCATATGGCTACAGCCTCATTCCACAAGTGATAGAAGTAGACGTAGATAGGGCCTCTGGTTGCTTAGATCAGTGGTTCTCAACCTTCCTAATGCTGCAGCCCTTTCATACAGTTTCTTATGTTGTGGTGACCCCCAACTATAACATTGTTTTCATTGCTACCTCATAACTGTCATTTTGCTAGTGTTATGAACTGTAAGGTTAGTACCCGTGTTTTCTAGTGGTCCCCTGTGAAAGTGTCATTCATCTCCGAGGGGGAACAATCCACAGGTTGAGATGGTCTTAGGTGACCCCTGTGAATGGGTCATTTGATTTCTAAGGGAGCACAACCCCACAAGTTGAGAACCAGTGGCTTAGATGCAAATATAGTGCCACTTGTACTATATTCTTTACGTCACATCATGTTATGGGACTAGCTCTGATTTAAAGGAAATCTCTTTTTCTTGAGATATTCCACCTCTTGATGGAATAAAAGCAAAATTGTGTAAAAAACAAAGACAAAAAAGCAAGAATGGGAGAAATTGTGGCAACAAATTTGCAAACAATCTACTGCAGAGACCTTAAGGCTCATGCAATCTAAGACACACATAGATTAAGTGCCTTTGTCAAGTTCATAAAGAATCAATGTCACATCCAGAGTGGGAACTTGGGTCTCCTACGTTTCAGTCTGGTGTAGAGCTTCAGTCAGAGCTTCTTCCAACATGTCCTCTTAGCTTTTCACATAAGCCCAGTGACCAAGCCTGTCCATTGAACCATCCCTCATCTCAGGATTTCTTTCTGGGTAGCCATATGGCACAAATACAGTCTTAGAACTGAACACCAGATCCCTATTGTTAAGGCTGATTGCAGTTTTGTTTGGTTGTTTTTTTTTGTTTGTTTGTTTGTTTGTTTTTTTGATTCTGTGAGTCTCCTGAATTGGAATGGGGGTTCTACTTCCAAGAAATTATTCTACCAGGCCATAGCTAGATTTAAAGCCAAACCTCATTTCCTTAGGTCCACTTTAAGCATTCCATCAAATACAGCTTTGGTAGGTAGGTGTGTGTGTGTGTGTGTGTGTGTGTGTGTGTGTGTGTGTGTGTGTGTGTTTCCTTCAGGCAGTATGTCTTGAGTATATCCTGGAAGATGTTTAAGCAAATCTCTTAGGTACAGGAATGCTACAATGATCTGCTAAATTGAATTGCTTCTGAGAGTTTCAGTCTCAGTACCCATATTGAATGGCTTGCATTTTCCTGTAACTCCAGCTCCAGGGTGATCTGATTCCCCTTTTCTAGTGTCTGAGGGCCTTTGCACTCATGTGTACAAACACACGAGTATAGATGCACACACATATATACACAATTTAAAAATAAAAATGTCTTTAAAAAAATCCGGTTCACCTTCAGGGCACAATGAGATGCCAGTTCCTACAAAGTTGGTCTCACCCTCTTCTTGGGAAGTCAATACATTCCTACTCAGAGCTGTTCTGATGTTTCTTCAGGCTTAACCCATACTTATCACTTTGTATTCTAATTCAATGCTTCTGTGGTTGGCTCCTCTATTAGACTGTTCTGAGGGCAAGAACCAAGTGTGCTCATCTCCCTGTGTCCAGGGTGCTGTGCAACAGTAAATGTCCATGTTTATTCTTTACTGAACTTGTGTTAGCTAGTTTTCTGTCACTGTAACAAAATACCTGAAGCAATCAACTCATAGGAAGAAAAGACCTATTCTTTTATCACAGTTTTGCAAGTTGCAGTCTGTGGTTAATTGGCCCTGTTACTTAGGGACCTGCAGCAAGTCAACAGATCATGGTAGGAGTGTGAGGAGGAACTTGCTCACCACATGGCCAGGGAGCCAAGGAGAGGAGGCAGAAGGGACCAGGACTTCTCAATCCTTCAATTGCCTCACAACTTTTACTCTTTGACATCTCCCAATAGTACCAACATAAGGACAAAGTCTTTGCAGGAACATTCAAGATCCAAACCACAGCAGAACTAACTGTTGAACTAAATTTGGACCTAGGGAATATTTCCAAAATTCCCAGGCAAAGTCAGCATGTGTTACTGAGACTGCTTAGTGTCTTCTAGAGTCTCCATGAAGGCTCCTTCTATTGTGCATATCTCAGTTAGGGGGCTTCAGGAAAAACTCCCCCTCCAACATTTTGTCTTTTATCCATCACCAGCCCCAGTACTCATCATACAATGCACATGTTTTTGTCTATAGTAATTCCATCACCTTGCTCTACTCTTAACAAAAGAGGCATCTGTTCATTCATTCACTTGTCCGTGTGCTCATATGATGGGTACTCATTCACTCACTTATCTCTGTGCTCATATGTGATGGATACTCATTCATTTACTTGTTCATGTGTTCATCTGATGGCTACTCATTAATTGTGTACCTTCTTTTTCAATAAGCATTATTCAAGGACAAGCTTCTGCCTCCAAAGAACTTGAATATTAGTGAATGACTCACACATCAAACAAATGCAGAAAAACCCAGATTAAATAAGAGCTTTGAGAGGAATAGGCATATTGATAATCAACCCATCCATGCTGGTAGATGGTATTGTTTGGGGGTAAGCCTTCCTGAGGAGACAACATATGGATCAAGACCTATTTGATAGAAAGTGACACTCAAGAAAGCCCAGAAGAGACTGCAGGAGAGGGTGACCTCATGGGGACCTTAGAGAAGTGGAAAGGGGAAGTGAGGAAAGATGACATTGGAGGAGTAAGCAGAGGCCAGGTTGTAGTCTTGAAGGCATAGAAGGACTTTTGATTTTGTTAAAAACAAGATAGGAATAAGTCTAGCAAAGGGTTTTATGAAGAGTGAAGACATAATCTGGTTTATTTTGTAATGTCAAAAAAAGCTGTTTAACAATAATCTTGTCAGAGAGGTGGGGAGTAGAGGGGTCTAGAGAGATGGCTCTCCATTAAAAGCACTTCTTACTTCTTCAGAGGGCCTGAGTGGCTCCCTCCCAACATCCACATTGGGCAGCTCAGAAATACCTGTAACCCCACCTCCAGGGGACCCCATGCCCTCTTCTGGTCTCTCTGGGGACCTGCACTCACACATGCATAGACACACGTATCACATATGCACATAATTCAAAAAATAAATTGAAGGTTGCAGAGATGTCTCAACAGTTAAGAGCAATGGCTGCTCTTCCAGAGACCCAAGTTCAATTCCCAACAACCACAAGGCAACTCACAACTATCTGGAATTCCAGTTCCAAGGGATCTGGCACCCTCACACAGACAGACATACATGTAGGCAAAATGTCGATGCATATAAAATAAAAATAAACAAATCATTTTTTAAATGTCAAGAAGATACAATGAGAGTACTTGATAAAATATTTTTATTATATGCTGGACAAACATACCGAGCAGGTGCCTGGATGGATGCAGAAATGGGGAGGATGGCAGCTGCTCTACATAGATAGGCTCTATCCTCTCTTCTCTGGCAATATTACACTCTCTGCACAGCCAGGAGAATTCTTAGAGATGCGCTTTATGCCCAGAGCCAATGGGAATTCATATGCTGTACTCCCAAATCCCCAGAATTGACCGGGAGCATACCAACCTCTTCATGCCTTTTCTATGGGCTCAGTCACACAAGGACATCCCTTTGGAGATCTGAGGAAACTGTCTGGGCCCAGGAATGCCTGGTGGCCCAGGGGGGTATGGAATTTGGCAGGGGTGGGCAGCACTGTTGGTCTACTAGCTGCCTTGGCTATAGGTTCTCTCACCATTCCTCTGATTTATCCTCAGCATCTCCAAGGGTCTCATTTTGTTGGGGGAAACACACCCTTATTCTTTCTGTTTTCACATTCATTTAACGGTGGGGAGAGTACTAGGTAATTTAACCTGAGCTGAACTGCCCTGGGTGCCTGACCCCAGCCTTTCTTCTGAGACCTTGCTGGCCCTTCCTAGTCCTCCAGCCAATCTAACCTCCAATGGACAAGCTCTCTTCTTCCAGGGAGGGTAGGGTGTTTTCCCCGCCCTATGTAACCCCTCCTTCGACCCACAGCTCCAACACCACTTCCTGCTAGAAGCTGTCCCTGAGGGCTGTCTGCCAGACTATGTATGTGCCCTGATTAAATGCTTTCAAACCACCAGAGACCTTTTCTTTATAGGACTCAAGGCAGCCATATTTGTATAGTTAACTCAGTAAAATGGGAATCTTTGAACCAGAGCTCAAGGTTAGCTAATAGTCTGGTTTTTTCTTATATTTAAAATTGGACTCATCTACTTCCATCTCTGCCATAGCGGTGTGGGGACGGGTGGGAGAAATTTCAACTTGCTGTTGGAAGGTATCGGCCTCTTCCGGTTGGAAACAATCTGTTTCCCGGGCAAATAATCAACTAATTCAAAGATGAAAATTCCTATCAGGGTTGCTTCCTGGCTTCCCTCCCTCCTCTACCCGCAGGGTCAGAGGTTGGCTATCAAAGTGTTGGGCAGGGCCCTGGTGGGCTGAGAGGGCTCGCCGCTGATTGTGCTCTGGGAGAGCTCTTCCGCCCTGCTCCTCAGCCTGCAGCTCAGCCATTTTGGCCTTGGAACCCCTGAAACAGCGTCTGCTTCTGGGATGTGTAGGACTGGATTGGCCTCCAACTATCTAAGCAATCACACCTCAGCGCTTGTGGTGGCCATTCTCTTTCCCCATAAACTCTCAAGCCTGAGAGTTGCCTGAGAAAAGACCTAGAAGAGTGGTTGGTTCTCAACATGTGGGTCGCGACTCTCTGGGGGGTCAAATGAGTCTTTCACAGGGGTCACCTAAGACTATCAGAAAACACAGGCATTTGCGTTATGGTTCATAACAGTAGCAAATTTACAGTTATGAGGTAGCAACAAAAATAATTGTATGGTTGCGGGGGTAGGGGGGGCGTGTTGTTCACCACAACACAAGGAACTGTGTTAAAGGGTTGCAGTGTTTGAGAACGACTGTTCTAGAGGAACGTCTTTGTCTTCTACAGACCACACATAGGACAAGAGGAAGCAAGGCAATCTAAGGCTCTTCTCATTGGAGAGACGGACTGTGGCTGCCCCATGGATTTATGGGGTACCTGGAAAGAGACACTTCTTTAACTTCTAAGAAGAAAGGGAGCTCAGCTGACTTCCAGTCTGACACCTGGACACTCCATATGCCCCAGGCTTCCTCAGAGGACCTGAAAGACACTTCTGACTTCTGCCTCCTTTTCCCTAGTGCTCCATCTGCTGACTTACACTACAGTCTCTGCTGCAAGAAACATGTAGGCCTTCCGTCTTGCTATAGAAGGGCAAGCTTCAGGAAACTAATCACGGCCTCCTGTTCCCTACACCTCTCTCCAGGACCAGCATCACCGTGTGTGTGCGCAGCACTTTTCTCCTTCCAAAAGCTTGTCTTTTAAGATCGACCCAACAGTTGAGTAGCGACCTCTGTTTCCTACCTGTACCCACCCTCTCTGAACCCACCCTCTCCAGGGTCAGGGACCACATGGTTGTCAGGAAACCAAAGCTGCCTGCCTTCACTTGCCGTTTTGTTTTGTTTTACAGCCAAGCTCCTATTTGGCAATTTGCAAGCCTCATTGTCAGCACCACCTACTTCGGAACTAACAATATACTTTGATGTTATATATTAAACATATATGATTTACATATATACATATATTTACATAGATGCATATGGTAATATATATGATTTATACAAACAAGTTCATAGAGCCATACCAGGAACTATTTAGAATGGTTCCTTTATTTCAGGACAAGGACCTGCTGTGATTTCAAAATACTCTGCAAGGTTTGTGTTCAGATCTGATCCCCAATAGATACCACTGAGAGTTAAAACTTCCTCTGAAGTGACCAGGTTGTAAGGGCTCTGACCTGGTGAGTAGATTTATTGTTGCAAAAATAGGTTCCTGAAGAAACATGTATTTCTCTCCCCTTTTCTTTATGCTATGAGATAGTGTAACGCCAGGCAGTGGTAGTGCACGCCTTAATCCCAGTACTCAGGAGGCAGAAGCAGGTGGAGCTTGCTCTATGAGTTCGAGACCAGCACTGGTCTACAGAGCAAGTTTCAGGACAGCCAAGGCTATACAGAGAAACCCTGTTTTGAAAACCAAATGTGTGTGTGTGTGTGTGTGTGTGTTAGAGAGAGAGAGAGAGAGAGAGAGAGAGAGAGAGAGAGAGAGAGAGAGAGAAACAAGAGGACCTACACCATATGCTGGCATCTTGATATGGGACTTCCCAGTTTGCAGAAACATGAGAAATATGTTTCTATTGTTTACATATTACCCTGTCTCTGGCATTCTGTGATGGGGGAGGAGGTGGGGACAAAACAACAACAAAAACCTCTAGTAAGTTAAAACCCAAAGCCTGGGAGAGCTAAACTTCATGTTCAAAGTCACCAACAATGGCAGGCCTGGCTCTTAAGCCTTCAGTCTCCCTGGGTTCTATTTTTACCACCCTTTTCCAAGTCACTGCATTTGTGAGGTGCTGTTTGCTTGGGATCTTATCTACCTGGGGCTTCATCCATCAGAATGAAGGATGCTCTTCTCAAGAACTGGTTACCTCAATAAGTCAGCTGACCAAAGTAGACCCTCTTCCTCCCCGTTTTCTCCACCTGGCAGATGGATATACAACGATGCCATTTTCAGAATTTAAATAACTTAGTTTTTATGATTAAAAACTGTACCCTGTCATTTTATACAAAATTATAAAGAACCTCCACCATGTTGCTAACACTTAACCCAGTGGCAATACACACTGAGTTCTTTTGAATTAACATTAATAAGAAAAAAATTTAAAAATCACATGTGATGGTACCATCCAGAAATAACTATAATTCATAGCTTAGTGTGTGTACCTACAATTTTCTTGCATGCAAACACATGAGTCTTTTAAAAGTAGGATGTATATTTAATATTCCCTTTGTAAATTCCTTAAACAAACTCATCTAAATGGGCAAATAAGTACTGGCTCATTCCAGGTCACCTTGGGAGGCTGTGTTCATACTTCAATGATTTACTGTTGCAGATACACCTAAGGCCTTGCCTTCCAAGATTGTTGCTATTTTCTCCGTAGAAATAAATATTCATTCTCTGGTGAATTGCATTTTGTAACAGCAGTATCACTTGGATAATGGTGGGGGAAAGGTGAGTGTTTCTATTTTGGATCAAAATAAAATTTGACAATAAAACAATATAAAAGTCTTTTCCTAAGTAGCTCATAAACTGGCTTTGGTGATTAGCCCTCTAGAGGAGGTTCCAAAGTGAGTCCTGCAGGGCTGTACAAGCAAAGGTTCAGGCTCTCTGGGAGGCTTCTCAGCTGCTGGATTGCATCTGAAGCAAAAATTCCAGCAGATGAGTTCTAAAGACAATCCCATTGGCTTATAATGATGTTTCCACAATTCTGGTCACTTGTAGGAAATCGTAAAGAATTTCATTTTATTAAATGCCAGCGCACTTTTTTTGTTTGTTTGTTTGTTTGTTTTTGTTTTCCTCCAAGTATAAATTTCATGTCTTCCACAATTTAAGTCAAGGGGAATCAGATTCTGTGCACTTGCTGAAGCTTTAACCTTCTCGAGGCACGATTGCTTTGCCTCCCTTCGGGTCATTCTTCTTGCCTTCAGTCTTAGTACAGTGCACAAGGGGAGTGTGCCCACCTGCCCCACCCCTGCTTCTCTCTCACCCCACACCACCCGGTACTTCTGTGTTGTTGGAGTGATGATGATGACCTTGTTTAAGAAAGAGGGTAGTTAGGGTTGGCTCAGACTTGACTTTTCACCTCAGGCTTCTCTTTATTAGCATATGTTAATTTTACCCAGCATGCATGTCCTGCGTTTTCACACATGTTCGAGCTGTATCTTGATTCTGTTGCCCTCTATCAATCCCCACTGATTCTTTTTCTCTTCCCAACTTCTCTCCCTTTCTACTTTCGTGTCTTCTTTTTCACCCTGGACCCTAAACGCTTGCCATTTTTAAGAATAGTCTAACTGAGGAATCACAAGACATCACAAGTGTCTTCTGGGCCCAGGAGAAGCCTGGCAGCTTTTGTGTTGGAAGACAATAGGGATTAGAGGGGACTGGAGTAAGCCTGAGGAAAGGACTGACTTTTGCCCTGGACAACAAACTCATGGCTGCTGTTTTTTCCAATGATGACAAGCTAGAAAATCTGTTTTTTAATTTTTCCCCTCCTGATTTTTTTAGTGTAGGCAAATATTTCAAACCACATTCTAGTCAGTGACTAGTAGTATTCTGGAAGCAGGTCAGATGGTTCAGACTCTATCATGTTTACTGTGCCACTGGAAGCACAGTAAAAGTGATGTGCCTCAGTTTCCCTCCTTTACAATATCATAAAGCTGAGATGAAGGATGAAGAAGTCAGCATATATCAGAGACAATAAACACACCACTTGCACTCACACAACACACACACACACACACTCACACTTGCACAAATGAGAAGCATCCAAATGGGCTAAATAAAGCATAGTTTTATTGCCCTGGTCTAAAATCAGAAAGGTCTGAGTAACCAAAGACAGGGTAGAAAATCAGACTCACTGTAGCCTCAGCCTTTTCCAAAGCACACAGAATGTGTAATGGTCTGTAAAGGTCAAACTGACCCTTAATAACTCTCCAATTTAGTAATAGCCATACTGTCTCGCTAGCATGCAGCCTGCCAACAGGAAGGGGCTTCTCCATGTATCATGGCAGGGCTGTATAAGTAACATAGCAAAATACTAGGTCCATGCCATCTTGGCCAACTCCACTGCTGACTTGGTCATGCCAATCACCCAGCCTCCCTTGGGGGGCCTCCGAGTTGATATCGTGCCTTAGCTTCCTTGCCTGGCACCTGTCTGACTGCTTTGTGCCCACACCAAACTAGTTGTTAATTGCTTTATTTACCTCCTCCCCTTATGCCTGGGAGTAACAATGTCAAACAAACTTTTGACTTAACCACTGAAAGGTTTGTTTTTCTTCAACTTATTAACCTCTCTGAGCCTCGGTTTCCACATCTGTAAAATGGGGATGGTGTTAATAACTACCTCTTGAGTTGTTCTGATAAATGAAGAAATCTGTGTAAAATACTGAGCACAGTGCCTGAGACCTTGCAGTCCCTCTCACCATCCCCACAAATAATACTACAGGTTCTACCACTAGGCAAAAGTCATGGGCCTGGGTGACCTTTTGCCATCAGGAAGACAGCCTGGTCACATGGGCATACTAGTGAAGACCTACAGAGTTCATATATGTTCAAGGTTTTGATGTTAAAAACATTTAAACAAATATAAACATCATTAATTATATTTCAGTTTTACATTGGAATAGAATTACTTAAGAAGAAACTTTCAAGTGAACAGAGTATATTTTGACCCCCTTGTCATTGCCGGGCCAGCATCCCTCTAAATTTAAGGTCATGCCCATCTTGATTATTGCTGTGCTGTCAGCAAATGTCACATTGCTTGGCCATGGTAAGTTCTCAGCATTTGCTGAGTGACTGTGTGAGTGTCATGGGTGACTAAAGACAACAGAGGCTGAGGGGAAAGCATATAAAACACTCGAGGGGCCAGAGCCTGGAGCAGGGTGGAAGGTACCCAAGTGTTGGCTAGAAAGATCCGTGGATCCAGGATTCTGTTTCTGGGAAGGCAGTATGTGTGGGAACAATGATGGAGAGCCAAATACAGTCATCTCCACATGGACAGAAGAAAATGGGGTCTTGGTGGTAGATGAGACACCAGAGCACATAAGCAGGGGCCTAGGTGTCTGTTCTGATGTTTTAAAGGACTCCCCCTCAGAGGCCTATTCCTTCTGGCAGAAATGACCTCCTGTTGAGCCATATTGAGTGGAGTTCAGAATTCCAGGGCAATCCCTCTTCTGCTTCATTCTCAACAAAACTCACATCCAAGTTGAAGGCAACAGTCAGGCTTCACTTAGAGAGAAAGGCCCACCATGCTGCTCTCTTTTATGGAACTAAGCACACACTCACACCACCACCACCACAACCACCACCCTGTAGCCTCTGTTGGACAGGCTCCAGTTATCCCACGTCTCCCACAGATCTCCCTGGCAATGGTTTCTGATTAAAACAAGCAGGACTCAGGCATCGACTTCTGGAGCTGGAATCTATACGTCACACATCACTGAACTAAGCATGCTCCCACACAGCTGTGGTGGTTGTTGCAGTATTAAAATGCAACAAATGACCACCATCTGACACAGGGGAGGGTGACTTCCCGCAGCATGGCCACGAGGTCCCCAGGGTCCTTTCTGATGAGGTAGGGCCAATGCCTTGCTGCTAAATGTACTGAAGCCCACCCCTAACTGTCCTTAGAATTTAACACAGTGCCCAGCATCTAATATAAAGGTGTGCACCCATTGAAGGATGGATGGATGGATGGATGGATGGATGGATGGATGGATGGATAGAGCAGATGTTCAATATATCTACTCAGAGCAGAACTTCCTGAATCCATCTCAAGCAGCTTTAAAGCGGCTACATAACTCAAGGTCACCTTCCTGATAGTACCTGGGTTTTTAATGCAATATTCTCCCATCACCTTCAGAGCAGCACACAATAGCTTTCTGTAGGGCAAAGCGCATTCTAAAGAACAAGCCACAGTTTGCTTTACATACTTAAGGGGAGAATCGGTCCCTGGTTGAACATAATGGCAGTCGTTTATTCTGGAAAAAGCAATTCAGAAGACATCTCCCTTACAAGGCTCTAGCAGCCCACTTGGAGCTTTTCCATGGCGGGGCTGTCAGAGACACTTGAGCTTAAGAGCTATTTTGACGGGACAGAGATGCTTTGATTTCCCGTAATGGCAGCACCACAGAAGTCTGTCTATTACCTGGAACTGTTTGCTCCTAAAATGTGTGAGCAGGTCTATCTGAGAAGTAACAGATGCTTTCTTCAGTGCCCAGCAGCCCCCATTAAAACCACTTTAGAAGTGTCTTTGCCGTTCTTAGCTGGAGCTGCAAGGCTTTCAGTGTCCTGGAAAGCAGGGATACTCCCTCCGATTAGGGTCTGCACTTGCATAGACTCTCTCCTTCTGCTTTCAGCACAGAGTCTGATAACATTTCTCTTATCTTTTTTTCCTGTCACCCACCTTCCCAGCTCCCCTAAGAGAGCCATTGTGGTATACTGTACTGAGTGTAGAAGTCTCTGAAGCCACTGATTCTTCTATCTTGGACTTTTTTGTTGTTGCTGCTGAATTTCAGATTTAGCAGCGGGACTGTTTCTTCCTGTCACAACCTTGGTCTTCCTAACATTAAACCTAGAGTTACCATGCAGCTTCTCTTGAGAGGACAGACCATAGGGTATCAAGAGGGAAATCCCAACCCCCTTTGGGGAGGACTAGGTTCAACTCCCTGAATGTTCTTTAGGAATGAAATTCTCAAAACCTGTTTCTGGCCCTAACTGGCAACCTGACTATATAAACTCTTGCCTTAGGAAGGGGAGCTGGGATGCTGGGTTTGCTTAACACCCCCGAAAGCCCGCTCACAGAGAACTCCCATACACCATGTGGGGATTGGAGGAAGCTCCTGCCTTCCCCAGAAATGACCAATGGAAAAGAGAACAGACTCCAGCCAGGCCAGGCAGGATACAGTCTCTGGAAAGCAGTTGTTTTTTGTCTCCATTGCCATGGAAAACATATCCTCTTGACTTACTAAGGAGGGAAACAGAGCAACTGCCCTGCTGGAGGTTACCAAGGTGAACAGAAGCCAAGATTAAAATCTGCCAGCCCAGAGATGCATTGAAGCACGGGAAGGACCAGAGAGGAAATCTAGTGTGCTATTGGTAAAAT
The DNA here is from genome assembly GCF_003668045.3 of Cricetulus griseus. Classification (NCBI taxonomy): domain Eukaryota; kingdom Metazoa; phylum Chordata; class Mammalia; order Rodentia; family Cricetidae; genus Cricetulus; species Cricetulus griseus. The sequence goes on from NW_023276806.1 coordinate 159,350,329, forward strand.
TTTTTTGGATGCTGTTTACGTTTGAACTTTTCTGTTTTCCTGTTGAAACTTCCGTACCCTCTTCCTGAGTCCCCACGAAGGCCAGGACAATGCAGTGGTCGGACATGGGCAGGGCCCCACTTCCTCCTTCCTGCAGGGATATCCTTTCCTATAGAAGAGGTAAGAATGCAAGGTTCATGTGAAAATGTTATTATATTCCTTATCTCAGTCATTTCGGGCTCTGCCATTTGGCGACAATCAGTCCGCCTGGCCACATTCACAATAGAGGTCGCCCCTGTTCCTAGCTTTGGCTCATGCTGTTTTCTCAGCTGAAGAGGGCAAACAGGCTGTTAGAAACTCTGCTTGTTTTCCAGGACCTTATCAGGGGTTCATGTCTAAGGCCAGACACAGAAGGGAGGGCTCCATTCCCCCCTCCCCTCTCCTCTCCTCATTGTTTCCCACTGAACTGGCAGGAAGTGGGAGTCCTCCACCTGTCCCTCTGGGGAGCAAAACTGATTCCATTCTGTTTTTCAGATGTGTCCTCTACACCACAAGTTGGGGACATTTCCGTTCTCCCCAAGATGAATATGTAGGACATTTACACAAAGGCCGTCTCTCAGGTTGGAAATGAGTCAATCTTAAATGGAGACCTTTGAGAGTACTGACTACTGCCTCATGGAAAGGTACACAGCCCCTTTGAGGGATGAGACCCTCTGCCCCAGTTCATGTAAATCAACAGTTCCCACTCACAGCTGCCTGGCAGGGTAGGCTGAACATTGGTGTGAGACACCAACAGAAGCCACCTCATTTTGCAAGAGTTCTGGTGTGAATTGTGGTCAGCCCTCTACCTTCCCTTTAATCAGGCACAACCACTGAGGTTAATCTGAACAGGAATGAGGTTCCATCCAGGTGCTTTGTGTCCTATGGAAGCAACCCCAGATGATACATTGTAAGGGAAGCAGTCCTTTTGCAGGTAAACCCCAAATATGGGAGTTAGATAAAGTTTTATATTTCATGATGGGGATATTCCGTATCACCATGTCACCTTGGAGCTCAGATTTAGCAGCTGGGGCAATCCTCCAATATATTCCACCTAAACTACCTCCAGAAACACCAGAATCAGAAAGGAGCATGTCTCCACTCAACTGTAGTTGTGATTGTGCCAGGCCACTTGTCAGCCTCAGCCCACAGCTCTGCCTCTGATCAAAGAGCTTGTGCTCCCGTCCTGTCTCCCAGTGCTCAGCCTGCTGCTGGCTGGGCTCTCACTCTGAGAGAGGGTATTTGTAGGCCTGGAGAAGTCCTCCAGCCTCCCTCTCATCAGGCCCGTGGGATGGCTCTTGCTCACAGATTTCTCTGCAGGTCCACACCCTGGACTGTGTATGACAAGAGTCTCCCGACCCCAAGCTCATTCTGGGATATCTGCTTGATGTTTCTGATGCAGAAGTCCAAAAGAACCTGCCAAGAGTCTCCTGGGAAGTGTCTAGCCCCACCCATTGAAATGGCCAATGTGGGAGCAGTTATATCTTTACTCAAGAATTACATTGCAGAGAGGAAAACTGTTGTCTAGGCCATACTTGCTCTCAAACCCTGATGTTTCCTTTCTCTTCATGCTCTCTGTACCCTTACAGAGAGCATTAACCTCTGAGGTGATGGTGGCTTTCTGTGCCAACTGGCTCTAAGAAAGGAGATTATAACAAACACTTTTAAAAAACAAAAACAAACAAACAAACAAACAAACAAAAACAGCCAGAAAAAGACTTTCCTCAACTTTTGTGTTTCAAGAAAAGTGTAGTCTATCAGGGAAGTAGAAAAGACCTGCAGGAAGGGCAAAACATTTGTCAGAAATGTCATACACACAGCCAGGCGTTGGTGGCACACGCCTTTAATCCCAGCACTCGGGAGGCAGAGACAGGCAGATCTCTGTGAGTTCGAGGCCAGCATGGTCTACAGAGTGAGTGCCAGGATAGGCTCCAAAGCTATACAGCTACACAGAGAAACCCTGTCTTGAAAAACCAAAAAAAAAAAAAAAAAAAAAAAAGAGAGAGAAATGTCATACACAGATAAGCACAGGTCCCAGCTAAGCCACAACCTTTGGACTTCAGGAATCAGGGAGAATCAAGGAAAAGAAAGAGTGTGGCAGGTGAGGTCTGAGGGGACTAAGCAGCTTCCACCTCTAGGCACCCATGCTGCACTCATAGCCTGTGGTCACTTATGCCTGGGAACCACACTATTGCCTTGTCCTTGGGCATCTGGCCTGGACTGCCTGGGACCACTGGTAGCATTCTTCTCCATGACTCTTTAGCAAGAATGACATCTACCGTTGTTCCCAGACATGGCTACTCTGTAACTGGACCTGTGCAATGTGGTCAACTCGAAGTACAATATCTTGAGGTGCTTGTAAATCCCAAAGGAAAGTGGCACTGTTGGACAATGACAGGGAAGGAACAGTTCTTTTGTGTTCACAATTGAAGGTGGAATGGATTCCCTTAAACTAACCCTTGTTAAAACATTGCCCTTGGGGCCCACACTGGTCTTCCTCATTGAAGAACTTGGACGATTTTCCACTGAACTGGTCTACCAGCTCAATTGCATTATCCTAATGTGTGTTGCATTCCTAGCCTGTCACTTAAGCTTGACATTGATACTCATCTTGGCTACTTTCCTAATTTTCACCATTTCCATAACCCTCACTATAAAAAAACTGATCTTGCAGCTCCCGGGTTCAAGAGTTTGTAGCAGGCTTAATTTTCCTGGGATTTTAGTTTCAGTGTCTTAACTACCACCTTCATCATTAGCATATTAGTTCCATACCTCAAGGGACCCTGGGAGGTTACCTCAAGTGTCTGTCAAACTGCACCCCTCCATCTTACCTAAGACAAAGTGAGTTCAGTTAAAATGGAGGCCCAGGGGTCACAGTGATATCAGCAGAAAGAAGAGATCCACTTGGGATGACTCAAGAGACCATATTAAACGTTGAATAGCCTTTATTCAAAATGCCTGACATCAGAAGTGTTTCTGATTTGGGGCCTTTTTCTCCTTTTATATTTTGGAATATTTGCGTATATAATGTTACCCTAGGGATGGAACCCAAATGAAAACTCTAAGTTTATTTGCATTTCATAGCTGCCTAATACACAGAGTCTAAAAATAATTTTATACATCTTTAATGCTTTTGTGTGTAAAGCCAAGCTTGTGTATGCTGACCCATCAGAAGGCACGAAGTCACCATCTCAGCCATCCATGTGGTGAGTCTGTGGTTGAATAGCACCACTGTCCTTCCTGACTCTGAGTTTATGTGTTTCCAATAAGCAAACTTCCCTGTGTTTATTATCATTCTGAGTGCAACAAATCACATGGGGTCAGGGTACAAGGCCAGGCTCTCCAAATAACCTGTAGCTTTCCTTGAACTGCAGGCTCACCAAATGTACTTTTAAGTGACAGAGAATATCGCCCCAAATTCTCTTAATCCACGTGGAAAACAGTCCCCAGCGCTCTTTGGCTCTCCTTAACCTTTCCCGTGTGCCTTCCAGAGTCTTCTTGCTAGCACTCCATTGCCAAAGGGCCCACTTAGTGAGTTTCTCTAAGAATTAGTCCTAGAGACTAGATGTTCAAAAACAGAAGTCTTTGTTGCCATATGCTTTTTACTTTAAAAATGTGAATATTCACATAAGGGGACAGGACTCCTTTCATGGTATACTATTCCCATAGTGTCAACCTTGCTCTTTATATAGGCATAGATTAGTGTAGTTCTCAGACCTCATGAGAGAGGTTTCTTTTTGTAAGGCACAGCAGTTAAGACAATGAAAACTGACTTCATAGCAGAGCCCTCAACCTTGTCAGAAGGCCTGGTTTTTCTGCAAAGCTTTCATGTCAGGTCTAGTAAAGGAACCAATGCTCATACAAGCTTCCACTGTGGTACCATTTCTTTGGATTGAATGCTGTCTAAAATTAATGGAGCACGGCAGAGGACTGGGAATTCTCTGTTATGATAGAGAGGGTTTTGTGGTAAGTTATAGTGGCTGGAGGTTTGAGGTTGGGGAATAGAAATGTGGTATAGAATGTTTCTTTCACCTGTTGGTCCAGCAGTTACCAGCATCTTTGGGACTTCACTGCCTCACTTCCAATATTTGGAAATCCTGGGGAAAGTCATTTAATGTGTTGCTGCCTGTGTTTCTTCATCTGTCAAGTGTAAATAGTGGAAATGCCTACCTCAGGGGTTGGTGAGAGGATAAAAGAGTTCGTATCTACAATGGTTCTTCATTCTCAGTTGACTGGGCTTGGAATCTCCCTAGAGACAAATCCTGGGTGTGGCCAGGAAGGTAGTTCTAGAGAGTCTAACTGGGGAAGAAAGACCCAACCTGTTTTCTGGTATGGACTGGGGTACTGGGCTGAAATAAAAAGAGGGGAACTAGGAGACCAGATGACTATCAGTGTTCATCTCTCTCTGTTTTCCAACTACATATGCCATCACAACTGGCAGAATGCCCAAGCTTTGTCTTTGGCTCACACTGGCTACAACAGCATCACCTAGCTCTTCTCTCTTAGTTGCCATGGGGGTTCCTAAAAATCAGGTTTTGTCAATCAATAATGTAATAGGGGTGAGCAGTAGAAATATTTGATAATTGTTTTTAGCTCTCTTTCTCTTGGTGTGATCACCTTCTTCTGGCCTCCTCTGGAGGTTTGAATGAGGTCAAAATGGCTAGTTGTTGTCAATGAGTTGTCAAGTGTGTTGCTTACAGGCTAAAGCATGTAGGAGCTAACACAAGATCTATCCATGCATGGAATCCAGCAATACTTAAAGTGGGGACTATACCATCAGTCTGCATACCTCAGTGACTTTCATAAATGTGGACCAGAGTCACCACATGCCCAACCCCTCCCCAACCAATGTCCAGTGAGCAGTCAATGTTCAGTGGATAGGTAGCATGAATGAGAAATAAAGTTTTATGGGGTAAAGCTGCTGGGTACAGGTGTGTGTATGTAAGTGTAATCCTAGCACTCAGGAGGTTAAGGCAGTAGGATCTTTAATTTGAGGTTGTCCTGTACTATACAGAAAGATCTTATCTCAAAATTGACACAAGCAAGAGCACACATTCATGCATATACATGGCTGGAATTGCAGCCAAGTTGTACAGTGCCTGCCTACCATGAGCAAAGCCCTTGATGCAATCTCCAGCAACAACAGTAGGGCAAACAACAAAACAGTGCACAGGGTTAGACAGTTCAGTGTTCATGAGGTGGGAGGTAGGGTAATTTGTCATTACAGCATGACTCAGTCTCTCCTAACTGACACAAGGTATTTTTGGCAAATTGCAATAATGTAATTTGACTGTCCACAGGCAAATCTTTATGGTAATAACTCCTTTGTTCTGTGACTCATTGCCTGCTGTCGGTTAAATCCACAGCTCCCCAGCTTTGCTGCTTAGTCTCAAATCTGACCTTCTAGCCTATGACTTCAGTAGCAAAGCCCAGATGGAGTCCTTGAACATCGGGGTAACTTCTCATCTGTGTGATTTGTCACCTATTCAGGACCTTACCCTATTGTCATACTCTCCTGGTACCTAGTGTCATATCCCTGAGCCATGCCCTGCATCATTCGTATAATGGAGAGAAACTGGAAGGGCCTGAGTGGTTCCCAGAATGGTACTGAATAAATTAATTATCATGGTCAATAAACCAAAGTGCCAGGCATGTGTCAAAGGGGACAAAGAGGAGTGGTATGAATTGACACTGACAGAGAAGTCTGTGTGTATAATCTACAAGGTGGCACATGGCATGTCTCTGTTCATACCATTTAATGTATTTTATATTTACAGAACCCCTGGATGTGTACTGACTAGAACAACAGTAGTTGCTCTGAATGGAGGTGGGTTGCTGGGATGGAATGAGGAATGGTTCTGGCTACATATTGATCAGAAGGCAACGGGAAGTGGACTGAGACACTGGGTGGTATCTTGAGCATATATGAGACCTCAAAGCCCACCTTCACAGTGACACACTTCCCCCAACAAGGCCAGACCTACTTCAATAAGGCCACAGCTCCTAATAGTGCCACTCCCTTTGGGGGCTATTTTCTTTCAAACCACCTCAAGCTGTGAGGGCAAGAAGAGCCATTGGAGAGAAGGGCAGCCACAGACAAGGCTGCCAGACAATGGAAAACACACACACATGTACACACAAATACACACATGCATGATTACACACCCATATGCAAATATACACACATATGTATACATCCACACATATGTATGCATGGACAAGCATGTAACACACACACACACAATTGCATGCATGCTCACACACCCATATGTGCATGTGCATGCGCATATACACACATACATAGTTGTGTTCCCATTCCCCCACACATACCATGTGCAAGGGTATTGATTAATGGCTTCTGACATGCTGCTGTCCTTTTATTCTGGAGAGAGTGGATCTCAATGGCATTTGCAGTATAAGCCACAATACCTGGTACCTTACAGTCCTTTCCAAGGATCCACTGAGATATAGACTCTAGGTCAGTGGTTCTCAACCTTCCCAACCCTACAACCCCTTAATACAGTTCCTCATGTGGTGACCCACCACTATAAAATTATTTTGTTGCTACTTAACAACTATGAATTTGCTACTGTTATAAACTGTATGTAAATATCTGGTATGCAGGATATCTGATATACAACCCCAGAAGGGTTGCAACCCACAGGTTGAGAGCTGCTGCTCTAGAACAACTTTTAAGGTGGGCAGAATGCAAATCTCTAACAAGGAGGACAAAAGCAGATTATATGATATTTAGAAGTCCTACCCAAAGTCACTTTTGCTTTAGAATCAAGGCTCAGACCTGGGTCTCTGGTTCTGAGTCCAGTTCTCTTTCTACAGCTGAAGAAAATTCCAGAGTCCCTCGGACAACACTTTTCTAAACTAACATCTGTGTTCTATTTTGCTTGTATGAAGCTCAACGTTTCAAGAAATTCCATCCATCTTTTTACCACACTTAGTGGGTAGGCAGGAGCTATTAGAAGTACTTCAAAAATGTTTTTGTTAGCATATATTTATATGCTAACATAAATGGGTTTCATTATGGCATTTCCCTACTTGTATATAATGCATTTTGATCATATTCATCCCATTTTACCCTCTCCTGCTCCCCCACTAACAGTAAGCCCCCTCCTCTTCCCCACAAGTCTTGATATACTTTTCAGATAGGTGACCCTTAGCAGTTTTTTAGGGTGTCAGAGCTGGAGAGGGAAGAAAGCTAAGTATGGACCCCATGGGATGCTGTCACCACCCACCACATCCCTTGTGTCTCCACCTCTGGCACCTTCCATTTGAAGTCTTCATTAAATCTCAATACCCTTGCATCCATCCATAAACACTTTTGATGTGGATTTGAGTATGATCTCGAGCACTCTCTGACTCACTTCCACTTCAAAGAAACTAATTATGAGCCAACTCACCCCAGGTGTGTCAAAATTTTAGAAATCATTGACAGCCCCTGATATATGATATGGGAATGCATAAAAAATACTGTTCATGAACATATCCAGTCATTCCTTTTTCTTAAAGGAGAAGAACAATAAATCAGGAGAGATTAAGCATCTTGCTGCTCTGGCTATTACCACGTCTAGTCACTCCACAACTGATGATAGCTTAGTCTTGCCTGAGCTGGGCTTGTCCCATGTCAGGTACAGACCAGGGAACACACGGGCCAAGTTCCTGTTCTCAGTCAAGAATGAGAAGTCAGAGAACAGGATACCAGACACTCCAGGGTATCAGGTTCTGAAAAGTGCTATGAGGAAAACAAAACAGGTGGAATGATGGGTAGTGACACTGGAGGGACTTCACACCCAGTAGTCAGTAGGGAAGCATCTTGGAAGGGCCAGACATCAGAAAGGCTGCCAGATGACACATACATCTGAGTGATGACACATGAGGTTTCAGCTTGGAGGGGCTGGAAGACAGTGATATGCCTGGAGTACACAGAGTGGCCCCAGAGGGAGAGTCTAGAAATGGGGTAGCTGTCAGATCACAGGGTTTTATAGGCAGCAAAGATGTGTGGGTTGTTTTAATGTTTGAGCTGAACTCAGTAAGGAGGTTAAGGCAAAATGGTTCAATGTCCTCTGTAATGATAACACTTTCCGCCAGCCGCCTGAGTTCTGCTGCCACATTAGGGCTCCCAAATAACACACAGAGTCTTATATTAGTTACAATGCTGCTGGCCAATGGCTAGGATTTCTAATTTGCTAGCTCTGTCTTAAGTATCAACCATAACCATTAATCTATATATTTATAAAGACTTATCGAGGATGCTAGTGGCATGTGTCCTCTCTTCACGGGATCACATGGCGACTCCTCTCTTTACTAAATTTCTCAGAATCCTCCTCAACTCCTAGCCCCACCTATCTTGCTTTCCTATTGGCCAACAGTGCTTTATTTATCGACCAATAAGACAAACATATACACAGAAGGACTTCCCTCATCAGTCCTCAAAGTGACTTTTATAAAAGATGACTCTGGCAACTAGTGGACAGTGGAGTGTAGGGGAGCGTGTCTCAGCTCAGGAGGCTACAAAGCACTTAGATTGGGTGGGCTGAGGGACAAACATTTATGTCTTGCAGTTCTGGAGGCTGGGAAGTCCCAGGTTGGTGTATTGGGAGACTCAACTTGCAGTAAGGGTTCTCCACTGAGCTGTCACCCCGTGGGCCTGCTGTGTCTTGCTATGGATTTAACAGGACCTCTGTTTAGTGTCTATGAACTGAAGGAGGAGAGGTGGGGGAAGGGAGAGAGGGAGATCTACTTTTCCCATAAGAGGACTTGTGTTTTGTCAGTAAAAGGACAAGCAAACACAGGGAGGGGAGGCTACTGTTGGAGTCCATGTGAGGCACTGCAGTCTGGATGGGGCTGGGCATAACTGGAGATGAAGAGGTGGACTGCCTCAGGCCATCCTTTGGAACCAGAGCTCAGAGACAGGCCCTCAACAAACATGTCCATTCTTTCATTCTCTTAATCCCTTGCCACCAACTTGCTTCATTTGTTGAGGCTTGGCATAGGTTGAAGTGCTCAGCATACTTTTCATTAAGTAGACAGCTATGAGTCCTGTCCAACATCAGATTGATTCAGATCAGCTCCACAAAACGTTGAGATGGGATCAGGCAGTATGGGAAATGCCCAATCTTCTCCTATTGGATGTTCTTTCTGTTTCAACTAATCCGTGATTTTGATTGATGGTTAGTGCTGAGTGTTCGTATTAAAACCCTAGCTCTCAACAATTTCAGATTCCAACAGAACAGAAAGATGGGCAAGACGAAGGAGTATAACAACGGAAGACAAGTGGAATGCGTAGGGTAGAGGGCACTGGCAGAGCATGGGAGGGAGTCATTCTTGGAGAGTGAAGAGAAAGCTTCCTGCAGCAGATACCAGGTGTCCTGGATGTTTGGGAGGAACTGTACCAGACTGGACATGAGACAGAGAGCCTTCTGGGTTGGCAATAACTCAGGAAAAAAGCAAAGGCGCAAACTGCATGTGTTATCAGCAAGTTGGTCCTGTTGGGCATACGGATGGGGTTAGAGGCAGCGACAAGGCTCTCGGTGCAGGGAGGACCCAGACCACAAAGAGCCAAGTTTAAAAGTATGAATGGGCTTGTATCAGACTCTGTGGGTGCTGGGTGCTCAGAAAGGTGTTTAAAACACACACATGAGATGTCTTTAACTCTCCCATGTTGGCCAGACTCACCTTCAAGATACATGCATAATTGCTGTGAATATTTGGGAAGTTATGTGAGAGACTTTTGAAAATGTGCTACTCCCAAGAAATTATATATTTGGAGAGGGTAGAGAAAGAGGAGAGGAGAACAAAATTCCCAGCAGCTCCAGGAAGAATTTTCAGCCCTCTTCTAGCCCCTGGGGAAAGGTGGACATGGGAAAGGCAATGTCTGTTATGTCTGCAGATGTCTGAGGCAAGCCCTGCTCCTGTACAGAACTGGCAATTCATGCTGGATGTAAAGACAAGTGGTGCCCGTTTTCCAGGGCTGCCATGCCAATTCCAGCTGCAGTAAGAAGGTGACAGGAGCCAGGAGGCCCAGTTGTGCCAAGATACATATTTCCAGTGGGCATACCATTAAGGCATCACTAGTAACAACCACTAGTTGTCCTGCTTGAACTCCCATAGGACTTGGCAGCTCAAGGTGAGATGGAATGTGCAACCCCCAGGCTAGCTGTGTGCTGGATGTCTCACAGCATCTTAATGGGCTTATGGGGGGTGGTGTGGAAAGCTGCAACCATGCACAAAAAAATTCATTATATTTCAATACATATGCTTATCTGTAAGTATGTATTTTAAAGGACATATAAACCTGCCCAAAGGCATGCTGCAAACTCAAGTCACAAGTGGATAGCTTCACTTTGTGATATCTCTTCTGTGCAGAAAGCTGGGACTAGCAAAGTGAAAATATACCCAAGCATCCCAGATGCTGGGACTTTGATTTGCATGCAGGAACTGGAAAGGTGTGAGCCGTGCTCTTTGAGCAGGGTGGCTGAGCAAAACCGGCTTCTGGCCAGGACTAGGAAATCAGTGGGAACTGCTAGATCATTTAGAATAAATATACCCCATCTCTATTGCTGCCATAAAAAATCCACTAAGTCTATGTTGCCCAGATCTTTTAAGTAGCTATATTTCTACTTAAATATATTTGTGTTAAAGTTAAGTAGAACTTAGAATTTGTTTCTCAGTTGCATTCACCACATTTCAAGTGCTCAGTAGCCATGTGTGGTGGGTTGGCTATCCTATTAGATAGATGAGTATTGGCTGACCTATTGGATGGAGGCAGGGGCATTTCCTGATTAGCTGACACGGGAACCCTCCATGCTTTTTCCTCAGATCATGGACTCTGAATATTGCTCCAGCCTTGGTTGTTCTGACACTAATGGAGGAATGAATTGTCCTAATGGTGTCCCACATCACCAAGCACCAGCTTTGTTAGCATTGTGCTAGCCTGTTTGGCATGTTAATTTATCAAGAGGTTCATTTTCTTTCTGTATCTCCATGTCTCATCTTGTGTGAGGACATGGTGGCAGAACAGAGCCAAAAGCCAAAGTTCACTGTAGGCAAATCATCTGCTTGTTATTTTGCCCAAAAGCCAAGCTCATAGAGGAGCTGATAGGGGGTTTTCTTGGAGAAGCAGAAAGGAGAGGGAAGAGAAAGTCTGGAAGAAGAGAGAATAAGGCAGGCCCTCCACAGAGAAGAGGAGCAGTGACAAGGAAGGCTTTGGGGTGGTATATCAGCCACTTTCATTGCTGAAATAAAATATTTGGGAAAAGCAACTTATTTCCCCTTTCAGCCCCAGAGAACACAGTCTATGCTGGCAAGGAAGGTAGGCAAGGAAGGTATGGCGGCAGGGGCAGGAAGCCGCTCACCGGTTGCATCTGCAGTCTGGAAGCAGGGGACATGAATGCTGCTGCTCAGCTCCCTTTGTCCTTCCTACTGGTCTGGGACCCTACATGTCACCTACATGTAGGGTAGGCCTTTCCACCACAGTTCGCTACTCCAGAAAATCCCTCACAAACATGGCCAGAAATGTGTTCCCATGGTGATTCTAAATCCTGTCAAGTTGGCAGCCAAGATTAACCATCTTGGTAGATTCGTGTTAAAAGAGATGAAACAAGTATATCTGTGTTAAAGGAGGAACATGGGCTGCACAGAGGGCTATCACGGGCACACATGCACAGAGGGCCATCACGGGCACCATGCATAGAGGGTCATAATAGGCACACATGCACAGAGGGTCATCATGGACACACATGCACAGAGGGTCATCATGGACACACATGCACAGAGGGATACCACAGGTACATATGAACAGAGGACATCATGGATATGTATACACAGGGAAACATCACAAATATATATGCACAGGGGGACATCACAAATATATATGCACAGAGGGACATCACAGGTACCTATGTGCAGAGGGACATCACAGGTACCTATGTGCAGAGGGACATCATAGGTACCTATGCACAGAGTGATGGCTGCAGGAGTGGCCAACACAGTGGTAGTAACTGTGAGTCAAGAGAAGATTCCTTCATAAAGACTAACTGCCCTAGCACCTTGATCCAAGCACAAGCTAGGGGGTAAACAAGTGCAGGCTGTGCTGTCTACACAGGTCATCTTCCTACTTCATGATAGCATAAAAGAATAGAGATGGAGTTGCTGAGGCAATAGAACAACCAAGTACAGCTTCCAAACATGCTTCCTTCCATCTAGTCCTCCAGCCATCACAATTGTGTTGGGAAAATGCTGATTCTATCTATTGGTGCTCTCCTTCTAGTGACTCCTCTCCCCTTCATCCTCTGTGGTTCAGGTGGACTGCTATTCTCTGTGTGTACCTTGTTGTGAACAGTGGGCTGGGTCCATGAGCCAGTCTTGATCAATGGAGGCTTTCCATGCCTTTGTGACCAAGGCAAACCCATTCAGCCAATTAGCATCCATATACTTTTTTATACACAGCAGCATAGATTTGGAGAGAAGTTTAAATGTGTTGTCTCACTGGACTTTAGATTAGAAGCCCCATAGGGCAGTCACCTTGCTGCCTCTGTATCCAGCTGTATCTACAGTACCTGAAAAAGCAAGTGTTCACTAAGCATTTGTAGAGTGAGTGAATTCCTCCACCCTCACACAGGTACCAAGCGTTAGCTTTGAACCCAGATGCCTTAAAGCTGAAGCTCATTAGCCTGACAATCACATCCCTTTTCTTCAATTGAGTTTGGAGATCCACGCAGGTCTAAAAGTTAAAGTTTGGTGTGTGTGTGTGTGTGTGTGTGTGTGTGTGTGTGTGTGTGTGTGTTTACAGTCTGCCAATGGTGTTAAAAGAGTTCTATTATTCGAGTCTGTATCATTTAAAATCATCTGTGTTGGTTGCCTACTTGTCAGCATGACAGAAAGAGTTATTTGGGTAAAGGGAACCTCAATTAAGAAAATGTCTCTCTCAGATTGGCCTGTAGCCAAGTCTGTGGGGCGTTTTCTTGGTTGATTGTTGGTGAAGGAGGATCTAGTACAATGTGGGCAATGCCATGCCTGGTCGTCCTGGGTTGTATAAGAAAGCAGGCTGAGCAGGCCATGGGGACCAAGCCAGTGAGCAGTGTTCCTCCATAGCCTCTGCTTCAGCTCCTGGTTTCAGGTTCTTGCCTTGAGTTTTCTTCATGATGGACTGTGATCTGTAAGCTAAATAAACCCTTTCCTCCCCATGTTATTTTTGGTCATGGTGTTTATCACAGTAATGAAAACTAGGCCATTGTCCTAACCCATGGACAGAGACAGTAAGAGATGTTCATGGCCATGTCTGTGTTTGTATTCGTTACCCTATTGGGACAAAATGGTGCCACAACCATCATCTAAGGCTTATATGAAAGGAATATGGATGGACTTCATTCCTAAGTGACTCATAAGTGATGCCTATGAAAGCTAAGTGGCATCACAGGGTAACAGGAAAAGTAGGGTGTCACATGGCAAAGAGCAGCCACCTGGGAGGTCAGAGTGACCGTCTCCTTGTGGCCAGTGTCAATTCCAACTCACACTTTTGTCCTTAGACTGAGGCGTACTAGTCATGAAGTCATTTTCAGCTTGCTCTGTTTTTTAAACACAGTGTGGAGTTTTATAGTTGCAGAAGAGTTTAGCAATAATTCTCTGGTTAAATAATTTGGAGTAATGTACAACTTAAATCTACCCTTCACGTGTTTTTATTTTCTTAAAAAAAAATATGCCAGAGGCATTGCTCAAGTTCAGGAAAAGCTTGTGCTATGTGACAAAACATGGTTACGAATGACTGATGGCAGAAACCTAACAGGCAGCTCAGACCTAATTAGGGGTGTTTAGAGGAAGCCAACTCGAAGCTGGAAATAGTTATTATTTATTCAGCACTGGTTAGTCATCTCGCTGCATCCTTTACAAGTCCCTTCTCAAATTCTCCTAGTGAGTTTGCAATGTAAATATTATTTCCCCAGTTCACAGATGAGGAAGCTGGGACTCAAAGAGGCGTGCAACACATCTGAAGCACACAGCTTGAAATGGAGAACAGGATTCAAGCTCAGTCTATCAGACCTTGGTAACTAGACTTTTTAGCCTTTTCCTGGCATCAAAATGATTTTTAAGCCATTAAAAGGATGAAAACATGTTTTCTCATGTAAATTTCATTTTTAGTGTATGAATGGCTTTTTAAAAGTGAATAGAGATTTGTGAAAGCAAATTTAAGTCTTTTATCTTTTGAGACCTTATGAACTGGTGACAAGGGATACTCTTGTCATCTCCAGTATATGCCATACTGTTAGTACTGATGGAAAAACTCGCCAGCCCAATGTGACCCACGAACAGTCTGCTAACTGTTGATTACCAGCCAACATGAGCACTCACTGTCAGGCTGTAATGGTTTTATACTTTGAGTGTCTTTGAACCTAGCTTCTCTTTCCATTGAAAGGCATTCTGGTGAGAGTGCAATATGTCTGTTGAGTCTCTTAGTGTCATGGGCTACAGCTCAGATGGAAGGTGTAGAAGTTCAGCCTAAGGCTGATGGAGCAGCTAGGGCTGATGTCAACCCTTGTGGAGACCCACCAAAACAAGGGTGGCCCATCCGGGCTGGGAGGCACCAGGATGAACAACCTCCTGCCAGAGGCAACTACGATGCAATCTCTTAGGTAGCCTAGTCCTGCCCGCTCTTCCCCACCAAAATCCACACACACACACACACACACACACACACACACACACACACACACATGTTCATCTATACTTTATGTTATTCTCAACTCAGAGATTTGAGAACCAGGTTGTGTAAAGGTCAATGACTTGTGAAAAATAATTTCATGCCAATGGCTGATGCCATTAGGCAGCATGCAATATGCACAACACTATAAATACCTGTTGTTGACGATGCATGTAATACTTGGTGTTTGCTTGGGGCAGAAACAAAGAAGAGGCGAATACTGTAGTATCTAGAAAATAATTGTTGCCGAGCTTGCAAAAGGCATTCAAGAGCTGGTTTCCACAGGACTGTCTCTTATTAGTCCTCACATTGAGAGAGGCAAACTGTCCTGAGAATGGAATTTGAACACATTGTCCCTTGTATAGATTCAGGACCTGCTTGCACTGTTCCATGGCAACTTAAGCACCAGGAAAGGATAAATAAAAGTGGTTTTTCATGCAGAGATCATACACAAGGAAGGGCATGCAGTATACCCGCATGGCCTGGTGTCTCAGCTAAACTTTAAAGCCCTGAAGCTGAAGGTTTGGAAGAATCTAGTAATCACTGAATCAGAGGGATAGCCAACAGGCTAACAAGAGTATATACATGCAATTTCTCAAACACAGCATTTTGATGCTCAGGTCTTGATGATACGCTTTCCCTTTTCAGGCAACTTTGCTCCCTTATCTGATTAGACAATTTTTTTTTTACTTTGATGAATTTAGTTAGAAAATGAGATGTCAGAGCAGTTGAGATGTCTCTATCCCTCCCCTTCTGAGAATCTTTTCTGAGGCAGATTTTCAAAAAGTCACTCAGCATTTTCCAACATGCCTGTGGCTGTTCACAAGTCTCTATTGTTTTTCTAACTCTCCACTGAGCCAGGGAAGAAGTCAAGGTGACAGAGGCCTTACAATGCAGACAGGAAGTTCTCCCCTTTGACCTGGGAAACAGAAAGGAAGAGCAAGAGGAAGACACTAAAGAAAAATGCTAAGAGGAGGTTTGATTTGTGTATACTTTTTTTTGTTTGTTTTTTGTTTTTTGTTTTTTTCGAGACAGGGTTTCTCTGTGGCTTTGGAGGCTGTCCTGGAACTAGCTCTTGTAGACCAGGCTGGTCTCGAACTCACAGAGATCCACCTGCCTCTGCCTCCCAAGTGCTGGGATTAAAGGCGTGTACCACCAACGCCTGGCTGTATATACCTTTCATGCTAGCCCACAGAGTTTTGAAGGTGGAATCTGTCTTTTTTATTTTCTTAGGTGAGAACCTTAATATCTCCATCCAGTCAAGCTTCTTGTAAATACCACTCTGCTCAAACAGGACGAAGGCTAGCAGTTCTAGCAGACAGGTGGGAGGAAAGTTGACAAGTCATTCCTTGTTGTCCCACACAGATGCACTCTCCACACTTACAAGACACCAAACTCTGCACCACTCAGTTCAAGCCCACATCTCCTACCGTATCTACTTCAGAATGCTAGTGATCAGCCATTATGGGTTGAATTAATAAAACACATTGTCTTAAGGTGTTTTGCCCCATGGTCATAGCTGGGTTCCTTGCCAAGGTACCCAGCTGAAAATACACAGGCACTTTTCCCAGGTTGGGTCTGAGTTGTCAATCTGAGTCTTAGGCAGGTACCAGATACCAGCAGACTGTGTAACCTCTGCCTGGGCCCTTGGGTCAACACCTTCCTTGGGCCTAATTTTTCTTGTTACTGTGATGAGGTTTACATGACTTCATATGTAGCCTCCAGCATTAAAAGATGATGGATAAGATACGCAGACCTCTCAAACTAGCTATTCCAGGAGGTGATACATTTCTACATTGCTTCAGCACAAGCTCTGACTGGTCAGCTGTGTCTGTCTGGAGCCATCATCTCCATCCAGGGATGACATCAGACCCTGGGAGCACTGACTCACACAGCCCTGCCTAGGACAAGTCAGACTTATACAGGAAAGCTCTGTTATTAGTCGCCATGACAAGACAGATAACACCCATCCTCTCCCCAGCAAACCTTTTCCCTAGATCAGTGGCCCATGCCTATTAAAACATTCTCAGTAAATCACATTAGTTATCAAGAGATTGGGCACATGTATTTGGAATAAGAAAGGCTTCTGAGTCAGAGGCTATTGCTTCCTGATGATTTTCTTTTGTACCATGTGACTGCTAGGAGGGTTGGGTTGAACACAGAAGAAACTGGCTCTGGTATTTAAAAAAAAGTAAGAAGAAAAAATTCCTGGAAGGACCATGCTAGCTTAGAGTTCTCCCTGACCATTCTGTCAGGAGGCCAGAGACATTGGTACTCACCTATAATTGCTGTATTAACTTTTACATCATCAGAGTCTTCCTCATTAGACTGTGCACTCAACGGGGCTGGAGACAGTGAGTGTTACTCCTGTTTGTTCTTCCATCTTCAGAAATTTCAGTAATACCCAGCTTACTTAATAGTCTCAGAAGGATCTATGGGTCAAATCAATGAATAAAAAATGAGAGTTGAAAATGTAAGCCCTGGGAATGACTGCAGATATAGACAGACTATCAATATCAGGAATCTCTAAGGATCCTTTGTGAAGGCATGGCTGTGGATGAACTCTGATAGCATTTATCTGTTTCTGCTCCAGGCTTGCATGCTTTGAAGAGAGAATCACTTGGTTCAGAGTAGGCTGACAGGCCCACTCTAAAAGCTATAGCTTTGAAGGCATGGGATCAGCAAAAGCAGAGCTTTATGGAGGCAAAAGGAAGAAGGAGGGTGGATTGCCCAAAGAATAGGTGCCAAGCAGATGCCTCTTCCTTTCCACCATTGTGAGCATGGTAATTCTGCTCTCTAGCAGAATCCTCATAAGGTCTGTCTATCAGTGGTCAATTTTCTTGTTTTCATGATTGAAAGTCTCACTTGCTCCAAGTAGATGAACGCGCTCAGGGTCTGCCAACTTGGGCTATGGATGCCTTTTGAGCCTATCTCCATACATTTGTTTCTTATTTCCTAGTTCATGAATAAAACATGTCTACTTTACATTTGAAGAATGCATGTTTTCACTTAACCGGGTCTTTGTTTTCTGCAAACCTGAATTGGAATCACATTGTTGTGGCTGATAACTGTTATCTACAGCCACCTAGAGCTGCAATCTGCTTAGTTCTGGGGATGAACTCTAATGGAAGCTTCCACCTCCTCTGTTTATAACTGGACTAGAGAGGAAATACACTCAGTTCTAGACTAACAAAAACAATGCAAAGCTTACAAAGGTCTTCCATGAGGCTTTTTCTCCTTGTGGAGAAAGTGCTATGGGGAAAGAGAGGGTTTGTGTCTTTTTTCATTCCTTTTTCCTTTTCACAGGGTTCTTTGCATGTGAGGATATACAGCTGGGGCAATCACATTATAGGCATGAGGTAATATGCATAAGAAAAAATAACAACATGGAGAAGGTGGCTGGATGAGAGAATAAGGTTTGGGTCCATGATGACATTTTCCAGCCTGCAAATCAACTCTGGACTCTGAAATCAATGAGAGGTATCCATATTGCTTGATCACTCTGTCAGATTTACTGTAGTCAAAAGTCCTTCCCTCACATGCCCTCCTTCCACTTAACCTTTGACCTTACAGTATCTGTATGTATCTCTTGCCAATGAATTTGGGGAAGAAATAAAAACCCTCTGAGAACCATTATCAACACCCTTTTGTTATATTTGCTTTTTATAAAGGGATTGTTTTAGCTTCACTTCTATTGCTATGATGAAAAACAACCTAACCAAAAGAAACTTAGGGGATGCTGTGCTTTATTTAGTTTACAATTCCAGATTCCAGCCCATCATGGAGGGGAAGTTAAGGCAGGAACTCAGTCAGTCGCACCACAACCACAGAAGAGCAAAAAGAAATGAACACAGCCATGCTGCCTGCTGCTACCGCTGCTCAGCTAGCTCTCCTCACTCTTACCCAGGTCCAGCCTGGGAAATGGTACCTCCCACACTACTTAGGATGGGTCTTCCCACCCCGACAACATTCAAAACAATCCCCACCCCACCCCCCAAAATTCTCACAGGTCAATCTGTCTCAATCGACATCCCCTTCTCAGGTGATTTGAGTTTGTGGAAAGTTAACATTTAAAACCTCCAATCACAGAGGTCGTTTTGAACGAACACTAGATGCATAAATGTTTCGTTTACACTTGCTAATAATGTATCACTTAACTTTAAGGCTGCTCAGTTACACTGTAGCAGACACCAATCTGGTGTGATTTTAGAATTTCTATACAGCAGGGAGTTAAAAGTGGCAGCTGAGTGGGAAGTGGACGGGAGGTATTGAAATGGCATTTGCATTGTGCTTTAAAGGCTGAGACACATGCGACTGTCCCCATGGGATGAAGGGAGAGCCAGGAAGTTCCAGACCCCCCACCTCCACCCTCTCATTAAAGTTGCTTCTCTCTGGAAACCAACCTGCTTGTGTTTTAGCATCCCCGCAGGAGTCAAGGTACCCATTGGGAAGGCTTCGTGCCATTAGCTTTAAGACTGGAAGCTTAAAGAAATACAATGAAACCCAGTGCTGTCAGGTCCCTTTGTCTAGCAATGTTGGATTGTCTCTCACATTTAACACAAGAACTCCAGGCTCAGAGAGACTGTACCGCCAAAGCATACAGCTAGGCAGTAGACATTAGACTCCTAATTGCGTTCCTTCCATTCCATCAGTTATTCTCAGTTTAGAAGTGAAAGGATGTGACTGAGAAGGGCTCCTCTGCTTGGAAAGGAACCTTGTTTGAGAACATGAGCTTTTTCATACCAGGGAAGAGGAACAGAAGAACACTGGAGAGTTGGGGGAGGAAATAACCACCCATCACACAGAGGATCCGTAAAGTGGTACCCACAGGGCATCCCACTCCTCATCCTAAGCATGTGCTAATTGAGTGCACTATCTGCTCTTTCCCTCAGTTGCCTGTGTAAGCCTGATCAGGCTTCACTAGACCAAGCCCACCAGGACAACTTTAGATCTTAGGAAGGAAGGAGGGAGGGAGAAGGAGGGAAGAAGAAAGGAAAGAAGAGAAGGAGGAAAAAGAGATTGCCTCTGCATCTCTCTGTATATGTGTGATTAGAGAGTATTTCCAATTTCTCAATAAGCATATGATCTCAGAAAAGGGGTCCCATACCCCTGAGAAAGAGAAGAATATCTTCAGGGATGGGCTGGAGACCCCAGTGAGTGGAGGTGAGGCAGGTTGGTTGTCAAGCCCCAAGGCAGCTTGGGTTTTCCAAGTCCAAAGGGAAACCACAGTCCAGAAGAGACACAGAAAGTTAGAGCCAGGGGCCTAAATGGAGAAGAGGTAGAAGACAGTACAAGGAAACCTCATGTTGACAGATGGACAGACTGAAAGGTTTACACATCAATGTGAAGAGAAGGCATTCTGGCTTCTGCACTCAGGACCAGGACAGTGATGTAATCTGTATAAGTGAGACACAGTGGTCTGGCAAGCATGGCAAGAATGTGGGCCAGAGGGCCCTGAGTTACTTCAGGTTGCCATGGTAGTTAGCCAAAAGCAACAGAGCCAGACGGAGAAATGAGGCAGCTGTGTGCCTCAAGGATGTCAATGCCTGCTCTGAGAAGTAGGACAAAGGAGTCCTGTTCATTCCTTCCTATGTTAGCCAATGAGTAGAGTGAATAGTGGAGTGTTTCATTTAAGGACTCGAGGTCTGGGAAACAGACACACTAGGGTTCAGTTCCTGGCTCCTCCATTTCCCTGCTGTGTGTCATTGAGCAAGCAACTTAACCTTTCTGTGCTTCATGGTTTGCATGTCTAGGCTAGTCACAGCACCTGATTCATGAGGTGGTTGTGAAAATTAGATGAGATATGGACATGATCTGAACAGTACTTAACCTAATGCCAGTGCATGGTAGGAACTCAATCTTCACTTATTAGCTTTTATAATAAAATAAGTAAGAAGGGCAAAATGAAAAAAGGGATAGTAGAAACACGAGAATGGGTGTAATACTACACGTGTTATAGGTGTTATCTATGTGTGTAATTAAAAAGCATCGAAAGGACAGATTGGAAAGGAGATGACCAGAGGGTAAGCATCAGTCAGAGATCCTCATGGGTAGTATATCTGGTTTGTGTTAGGTTAGATTGCTTGGGTGAAAATTTTTGAGCTCCCAAAATACCACATGGAAATGAGCATGGTTTTCGAATGCACGCTCACATATGGAGAAGACTTTCTTCCTACCAGACAACAGTTAAGCAGCAACTGTCAGTAAGCGGTGCTGACTGCCACTGCATGTCCACTCACCTTCCTGGTTTACAGGGAGTTTTAGTCCAGGATATGGAGCAAATCACAGCCCAGGTCACTCAAGACTTATTCTTGGGGCAGGGCTTGTGAAGGAAGGTTTTACTCATTTGATGTGAAAATTGGGAATCTTAATCCAACCTTAAATCTTCAGACCACAAATGTTTAGCCTTTTGGTTTTCTTGTAAAACATTCAATCCATGCCCTTTAATCTCATTTGCTTCCCTTCCCTCCTGCCCAGCCTCGATACCACCCGCCATCAGTTTGTACTTCACTCTTTTTTCCTAAACACGTGATCTCCAAGTCGCCAAACTTGACTCCACCTACAGCACTCTACCTACAGTGCAAGTACCACTGCACTAGGCAATGCTTGCCCCAACACCCCACCCAATCCCTCTGCCTCCCACTGCACCAGATGAGGGTCTTAGAACACTCCTGCCCCTCTGTCTCCAGCTTGTCCATATCACACCCACCTTCCTCCTGGCCTTCACGTCTCTGAAGACCCTTATTCCTACTCTTGGGAACCATGTTCTCTTATCTCCTCCAGGGCTTCATATTTGCAATAATCCTTTCTTCTTCCTACGCGGTCTTCTCTTTCCCCCGCTACCGATTACATCTCACACCTTAGGCATGTACACACTTCTCCCATCTTTTAAGGAAAGAACTTGAGAACTTGGGTGGAAATGACAGCATGATAACATTCAGGGTGCTGAGGAAGGAAGGGAAGAAGTCAGCCAGATAAAGCCAATGAGCTGCCGGAAGGCACATTTCCAACTGCTCAAGATCTTGGCAAGAAAAAGCCTGTTGGAAAGCAATGGAAGGGACAAAGGGGCCGCACAGACAGGATGCCCTTTCCACGATGGAAGCCAAACTCCTCAGGTGCCCTTCTTGTGGGTAGGGCCACTTACCTCATCAGCAATTAGTTAGTTTCTGGTTCCCACGTCAGAGAAGGGGCAGATGAAGAGAAACTTGGGGGGCTTCAGAAACTGTTTACACCAGGCTAAGGTGCGACAGTCCCCAGGGACTGCAGCAGGCAGGTGGAAAGCAAGAGCTGAACTGCCTAGCCTGAGACAACATTTGTACTGGAGCGGGGAGACAGGGGGGAAGCCATCAGAGCAGATCTCTTCAGACCCAGGGGGGCCTATAGAAATAGACTCATCTCAAAGATGAGGGCTACTGGAGGAAGAAAATGATGCTACTAACAAAACATTTGCATAGCAACAAAGAAGTGGGGACACTCTTCAGTCTGTCAGATAAGGACAGGGGGACCTGGCCCTCACAGGAACAATAAAACAAAAGGACAGCCTTTATAAGAAGACATCTAAGCCATGGGAACAAAGTAGGTATCCTGCTTGAAAGAGCCGTGAAGGAGAGTGAGGCCAGCCATCCTAAGAGCCTTCCTTGGACATGTATCACTAGGAGGTCTTCAACCTCTTGACAGCCCCTCCCCCCCTTCCATAATCCTACCACTCAGGCTTCCTGGCAGGTACATGGGAATCACACATGAAGGGCCATGGGAAGTTTCTAGAGAACTGACCAGGTTGCCGCTATTAACAGTGGAGAGAGCAAGAGGAATGAGACTCCAGAAGCCGCTGGACCAGACTTCAGAGAGCCAAGTGGGTTGGAGTATGGAGACAAAATTCAGAGGACATCAGGGGAATGAGAGCAATGCAAGGACAGATGATAACAGGGGAAGTGAAACTCCAAAGCAAGGGGAGGGTGAGGAACAGCTTACTAAAGACTCACAAGGGAACCGCCATCTGCATGAAGGAGATTTTTTTTAAGATCACTGTTGGCTGGGGATTCTGCACCAGGGGTTTTCCTCTCAGCTGCCTCGGTAGGCCAACAGTTAAGATTTCATTTTTAAGATTTATTTATTACGTGGCAAAAATAAAATAAATTTATTATTATTTATTATTTATACAGTGCTCTGTCTGCAACAGTTAAGATTTTCTTTAAAGATTATAAAGTCCTTGGCTGACTTGGTGGTACATACTTCGGACCCCAGCACTAGTAGAAGTAGAGACAGGAGGATGATAACTTCAAGATCAAGAGTGACACTCTGTCTCAACAAGCAAGCAAGCAAGCAAGCAAACAAGGCAAGGCTGGAGGTATAGCTCAGTGGTAGAACACTTGCCTAGAGTGTGCAAGCCCTTGGCTTCAATCCCCAGTGCTGGGAGTTCTTGCAAACAGAGAATCCTTTGGCAATGTAACCCTTTTACAAATGATGAAACGTAACAGGTCATGTGCCACTCTAGAGAAGAGGCTGCTGCACGTGGTGAAGAAGAGAGCTCAGGCCTGTTGGACAGGCCCCAGGGAACTCCGTGGTGCTAAAGTCAATGCACTGCCACACAGAGACCACTGTAAGATGGCTGTGATCGTGCTGATCCCAAAGAATGAAATTAGATCCCATCTCTGGATTTCAGGCAGTAAATGAAGACAGAGGGTCCACTGTGAGCACCTTTATGGCAAACCAGTGTAATCTGTGTCTGAAAAGACAACCCCAGAGGCAAGGGCATATCCAGAACAGTAGGTCACATCTAGGAGGTCCTTGGTAGAGTCTGGAGACATTTTTATTTATCACAGTCGGAGACTGCTGGAATTGGGCAGTGGTGGCGCAGGCCTTTAATCCCAGCACTTGTGAGGCAGAGGCAGGCAGATCTCTGTGAGTTCAAGGCCAGCCTGGGGGGTTCTGGGATAGTCAGAACTATTACACAGAGAAACCCTGTCTTGAAAGAAGGAAAGAAAGAAAGAAAGAAAGGAAGGAAGGAAGGAAGGAAGGAAGGAAGGAAGGAAGGAAAGAAGAATCCTGCTAGCATTAGGGGGCAGAACCCACAGCTGTCAACCATTCTTCAGCATATGGGACAGCCTCCTAGGCAAAGAAAGGACTGTCAGACCCAGATTTGAGGGATGGCTCGGCAGTTAAGAGCACTTGTTGCTCTTGCTGAGGATCAGAGTTTGGTTCCCAGAACCTATGCATGTGGTGACTAACAAGCCCACCTAACACCTGTTTCAGGAGATCTGATGCCTTCTTCTGGCCTCTGCAGACACATACAGGCAAAACACTCATACACGTATTAAAAAAAAAAATTAAGGGTCGGATTTCATTTTACTGGTGCCAAGGCTGAGGAAACCTAACATTATCCAGAGTGGAATCTTTGTCATTCTTTGTGTAGTATGTATCAATATACCGGGCTAGCCCAGTTGTGTGTGGAGTACTTCTAGTTCCAAAGCAGCAGGGGAAGGAAATGTGGTGAGTGGCTTTGGTTTAATACTGTCAGAAATCTTCCTCCAAGGCTGAAATATGCTCATTGGTCACAGAGGTACCAGGCTTGGGGGATCTGTTACCATATCGGTAGAGGAAATGATACCCTAAAACTCCCCAATGAAGAAGTGGTTTCCAAAAGATAGGAATGAAATCTTTATTGAAGAAGAACTGGTAAGACTGAAGGGTCAGGGAAGTGCCCTCATGGCCACCAAATGGAACATGTAAACCCAGCCCGTGGTCAACATTGGAAGGTCTGAAGACAAAGATAGGCTTTTGTAGCTTTCCAGAGACTGAGCAAAACCACATTAAATAACTCAATGCAGAGCTTTGCACTGGGGGAAAAAAAGATACAATGAAAGCCATAGGAAAGCCACACTAATAGCTTAAGAATAAAAAGATATTCTGAAAACCAGCAAAAAGGGGCCTAGGATCTTTAACATGGAAAAAAGATGACATGGTGTGCCTGTGCTTGAACACTGGAGAGATTAATATAGGAAGAAACGTGGCCAGCTGTTTTCTGTGTTCGTGGAGGAGCAAATTATTGGAAATCGGATGAGACTGCCATGTAAGGGTGGTTGTGAACACAAAAGCATTCCTAACTGGACCCTGGGACAGACTTCAGAGAAAGAACGTTCAATTTCTGTTACACTAGTTTGCTAAAAATACATCAAGAATTCACCTGGCGGCAGACAGGGGGGTAGGTGTAATGGCTTCTCACCATCAGGCCCCTGTTTTATAGTTCCCTTTCCTGATGCCTTCATGTGACCTGGCTAATTAAGTAGATGGCTGGAAGAGTCGGTTGTTTTGCAGTATGGTCTACATAAGTGAGTTTTCTAAACAGCCCACTTGATAGATTTTCATTCCATCGTTTATTAGATTGACTGGTGGCTTCAGGGTCATGTTGACATGTAATTTTATAGCATTCATTTTCCTCCGTGGAGCATGGCCACGAACCTATCGATTATATTATGCTTGTGGGCCACCAAGTAGGCCTTGTATTGATCATGCTGTTAAACAGCTCATTGTATGAGCGGATTGATACCAGCCCACACCCGATGACATCTGAACCAGTCATTCAGACCAGAACAAACAAGATGAGGGAATGGCCCTGGGCTTTGGATTTGCTCCAAGGGTGTGCTTTGTACCCAGAGTGTATACATTCTCTCAATTTGAAGGCAAACATGTGAGTTTGAACAGGGTAGTGGGGGGTTAGGAAAGGAAGTGAGATCCTGTGAGTTCTTGCCCTGGACAGAAGTCACTGTGTCCCACGTCCAAGTGAATTTACTGACTCATAAATGGAGAAACACTAAATCCTTTGGGAGTTATGTCCTGGGCTGAAGGAGCATCACACTTTTACACTCCTGTGAACTCTTCTGTGCAAGTGTGTTAACCTGTTTAGGCTTGTGGCCCAAAAGTGGAAATGGGTGTAGACTGAATTCTCCATCCGCTGACTGTTTCATTGCTTTATGAAAATAATTGCCCATCTCTGAATGCTTGAACTCCGAGCAGAAGTATCCACCAGTGTCTCACTTTTTTCCAAGGCAACAGACAGCTGGCCAAAACCATGGATGTTTGAAGGTGGGGTTTTAAATGAGTCCACCAGACCGAAGAAAAATGATAGATATTTATTAGGAAAGCAGTTACACAGATAAAAGTAAGTAACAGCTGTGGTCTTCCTGCTCCAGAAGATGAAATCTCTGCCCTCCTAATGCTCTCTGCAACCTAAGAGAGAGCTAGCCAACCCCTCCTCTACCTTAGAATGGGTCATCTCTGCACCTGAAACCACACCCGAAGGGTGTGGCCATCACTACATCTCACTGGCAAGTCAAGATGCCACTACAGATGTTCATACAAAATAGTGTACATTGGAACTAAACAAGTCTTACCAAGGAAGACTTCTATCAGAGCTCGGTCCTTTCACCTGGCCTTGTTCCCAAAGCAGTTTGGTTGCTTATCCCCTAAACCCGAATCCCTACATCTTCCTTTGGTAAAATAGACTGACTCTCAGCCAGATCTCAGACTCTGCTTTCATGTCTTCTTAGCCCTTAGGTAAGGCAAGGATGGAGTTTTGACAGAAGGGATGTAAGTCAAAGAGATTACAGAAGCTATATGAGCCAAATCTGGTCCATTACCTCAAAGGAGAAGGTTAACATCTACTTCTACCTTGCCCTCTATCCCGAGGCTAGGACTCATGCATAACAGCAAGACCTGAGCAGCCATCTCCAATCAGAAGGCAGAGCTTGGCTAGGGAAAGCAGGGAGACTCACGATGTCTTGGAGCCACTCTGTCGGCCTTGGAGTAGTTATGCTTTGACTATTTAGGACAGAACAGACTTCCATTTATTTAAACTACTCTTATTTATACTTATTTAGACCACTGTTATTTAGCCAAACTGGTTTTCTAAGATCTTAACCCTTTTGGGCACTATAACCTTTGGTTTAGGTGTTTCCCATTTAGTGAAATTGAAATTGGGGTAGGGGAGACATATCTCACACTCTGTAGTATGAGGTACATGCAGCTCAGTTTATTCTTTCATTAATAAACTAAAGGTTGTAAACAACACAATAATGAGCCTCTAGCAGGGGGTAAACAGCATGAGCTCTGGGGAGAGACAGGCCCACTGGATGACCAAGCATCGTCCAGGTACTTCATCTGGTCATGACAGGTAACAACTGTCTTCCCTTACCAGATGTTGTGAGGATTCCAAGAAACCACACAGGTAAGGGGCTAAAAAGGTGTCATTGGTGCATGGCACTCACAGACACTAAATAAATATTAGCTACTGCAATGGTGCCATTCCTCTTTAGGTGAAACTGAGGAACGGAAGCTTCTAGAGACATTCTAGATATCTAAACCATCTGCTAATCTGGAGTCTTTTAGCAGTGAGCCCCAGTCTGTGTTACCGGCTCACTTCCATGACTTGCTTAGCTTGCTTTTTCATACCACCCAGGACCACCTGCTCAGGTGTGTCACCACCCACAGTGGGTTGGGCCCTCACACGTCAGTCAAGAGAAATGCCCCTATAGACTTGCCAGAAGGCCAATCTAATGGCAGCGTTTTCTACACTGAGGTTTTGTGTTCCCAGATGAGCATGGCTTGTGTCAAGTTCACAACAAACTAGCTAACATATATATCATTACATTTCAGAAACTTAATTTCTAGAGGAAGTTTGAGTGAGAAAAGCACAATTCTAACATGTAGCTGTTGACTTCTCATGCACACTGTCTGCTCTAGCTTCTCTTTGGAAAACAAGGACAAGGTTGAAAGTGGTACCCTTGTCTCTCACAGTCATCATCATCTCAGCTCAAGGTGATGCTACCAGGGTGATTAGGGTTAGAGCCTGGGCGCCCGGCAGCCTTAATAAGCCAGACCCAACCACTCATCCTCAATGGGCCAATTAAAGAGACAATCAATAGTGAAAAATAGAGAATTTATTCCACATAGTCACACTGGTCAGAGTAACAATTGAAGATGTCCAATCCCTCCCACAGTCTTACTCCTTCACCCTCTCCCTGTCCCTAATCTTCAGAGTCCTGAAGGTTTAGGTTTAAATAGAGGGCAAGAGTCATGCATAAACAGATAAGCAATCCAGGTCAAGGTGTGGTCCCATTGCTACTCCCTCCCACAAGATGTTCTGACAAGTTGTCAGAAATGTGTCAAATCTCTTCCTGGAGACAAGTTCCTCCTATGATTCAGCCTTTTCCTAGCAGCAGAGTCCTAGGAAAATTCAAATTGCTTGAGGTCCATTGTCTCAACAGTCTGATAGCCCAAAGGAGGGCAAAAATGTCTCTTTATTGACTATCTCCATCTGGCAGAATTGTCAGTGATGGGTCTTGAAGAGGTGGATTTGCTGAGAAATAAGTGGGGTTGAAGCTTCTTGGTCCCTTCCTTAGTTCAAGCTCCTTTTAAAATGCCGAGCCCCTTCATTGTGGTGGGACAGGGTGGGACCAATCCTGGTGGCCCCTACCAAATCCTCCATGGCTTGCTTGGGCTGGTGCCTTCTGGAACATTCCATTGTTGTCTTTGACCCTAAGATGAAGGATTTGGATGGGAAGCTGCTCTGCTCCCTGCTCAGAGACAATGGCACCTGGGTTCTTTTTTAGCTACCCTAAGGCCGCCAGGGACATAGAGTTGGCCAGCTGGACCAACTACTGTCAAGACATGGAGAAAGAAGCAGTATTGGATGCTGCCGAAGAAACATGGCCACTGAGGGATTCCAAAGCAGGAAGATACTTCTCTGAACCATTGACATAACAGGAAGAAAACATACAAGGAGAAAGTCAATTATCTCCCCCCCCTCCCAATAACCAGTTTTGGTGTCATTCAGAGGAGAATTTGGTCACAGTATTGGTGGGGGTGAGGTGTCAGGTAACTAATCAGCAAATAATAAAATACTGAGTCATTTTAATGGATTTTGTGGTGCTTGTGGTATTTGTCAGCTTTTTAAATTATGTGAATCCTCATTTCCGATCCAAACCTGCAATTGTTTACTTTTGCCCTTAAAGAGTCTCCATAATTGGATGGGCAACAGGACTCAAGATATCTTTCCCTAGGCTAGAGTTAGGACTTAAACCAGTGAGGAGGACACTTCTCGATTGGACTTTTAGATGAAGACGGACTCATGTTGAGTGGTACAATTGGCCAACTTCATCTGTCAGCAGGGCCTTGGTCCCTGCGGAGAGGCAGTGAGTGACTAATCTTCAAGACATGATAGGCGTGATGCATACTTCCTTCCAGCAGTTTTCTTTCTCAATTTCATGAATACTTCCTGCGTAAATGTGACTAAAAAGTCCTAAAGAAAATCACTTTTCATTTTTGGACTTCCCAGTCTCAAAAGCTTGCCAGGGTGGGTTCTGGTTGCATTCCTGGCAGAGACTGTTGCCTGGGAAGTTACCTCTGCTACGTAGGTGTCACAGAGAAACCTTGAGTCCCAGCGTACCTGAAACTTTCCAGGCTCTTGTGTTCTGGGCCACAGAATTAGACCAGGAACACATGGTTAAAAATGGGCATAGAGACAAGTTATTAAGGAAGGGAAAGTGGTCCCTAGAAAGGGAATAAGTTTGTGAACTGAAGAAGGCCCAAAAACCTCTGGCCCTTGAGGCCCCTGATCCTTTATAGATCAGATGATGTAATACTTACTGTCCCACATTTGTATGTCACAGGTATATCTCCATGCTCTAGACTTTGAATGGGGAAGAATTTCTATTCTTTCTCTGCCAACTGGCTTCTTTTGCATGTTAATATTGATGTAGCTTTCTCCAGACTCTACTGCAGTAACATGGCTGCCACCAAGGGACTCAGATTCACTCATATAACATAATCATCGTTCCCAAGTGTCTTGTGCCATAAAAATGAGGCAGTGAGCAGGGCAGTGGTGGTGCACGCCTTGAATCCCAGCATTCAGGAGGCAGAGGCAGGAGGATTTCTGTGAGTTCAATGCCAGCCTGGTCTACAGAGAGAGTGCCAGGATGGGCTCCATAGCTACTGGGAATCCTTGTCTCAGAAAAACAAACAAAACAAACAAACAAAAAAAGAGGTAGTGAAAAAGTAGAGTTGCCTGGTTTCTTTTTGTATGTGTATATATGTGCGTAGGGGCGGGGAGGAGGTACCCAAGTGGGTGTGAGTGGGTCTTCATGTGGAGGCCAGAAGACAACTTCAGGTGGTATTCTTCAGGTGCCACTCACTTTCTTTTGTTGTTGTTGTTGTTGTGTTTCTCTGTGAAACAGTCCCAGCTGTCCTGGCACTCACTCTGTAGACCAGGCTAGCCTCAAACTCACAGAGATTCGCCTGCCTCTGCCTCCCAAGTGTTAGGATTAAAGACAGGCACACACCTCACTGGCCTGGAACTTATAAGTAGACTAGGCTGGCTGGCCAGCAAGCCCTGTAAATCTACCCATCTCTGTCTCCCAAGCACTGGGATTACAGGTACACTCCATCATGTCTGTGTTTTGTTTCAGTGGGATCTGGGGCTTGCGCTCATGTTCTTGTGCTCACAAGGCAAGTGCCTGCTTTACCTACTGTGTTATCATTTCAGTAGTACAAGTTGTCCCATTTCCAAACC
Organism: Cricetulus griseus; assembly: GCF_003668045.3. NCBI lineage: Eukaryota > Metazoa > Chordata > Mammalia > Rodentia > Cricetidae > Cricetulus > Cricetulus griseus. Next base: position 159,380,622 of record NW_023276806.1, read on the forward strand.
TGGCAAAGAGAATGGGCTAGATAGCCATCTGGTGGTGACCTTGGCTAACGTTTTCAGATCTTCTTCCCTTAGATAAGAAGCTGGAGAACATTGCAAAGTGAGGATGGACCACAGGAGGAGGGATGGGGCTGCAGATGGGAGGGCAGTCGTCACCGCTGCTTTCCATGCAACCCCCTACAGAACCTTCGGGAAAGCCTGAGTGCTTCAGTCTAGAATTGCCCTTTGACCCCTGGCCAGGGTCCATGCAAGACAATGTTGTTTTAATAACCAGACTGTGTCATACTTCTCCTTAGACTCCTCCAATGGGCCCAGTCCATGAATGTGAAAGTCACGTTCGTCTGGCCTACCAGGACATCCATACCCAGACTGCTGCTTCAGCATCCGATGATATCTTTCATACAGCTCTGTGCTTTAGTCATTTCTCTACCCTCCCTTCCCCTCTCCTTCCTTCTTCCTTCTCCCCTGCCCCCTTTCTCCTCTTCTCCTTTCTCTCTTCATATACTAGCTTTAAGATAGTACTCATATACTGTATAATTCACCTATATAAAATATACAATTCAGTGAGTTTGAATATATTTTAAGAGTGGTGAAATCTACTGGAGAAAACTTGTCTTTTCAGTGTATTTCTTAGATTTGTTTGTTTTACGTGTGTGTGTGTGTGTGTGTGTGTGTGTGTGTGTGCCTGCTAGTCTTCATGCTCTTACCACATGCTTGCGGGTGTCAACCAAGTCCAAAAGAGGATGACAGATCCCCTGCAAGAGCAGCCAGCACCCTCAACCACGGAGTCATTTCTCAGGGTCTCTGGCTCCTTAAATGACCCATCGTGTTCTTTGGGACAAGAAGTTCAGGAATGGGTGAGAACTTAGCACCAAATCAAATGATCAGGGAACTTCTTCTCTAGCTCTGAGAGAGCTGCTCAGCATCTATGGCTTTTCTCTTACACTGACTTCCTCTTGCCACAGAGACGAAGGGCTGGCTCTTTGTGTGCAACCACATGAGTGTAATGATAGAGCCTCTCCTAGTCTGGCACTTGGGTCTGTCACAGAGCCTCAACAGTGTGATTCATAGGCTAAGCTTTTTATGACTAACTTATGAGGAGTTCCACACTGCTTTAGTGAGAAGAGACATGGAAGTGGGCACTGATGGGTGAATACGATCAAACTACACTATAAAAGTATACATGTAAAAAAATATATGCTGGGTGGTGGTGGCACACGCCTTTGATCCCGGCACTCGGGAGGCAGAGGAAGGAGGATCTCTGTAAGTTCCAGGCCAGCTTGACTTATGGAGTGAGTTCTAGGACAGCAAGGGCTGTTACACAGAGGAACCCTGTCTTGAAAAACAAAGCAAACAAAAACAAATGTCATAATAAAATTTATTATTTTGTGTAATTAACATACACTAATAAATGTCCGTTAACAGATGAGCACTGTGTAGCCTGAATCTGTAATCCCGTAGGAGATGGAAGCAGAGAGGTTGTAAGTTTGAAGACAGCCTGGGGTACCCAGTGAGAAGTTATCAAAACAAAATAAGCTTTCTAATAATGATTCTTAGGGTTCTCCAAAATCTTCCCCCCCCCTTTTTAAATTTAAATTAGAACAAGCTTGTTTTACAAGTCAATCCCAGTTCTCTCCCTCTCCTCTTCCCCTGTCCCCCACCAACCCCCTATCCTATCCCCAGGGAGGGTGAGGCCTTCCATGAGGGAATCTTCAAAGTCTGTCACATCATTTGGAGTAGGGCCTAGACCCTCCCCCATGTGTCTAGGTTGAGAGAGTATCCCTCTATGTGGAGTGGGCTCCTGAAGTCCATTCATGTACTAGGGATAAATACTGATCCACTGCCAGAGGCCCCATAGATTGCCCAGACCTCCTCACTGATATCCACGTTCAGGGGGTCTAGATCAGTCCTATGCTGGTTTCCCAGCAATCAGTCTGGGGTCTATGAGCTCCCCCTTGTTCAGGTCAGCTGTTTCTGTGGGTTTCTCCAGCCCGGTCTTGACCCCTTTGCTCATCACCCCTAGGGTTCTCCAAAATCTTAAAAAAGTCCTACAATCACTGGGATAAAAATGTTTTGAAGCCTCACTGGACCCCAAATCCCCAGAACTTGTAATCTTGGGTTGAAAGCCAATATGAAAAGCTGACTGAGCTGAGTCGTTATGGTTTGGGGTTGAGGCAAGGGCTGTGCAGGATGTGAGCCCTGTTGTGACCTCCCCCACCTCCTCCTCTGTCTTCTCAAAAGCCCCAGCAAGCTAGAAGACAGGAGGCTCTCCTTGCAAATGAACTTGTCCTTTGTGAGTTTTCTAATTTCCCAGGGTCCAGCACTGGTGTGCAAAGAAAGGATGCTTTGGGAGCCCCCTTTAAAAAGCAGTATTTGGTTTATTGGAGTAGCGGGTTTGAAATCCTTGTTATAACTTTTAAGCTCAGGAGTCACTTTTATGACCCTTGTGCTACTTACAGAGACTTAATACGGGACAGTGGGAGCCTTGCTTCTAGGTGGTTCCACTCAGCCTTAACAACTTTAAGGCTTTGTTTTCGTTTTTTTTTTTAAACCGCACTGATAGACTTGGTAGTTTTGATATATTAGCTAGCCAACACAGCCCCTACCGTGTTCAGACACTGCCTTCAACAATTTCCAAGGTTAACCATTTAATTCTCAGAGCAAGTCTAGCTCACATTCCATATTGTTGTCTCCATTACACTCACAGGGAAACTGAGGCACAAAAATAATTCTCAAAGGGCCGTTTAGCTAATAATATCAGAACTAAGTTTGAAGCTGTAAAATTGGGCCGCAGAACCCTGGTTTGGGATCTTACCTTCTGCATTAGTTGGCTGACTGCAAATTAACTAACTGAAGAGAAAACTCCCGAGTACTTCAGACATTCCAATAAAACTAATACAATTAAGAGTGGTGGCTCATATTGTTCTAGAAATGTTGAACTTAATTTTTTCCATTTGTACAGGGGTAACACACTGTATTAAATATGTAAGGTCTTAAAAAAAAAAAGAAGGGATTTTGAGATCCCATCCCATATGAAGGGATGCTCTCTTGACCTGGACACATGGGGAAGGGCCTAGGCCTGGCCCAGGATGATGTGGTAGACTTTGGGGAGCCCCTTTTGAGAGCCTTACCCTGCCTGGGGAGTGGAGGGGGAATAGCTAGGGGCAGGTGGGATGTTGGGAGGAGGAGAGGGAGAGGGAGAAATAGAAGGTATTGACATCTGAAGCAAGCTTGTTCCTAATTTAAACTAATAAAAAAATAATAATAAACAATAAAAAATTAAAAAAAAAAGAGTGGTGGCTCACCCTTGTAATCCCAGCATTCCAGGGGCAGAGGACAGGAGTTTGAGGGTAGCCTGGGGTACATAATAGACCCTTCCTTGAAAACAAAGACAACACACACAGTTACATTTGTGTATATGTAATAGGTTCAAAACTCTATGTTCCACAACTGGTTATAAATTTTTGTAAAGATGATCGGTGCCCCTTCCAAGACCATTATTGATTGTCCTTATCATTGTTCTTTAAATGCAAAGCTTCGTCTTGACCGTTTAGGCCTGCAGGGTGATAAGTCAGGGGCCTTTCTGAACTGGTGAACATGTGAGATTTCATCAGAAACTAGACAAATCCTGGCTTTGGTGAGTGGTGAGTTTTGGGTTGACGGACTTATCATTAGAAGCAAAACAACACATTGCTAATATCACCATTGGGAGCTAATTAAAATGGGCAAACTGTTTGCTCATGAAAATCCTAGTTTCTTCCTGACGCCAGTCGCCCCTAACAGCTGCCTCCTGCAGGTCTTCCTAACCTCCCCGCACAGTTCACTGTGTTTCCTTTTCTTGCTTCAGGTCTTGGTCCAGTTTCCTGTCTCAGCACTGCCATCATTTGGGCTGACCGGATCTTTACATACAGATGCTTATATTTCTGGTCTCTACCCACTTGGTAGATATCAGGAGCACTTCCCTACACAAATGGTGAGGACCAGAACTGTCTCTAGGCACCACCAAATGTCTTTGCAGGGGCAAATTTGACCCTAATCAAGAGTCATTGGGATTAGGAAAGGTGGGACCCACAGGTGCTCAAATTAGAACTGCATACAGAATCTTCCATGGTAACCCTGACAGCGTGAATAAAATCCCCAGCAGAACAGAACAGGATCTGACAGTCCCAGAGGTGAGAAATTAGACACATTGCCTTTTGTATAGCTGGTGTAATTAGTTGGCTGATCCCACTTAAAAAAAAAAAAAAAGGCTTGTCACTTTTCCAAACTTCTCACCAATTGAGGTGACTATTCCTGGGAAATGGTGATTAGTTACCAACCACATGAAAGACAAGACAAAAATGCACAGAATTTTAGGATTTGGAGAATAGGGGCTTGGGCGTAGCAGGGGTTGAAGGTAGTAGGGGTTGAGAGTGGCAGGGCGTGGGACACAGAACCCAAATGCTAGATTTAGAGTTTATAGTACCAAGTCTAAATCTAAGATGAGCAAACATTAAAACCCCAGTAATGTAATTCCCTAACATCTTGGCGGCGACCTACAGATCTGCTCCTACTGAAAGTCCAACCTGTTCCACCTGCTACATCTGTCTCCACAGGAGCCCTGTTAATTAGAATCTCTGGACCTTCAAGACAGGGTTTCTCTGTGGCTTTGGAGGCTGTCCTGGAACTAGCTCTAGTAGACCAGGCTGGTCTCGAACTCACAGGGATCCGCCTGCCTGAGATTAAAGGCGTGCACCACCACCGCTTAACCTTTTGAGCCTCCATCCGTTTCCACCCCATTTGTTCTTTCCAGCACACCTAGATGCCGGGACTAGTCGATGGCTTACTGATGGCCAGTCATCACCATGGGGTGGGCACTGTTCTTCATAATCTTTGCTTTGGATGCCAAAGAGGATTTCCTCTTTCCAGCGCTGCCCACTGCACTTCCCACGGTCGTCCCCTGGACCAGAAGTGTACATCCTGGGGCTGGGCAGCACCTGCTGCTGTGACCATGGTTTTGTTGTTGTTGTCGTTTCCTTTGTCTCTAAGAGCAGAAGTGCCACGAGTAGCGAGTCCACAGTGGACAGGTGGGCTGGAGAGGTGGCTGTGTGGCAGCTTGGGGCTGTTGGCTGTGGGGTGAGGGGATCTGAGCTGTTCTGGCCCCGCTGGGGTGGGGGCAGGGCTTGCCAGCCCACAGGGACCTTTGGGGCCAGAGTGAAGGGAAGAAAGAGCAAGCAGGCTTTTGCTGCTCTGGGCTCAGGACTTCCTGAAGGCGGGGCTCCTGTTCTTTGCTTTCCTCTGAGTGAAAGCCAGCAGGTCAGCAAAGGCCCTCATATACCCACCCATGGAGGAGGGTCAGGGATTGCAACAACCCGGCTTTTGATAATGGTTCTATCCCTGGATTCTGGACTCTGAAAACACAGGCTTAATGATAGTTAGAGACACTGAATTCCCAGGTACTGAATTTCCCTGACTCAGAAGCAGGCACTCCGAAAAGCTAAACTGAGACCTTGGCCCATGTGAACTTATCTAGCTTCTGGCTTCAGTAAACAAAATTCACTTAGATTCAAACGTTGCCTCTTTTTTTTTTTTTTTTTTTTTTTTTTTTTTTTAACACAGAGCATCTCTTTTCCTTTGTCCCCATTTCTCCTGGAACTGTCACAGGTCAAGCAGTGGGCAGAGCCTCAGGCCTGTGCCCTCTACTCTAGTAGACCCTAGTGGGGTCCCAACTCTCTTACCAAACTAAGGACAGTAACCCTGGCTTTTGGGCCACCTATGTTTCTCTCATGGAGGACCGTTGTCTGTTTGAGGCTGTCTGGGATATGTGTGGATGTAACCAATCTAGTTTAATTCTCTCACTCTGGAAGAACATGCAAGAAGCATTCACCCTAGATGGGGAAGTAATCAGAAACTAATGTCTGTTGAAGTTGATATCTTCTATGGACCTAGTCGATGGGAACTTTTGACTTCTTTTTATCTCCCTCCTGAGCAGTCCACAACCTCCTGTCCCCAGCTCAGTAGAAAACAGAACAGAGTAACTGAGAAAGATTTAGGATTTAGACGAGCCTGCCTCTGATTCCCAACTTAATTGCATGGGTGAGTTACTGTTTTCTCACTTGTAAACTAGGTTTAATAATGGCTGTCACCGAGATTGGCTTGGAGGATAGAGAGAGCGACTTGATGTGTAGAGGGAGCTTTTCCAGCTCTGCTTGGGAAGATACCTTCTCTGTGGAGGTGGGCAGGACACTCCCAGACAGACGAAGGATTTTGTTTGCAGCTCCAGGGAGGAAGTAGGGAGCCTGGAAGAGCAGGAAACCCAACTCCAGAAAGTGTCCCTCCCTAGGACACACTCCTCCCTCCACCAAAATCAGATCTCCAGTTAATAGAATAACTTCAAGTATGTGATTTCTGTACAGAAATATGAAAGCAGTTCAGGATGAGAGTTGGTAGCAGCCTAGGGCACCATAGGGACTGTCCTGGGAAGGGGACTCGGAACTTCAGAGGCCACAAATAGCACAACCAATTTCACAAATATTGGGGCACTAGCTGGCCACCTGGTTACACAGGCAAAATTGTGGGTTTGTGTGATTGTTCTGTTTCCTACTTTCCTGGCCCTTCCTTCTGTCTTAAGTCTCAGCCTCTGTTTAGACATTACTTGCCCTGATTTCCCAAATATGGGCTAGGATTGTAAACTCAGGGCCCTTCCTGAGGGCTCTGAGGGTAGGAGGGCTCTCCCAGTTATAATTGCTCAATGAAGTATCTGTTTTCCTAGGAGACTATCCACTTGACAAGGTCATAGGTAAGTGGTTTATTCCACTGGCATCCTTCACATAGTAGGTTTTCAGTGAACATAACCAGTGAATGGTAGCTATAGTAAAAGTACAGTCTTTTATGTCCTGTAAACAGCAGGTTCTCATCCCCATTCTGCCTCATATAAGCTGTGTAGTGTTGCCTGGGCACGTTACTTAACCTCTCTGAGTTCTACTCAACCCTGTGAACAAATGGGGCATGCAGGGTCAGCCCAAGAACTCAGGGAGAAACCCCTGGAAAATGGTGTCCACAAAGCTCAGAGGTTCTGGCCCAGCTTCTATTTGACACATTTGCTCCACTAAAATATCCTATCACGTCCCAGGTGCTAGCCCCTCACAGCCCGCTACTTATCTGCTTTCTTGTGACTGCTTCTCTTAGATTTATTACGCACTTCCTGTGTGCCAGGTGGTGTTCCAAACCTGGACTCAGCAAACTACAGCCTGTTCACCAGATCTAGCCCAGCACCTGTTTTTGTGCAGACTACAAAACTAAGCCAAGAAAGATTTTCATATTTTTAAATGCTTGCCAAAAAAATAAAAGATTAAAAGATTTCATGACACATGGAAATTACTTGAAACGCAAATTTCTGTGGCCATAAATAAAATCTTACTGGTGGTCAGTCATGTTCATTCTTCTTTGTGTTGTCTGTGGCTGCCTATCTTAGCCTTCTTGTGCTGCTAATAACAAAATACCCCAATATGGGTTGCTCATAAACAACAAGAAATTATTTCTCGAATTTCTGAGAGCTGGTATGTTCAAAGCACCTGTATTAGGTGTTTGGTAAGGGCTTTCAGATTTGTGCATGTGGTGTCTTTTCACTGACAAGTTGGAATGGTTACAGCTCTCTGGGATCCCTTTTATAAGAGTTTCCCCATGTGTCCTAATACCTAGTCCCTACTCAATAGTATTACCTTGGGGATGGGGCTAGACACAAACATTCAGATTCCAATTGTTGATTATCTTTGAGAGAGGCTGTGACCCATGAAGCCAAAGGCATTTACCATCTGACTTTGTAGGAAAACTCTGTTTTATTAGGCACTGAGCACTGGTCTCTGGTGGCCAGGTCCTAGTGAGAATCAAGTGAAGTCATGAGACAGTTGAGGGTCCTGAGGGGAAAAAGGCTAAGTCATACTGTAACATTCCACAGTTTTTAAATAGTAGAGATGGCACCAAAGTGGGTAGGTGACTTTGGGATGACTGTTGATAGCCTCCTGTGCCATGTCAATGAGTCTGGGCTTGGAAGTTTCCACATCAGGAAAGTGACATAATAAGGTGAGATCTTAAGGTGACCATTGTGACCATGGACTTGCAGGAAAAGGGGTGGAATCCATAGCATAGATTAGTGGTTAGGAGTTGGAACTTTAAAGAGCTGAGCTGTCTGCCTAGACCTGACAGCATCCTGCCATTTGTCTGTGTGATCTGGGCCAAGTTACTCAGGTCTCTGCCTCATTTCTCCATGTCTACAAAGGGGTGTCTAGACTCTCCCTTAAGGGGTTGTTGTGGAGATTGGGATGGAAATGTTGGTGTTATTTGTCCACCTTTAACGCACAGAGCAGTCCCACATACATGTCTGTTGGTCATATGTGTCATCTCGGCAAGACTCTATTACTCCTTCTCTATCCCAATTTTGTACAGAGTTACCTAGATACAAGACCCCCGAGAAGATCTGGGTTGGGCCATAGCTTGGCCACTTCCTCTTATCAGATTGCCACAAATTCTCACAAGGGCTATAGAATGTGAAAAGCCTATTCAATTCCAACCTGGAAACTTGGCTAAATGTCCCCTTGAGGTACAACAAGAATCCAGAGTAGCTGAGAATTGTATCGTCTTAAATCCCAGTTTATCTTGGGATTTTTTTTTTGATGCCATGTATTAACTTTTTGTCCCCAGTATAGATTTAAGTACATATGTAAATGTCTATGCACAGAAGAAATACTATAATAATACAAAAGAGGTATTCAACAGGTTGTAGGAACTTCAACTGAGGATTTGAGCACCCCCAAGTCCTCACACTTGCCCTTCCTGCTTGTTAAAATGTGTTTCTTACAGGCTGGTGTGTTTGAACACTATGCTGGCTAGATTTATGCCAACTTGACACAAACTATAGTCATCTGAGAGGAAGAAACCTTGACTTATGGAGAACATGTCTCCATAAGACTGGTCTGTGGGGCAGCCTGTAAAGTATTTTCTTAATAAGTGATTGATGGGGGAAGAGTCCAACCCATTTGTGAGCGGTGCCAACCCTGGGCTGGTGGTCCTGGGTTCTATAAGAAAGCAGGCTGAGCAAGCCATGAGAAGCAAGCCAGTAAGCAGCACTCCTATGGCCTCTGCATCAGCTCCTGCCTCGAGATTCCTGCCATGTTTAAGTTCCTGTCCTGACTTCCTTCCATGATGAACAGTCATATCAAAGTATAAACCAAATAAACCCTTTCCTCCCCAGTTTGCCTTTTGGTCATGGTTTTTTGTCACAGAAACCCAGAAACAGACAAATATTGAGACAGGTGCTGTCTTGGAAGGTTGTGGAACCTTTGAGACATGGAGCCTAGGTGTTGGACATCAGCCTCTAGTGTCTGGGCAGAGGGCTATGGCCAGCAGCTGTTCCAGTCTGAATTCCCAGCTTCCAGATCTCTGAGCTGAACTGGTCACACTGCAAGCTGCCACTACCACCACTGAGGGAGTCCTAGCTCTCATATCTCCCATGAAACTGTGAGCAAAAATAAAACTCTTCCAAGCCATTCTTGTCAGTGACTAGAAAAGAAACTAAAACAAATACAGTGGGCATATGCATAATTTAACATCTCCCCAAGCAAGTTTGAAATTTCTCCCCATCCTGCCCTCACCTATATCTGGCTTATATACAACCATTCTCACCAAATATTGACAGTGAATATAGTTGAATATTGGGATTACACTTTTTTAAAAAGACTATTTATTCTTATTTTATGTGTATGAGTGTTTGCCTGCATATATGTACCACTTGTGTGCAGTGGAGGCCAGAAAAGCATTTCAGAACCCCTGGAACTGCAGTTACAGATGGTTATGAGATGTCATGTAGGTGGTGGGAACTGAACCCAGGTCCTCTGCAAGAACAGCAAGTGCTCTTATCTGTTGAGCCATTTCTCCAGCCCCAATTATTTTAATTTTTGTTCATCATTTTGTTTTGCTATTACTAAAATTCTTCCAGGAACAAGGCAGGCTACTGTTCCTCAGTGCCATTGCATTGAGAAATCACAGTAGCTTAATAACTGAATAAGTGACTTCATATGTATAAAATCCATAGGTTGATGTTTAATATGAGTTGGCAAAACATAAAAGAATATATTTTCCAATTATAAAAACATTGAGGAAATAAGAAAACAAAGACAGGCATAGTGGCATAAGCCTATAAATCAGAACTAAGGAAGCTGAGGCAGGAGGATCACAAATACAAGGTCAGCCTGGACTGTAGAGGGAAACCCTGTAGCTTAGATAGGACATTTTTAATCAGAGCCCCCATGATCACCTGCAGGAGACCCTGGGCTGGGTAGAGATTAGCATCCTCTTGAGGAGGGGAGAGGGAGGCTCACCAGAGTGCCTCCATCAGCCCATCATGAGGCTTCTTTCCTCCCTAAAGTATAAATAAGAGTTGCAGGAAGCTGAGCATGGGGGCAGAAGCAGGGGAGAATTACTCCAATAGCCTAGCTTCCCATAATTCTTTAGGGAGATCTCAGTGGATCAGCGTCTCAAGAGCTGTTCACACTGTGGTGGGACTCTATTGATTTTGTGAGTCACTGTCCACACTGGGATGGGCTATAGTCAATGATGCAGATGTGAGATTCACCCAAGCTCTTATGGGTAACCCCAATAAGTGTACTGGTTTACCAAGCAGAATTTGAATCTCATTTGTTGTTGTTGTTTTGTTTTTTGAGACAGTGTTTCTCTGTTGTTTTGGATCCTGTCCTGGAACTTGCTCTGTAGACCAGGCTGGCCTCAAACTTACAGAGATCTGCCTGTCTCCACCTCCCAAGTGCTGGGATTAAAGGTGTGAGCCACCACCACCCAGCTGCAATCCTTTTTTGGTATGTGAGTGCCTTCTATCTGGGATAAATAGATGTTTCTTTGCATGTCCCCAGGAAAAAAAAAAAAAACATCTCAAAAATAAAAGTCAGGGACTGGAGATATGGCTCAGCAGCTAAGAGCACCCACTGCTCTTCCAGAGGACCCAGGTTCAATTCCCAGCACTCCCATGGCAGCTCACAACTGTCTATAACTCCAAGATCTGACATTCTCACACAAACGTATGGGCAAACGAACAATGCACATAAAGTAAAAAGAAATAAATTACATTTTAAAAATTAAAAAAAAATAAAAATCAAAGAGGACCAGGACCCCTGCTGACTGCAGTCAGGTAGGGACCACTCCCCAACACCTTACCTCTCTTCCACAGGACTCCACACCAATATGGGGCCCTGATGGCTGGCTCCCAGTAAGAGACCAACATGGCTTCAGCTTCAGCTTTACTGGCTCCAACTTGGGACCTTCTCCAGACATCCAGCCCCAGTAAAAGCCCTGCCCACTCCAGACTCTCCCAAGACGCCTAGTCTGCTACTCTTCCTTAGGACTCCTTCTGGCCTCCCATTCAGTCCTGGTAAGAGACCTGCTCCCCTCAGCTCCATCCCCTTGAGACTCTTCCAAAATTTCCCAGCCTGCTACCTCACCTTAGACCTCAGGCCTAGGGGAATAAAAAACTGTATTAAAATACATTACCAATGTCCTAACTCTACCTACCAGTGCCCGGTCCCCATCACAAATATGTAAGCAATATGAAAAAGCAAGATGATATGACTCTCCCACAAAGAAAATCAACCCCATAATGTTTGTCTCCCTTGAGAATAACTTAGACAAGACAGAATTCAAAAGAACAGCTATAAACATGTTCAAAGAGTTATTCAAAGAGGACATGAATAAACACTTGAATTAACTTAAAGAAGACAGGATTAAACTCCTGAGTGAAGTTCAAGAACTCACAACTGACTGAATGAAATAATGAGAACAACTTAGGAAATTGAATTCAATAAAGAAATAGAAATACTGGAGAATACCCAAAGGGAAACAAAGCTAGAGAGGAAAACTTCAAGAATTCTAACTAGAAAACAAAACAACCAAATCTAGTGGAAAGCCTGACTAACAGGATATTTGGGGTTGAATACAAGCTAGAATAGGATCATTCAATCAAAGAAAATAATAAAAATAGTTTAAAACTCATGAATGGAACATGCAGGAACCCTGCTATACCATGAAAAGACAAAAATCTACATAAACTTCTAAAAGAAGGAGACAAAAACCAGGCCGATAGCATAGAATATAACTTCAATAAAATCCTAGAGGAAAGCTTCCAAATTCTGGAGGAAATGATGCTAAATCAGAAATAAGAGGCACCAAACAGACCAGTGAAGAATCTCCACACACCATACGTAAAACGTTAAAGCAAAGAGAGGGTATTGAAACTTCAAGTAAGAAGGCCTAAGACACAAATAAAGGCCCCCTTAAAAAAAATCTACCAGAAAGCTCCTAAACTAATCAATACTTCCAACAAAGTAGCAGGATTCAAAATTAGCAACAACAACAAAAATTAACCTTTTAATATACTGTGGTAGTTTGAAACTGGCCCTCATAATCTCATTGGGAGTGGTACGATTAGGAGGTGTGACTTTGTTGGAGTGGGTATGTCCTTGCTGAAGGAAGTGTGCCACTGCAGGGACAGACTGTGGTTTCCTATGCTCAGGATACTGCCCAGTGTCTCAGTTGGCTTCCTGTTGCCTGTAAGATGTAACATGCTCAGCCCCAGTATTATGTCTGCCTGCACACCACCATGCTCCTCATCATGATGATAATGAACTGAACCTCTGAAATTATAAGCTACCACTCCAATTAAATGTTTTCCTTATAAGAGTTGCCATGGTTACGGTGTCTCTTCATAGCAATAAAAACCCTAAGATGTATACCAACATCTACCACACCAAGAAATAAATCAGGGGAGAAATCCTATTCACAATAGCCTAATAACCTAAAAACAAACAAAACCTTGGAGGATTTAAGTGCATGCAATTACAGCCATCAGACAAAGATAGCAGAAATACACATTGGAGGAAAGGCAGCATCTTCAAGAAGTGGTTTTGAGGGAACTAGTTATTCACATGGAGTAGAGTGAAACTTTTTGCTCTCATCCTGCACCAAATCAACTCCAAATGGATTGAAAACCTCAACATAAAGCCTGACATTCTGAAAGTGCTAAAAGAGAGGTATGGGTATGTTATAGCATACAGGCACAGATAATGACTTTCTAAATAGAAAGAACCTTGGCCACATTGGAAATAAGGCCAACAAGTGACGAATGGGATCTCATGAAACTGTTAAGTCTTCTGTGCAGCAAAGGAAACTGTCAATCAAATAGAATGAAGAGGAAACCTACAGAAAGTCTTTACTATGTATATATCTGATAGAGAACTAATAGCAAGAATACAAAGAACTAAAAAACTCAAAACACCAAGAGAACAAACGACCCAACCAAAACAAACAAAAAGAGGAACTATTGAACTGAATCAAAAATTCTCAAAAGGAAAAAATAAGAATAGTTACTAAATACTTCTAAAATTACTCAACATCCTTAGTCACCAAGGAAATGCAAATTAAAACTGCCTGGAGATTCCATTTCACCCCAGTCAGAATGGCTGTCATCTAGAAATCAAATGAAGATAAATGCTGGCAAGGATGTAGGGAAAGAGGAAGTCTTTCTCACTGTCGGTGGGGGTGTAAATTGATGCACCCACTGTGGAAATCAGTGTGGCAATACCTCAATAGCCAGAAATAGAGCTACCATATGACCAGCTATTCCACTCCCGGGCATAAACTCAAAGGCCTGTATAGCCTACTGCAGAGATACTTACTCATCCATATTCATTGTCATTCTATTCACAATAGACAGGAAATAGAATCCGAATATCTGTCCATCCATTGATGAACAGATAATGTAGATGAGGTAGGTATACCTGCGAAGATAAATGAAATGATGAGATTTGAAGGATAAGGATGGAAGTGAGAAAAAATAATATTGAGTGAGGTAACCCAGGGACAGAAAAACAGATGCTGCATGTTCTCCCTCCCATGTAGATCCTAGCTGCTCATTGCTAATTTTGTGTGCTCAACACGGGGTTCCTGTAAGAGCCAGGAGCCAGAACAAGGCCAGTGAGAGGGGCAATCTTCAGGGAATTGGAATCATAGGATGTAGGTGATCTGAAAGTAGAGGGGCATAGTGAGGATGTAAAGGATTAAGAAGGGGGTTAGTTAGAGGATAGGGAGAAGGGGGTGTGGGGGAAGGTGGACTAAAACAGGGAGGGTATAAAAAAAAACAGCTATGTGGGAGATTTTGCAACCAAATTTAAAAATTATAATTTGGGAGTAGAGAAATGAGTCATTGGTTACAAGCACTTCCCATTCTTCCAGAAGACCCAAGTTCAGATTCATCCATGTTGGGTGGCTCACAAATACTTGTAAATCAGGCTCCTGGGAACCACATAACCTCTTCTAGCTTCTGTGAGCAGTTGTACACAAGTGGCACACACTCACACAAACACACACACACACACACACACACACACACACACACACACACACACACACACACAATGAGGTAGAGAATTCAAACTAGAGCTGAGCTAGAAGCTTCCTCTTTGCTGAGTAAGTAACTTCATAGTATTGTGTAAGTTGCTTGGAGAGAAAAGGCATCAACTGTCTTGTCCAGCTGTGTACCCCACAAACAATGAGTCCAATACACTAATTAAGATGTGTCCATTTGGCCAAGTTTTGGTGGCACACACCTTTAATCCCAGCACTCGGGAGGCAGAGGCAGGCGGATCTCTGTGAGTTCAAGGTCTACAGAGAGAGTGCCAGGACAGGCTCCAAAGCTACACAGAGAAACCCTGTCTGGAAAAAAAAAAAGAAAGAAAGAAAAGAAAAAAAAGATGTGCCCACTTGTGCAATAGTGGCAAGACTCTTCTGGGGGTAACCAGCTCCTCTCTAATTGGGTTTTAAACTCACTCTACAGGAGGGAATCCATGCCTGGTACCACAAACCTAGTCAAAACCCCTAGTCACAGGTCCTAGAAGGAAACAGAATACTATGGTTTAGCTAAATTAACATAGCACCATAACTGCCTTCTAGTTATTTATGTTTCTATCCTTGGACAAATGCTACTCTCAGCCTTAATTGCAGAAGTCTTTCTTCCTGTGAATGGTGATGAGTGAAGAGACTCTTGGCTATCCAAGGTGTTGAGAAAAAGTGGCCAATGAGTACTCAGCCCTAAGTAAAGCATCTATTCCATCTCCATTTAGGGTTTAAGGGAACACTGAGGAAGAGGGGCAAAAAGAACCTAAGAGCCAGAATCCAAGGATAAGGGCTGCAAATGGCATCTTCTGGACAAGACACCCCCATTGCAGTTATGAATGCATAGCAACTATGGATGCCTCCACCAAGTCAGCACATAGGGTCCATCACATAGTTTCATCCATGGATGAAAGAGGAGCGTACGGGACGATACCCCTCACTGCTTACGTATTTGTTACTGGTAGATTCAGGAAGAAGGGGAGTCATTGTCTTCAACTGTGTACCCACTGGTGACCCCATGTGGCTCCAATCCACTGCTCTCACTGGTGGCCCCACTTAAATTCAACGGATCACAAACCAAACCAAAGTTGAGCATCTGGGTAAGAAACCAGTAGGCAAGAGAAGGGATTGGATAGAGATGCCACAGAGAGCTAAGAAAAGGTGTGGGCAGAGTGGTCAGAATGTGTTATATACATGTATAAAACCGTCAGAAAAATTAATTTAAAGGTGGGAAACTGAACAGGAAGCATAAAGAATGAAAGAAAAAAAGAATTCATGACCATAATTTGGGCATGCTTTAGGGGCTTGGTTAAGCTGAAGAGCACACTCAGGCCCCCAGTTCCTCATATATGAAATGGGAAGATGGCTTCCCAATTATCTTGTGAGGCTCAGATGGTGGAGAGGAATAGAGAGCGATGACAGGTCTCTGAAAGCACCAAGTAAAATTTAGAAGTAGGGAAGTCTTATTATTATTAGGAAAAGGATTGTATGGCCTTGAAGACAGCCACACCACTACTGCAGCAAGGATTGCTAGCAACAGGAAAAGGATGACCAGACTTCCGCTTCTGGCTCTGGGTCCAGCCCAGAGGTTCTTTCCTGGCCCGGAGAAGGGGGTGGTGGGACTGGACAGGGGGCGAGGTGGGTGGGGTAGAAGATTGAGCCTGACTGAAGGTTTCCCAGTCATCCTCTTTCCTGTCAGATGGTAAATGGACTCTGCTTTGTGTAGGCCCTTTGCTGCCTCTCTCCCAACTTGTTTTTGTCTTTAGCATCTCCATTACATTTGGTTTGTTTTTTGGGTTTTTTGTTTTTGTTTTTGTTTTTTGTAGGCTTTTGGCAGCCCAGTAGCTAATAGTTGCTGAATGTTTACCAGGTCCCGATGCTATGCTCGAAGTCTCTCTCTCCTAGATTCACAATTGAAATCTAATCACCAATGTGACTATATTTAGAGACTGGCCCTGGAGAGTGACAAGGTCATGAGGGTTATAGTGTCATGAATGATGTCACTGACCTTATAAAAAGACCCCATGAGCTGTCTGCTTTCCACATACAACAGAAAGCCAATCCTCACCAGATTCTTGACCTGCTGTTGTCTTGATTTTGGACTTTCCGGTCTCCAGGGCTACACGAAATAACTTTGTGTTGTTACAGACACACAGTACATTGTAGTTTGTGGCAACAGCCCGGACTAAGCACCAGGCATTTTTCTCAAACTCCATGTCATACCTTATTTACTTTCCAAGCAGGTCTAAGAAATAGATGTCATTTTATCGTTTTACAAAGGAGGAAAAGCAGGCATGGGGAAGTTAAGTAACTTGGGCAGCCTGTACGTAGTGGCCTGAGACTCAAATCTCAGTGGTCTGGCCACAGGCTGCTGATGTTTTTTTTATCGAGATCAAGCTTCAAGCTAGCAAGGCCCCTGTACAGCAAACTCTGGAGATGATTCACTGATAGTGGGGCAGGGTGCCTGTGTCTGTCAGCTAACATCAGCTCAAGACCCTGTGTGGGTTCACTGGCCTAATGGATCCCAGAGGGAAGGTCAGACAGTTTGAGTTCCACAAGTTGTCCTGCTCACTATGGGTCCAAACTGTCTTGTAAAGATCATAAACTGATAAAGAGTTCTTCGAAACAGTGCTGAAGTTGGAAGTTGGTATTCATGCAAGGCTATATTCAAAGTCAGTTTCTCTAGTGCCCCTGTCAACTGGGGAGGATGACAGAATACCCCAGCATCCGGGAGCAAGCATCCATGTGCTACAAGAACTCTGACCTTCACAGCAGGGGAAGCTTTCCAACTCAGATAGTCCCAGGCTGGGAGGTGCGTGCTGCTCTGACAGTTCCTGGACCCATTCCTCTAGGTCCTAGAGTCTAGGGTTTTGGGTGGTTCATGCTTGGAAGGCAACCTTTTATTGCAGAGAGGGTGATGTAACCCCACAACCCCTAGCTCCAAATGCTTTGTGGATTTTCTAAGGTGACCATTTCCTGTGTTCTAAGCTGACAGGTGATGAGAACCTTTGATCTGGGAATTTCGGACAGGTGTTTCCAGGAAAGCGTCTCAGGTGGCCAGGATGCACCTGGCCACAGGTAACAGAGTGCAGTCCAAACAGTGTCTGGCAGTTGGTGGAAAGATTTGTCGTTACAAGCTGACTTATTCATCTGAATTCTCTCTGGATAGACTTTAGGTGAGGATGAACATAGGAACACAACTATGTCGCTAAGACCTGCCTTTTCTTTTTATTGTTCTTCTGTACTTCATTGTAAGGTTAGTTCATTTCACAGAACAAGAACATACACCTCTCAGGGCATACACCTCCTTCACCTCTAACAGAATAAGAGCACCTACCCTAAGTTATTACATGCAAGTCCTTGGGACCCGAGAGATGGGTTAAGAGTGTGGACTGCTCAGCTGGGCGTTGGTGGTGTGTGCCTTTAATCCCAGCAGAGGCAGAGGAAGGTGGATCTCTGTGAGTTTGAGACCAGCCTGGTCTACAAGAGCTAGTTCCAGGACAACCTCCAAAGCCACAGAGAAACCCTGTCTCGAAAAACCAAAAAAAAAAAAAAAAAAAGAGTGTGGACTGCTCTTGTTTGATTCCCAACATCTACATTAGGTAGCTCACAGCTGCCTGTAACTCCATCTCCAGGGAGATCCAAAGCCTCTGGCCTTCAAGGGCACCCACACACATATACATAATTAAAAATAAAATAAAATAACATTTTTAAAAAGAAAGAAAGACTTGGGCCTCTGATTAAACATCTAGGATCACATGCCCAGTCCTGAACCAATCATTATAGCTGTGGGTCATAAAATGCCAACATAGGTTTAAATCATTCAAGACCCACCCCAGGATTTGCAAACTAAAACACTTTGACCACTGCAGTACCTTGTTCCTCTGATTTCTAACAGACAATTTTCTGGAGTCATTCAAAATCCCAAACATGATTCAATGAAACCATAATGTACAACAGTCTCTTAATCAGTCATCAAAATTTTGATAGGATTCTTGAAGCCTTCATTGTCTAAGTGGGTAGCAGGTATGGCATCCTCCATTGTTCATGAAGATTGTACCTGTTACTGGAGGTTCTTGTCCCACCAGATCCTGCCACCCTTATCAACACCAAATAAGCACACAGATGCTATATTAATTATAAAATTGTTGGCCGATGACTAGGGCTACTTATTGACTAGCTCGGTCTTAATTATTAAACCATTTCTATTAATCTAGGTATTTCCATGTTGTCTTATCTTACCCAAGAGGGGTCCAGACCTCTCACTCCTTTGTGGTCTACATGGCGACTCTCTGGCAGACTCCCTTGTCTACCTTTCCCAGAATTCTCCTTGTCTCCTAGCCCCACCTATCTTCTTGCCTCTACTAGCTATCGGCCAAACAGTGTTTTATTCATCAACCAATAAGAGAAACATATATACAGAAGGACATCCTCATCAGGTACTTCTAGGACACCATTAAATGCAGGGTATGAGAGGAAGAGAAGCCAAGCATCACAATTCTTACATATCTCATTTCTACTCACACAGTAAAATCCCTTCTCCCTATAATGACCTCCATGGCCTTGCTCCAGAGATCTCAGGTGGATCCCCAGCAGTCACGGAAGAGCCAATAGCTGCAACAGATATCTGTAACCCCAGGGCCTGGAGACAGATGGCTCTCCAGAGCTCAATGCCGGCCAACCTAGCTGAATCAGTGAACTCTAGATTCAATGAGAGACCTTATCTCCAAAGAGCTAGGTAGGAAGTGATTGAAGAGGACAATCTTTGTGTTCTTCTAGCTTCCATACACACAAGCATATGTACCTCAGTTCACATGTGCACACACCCACACAAACACATACATAACCACAAAAATAACAGGCAGAAAAAAAGAGAAATTCACAATGAAGCATATACTTAAATCTTATTGGATCTATTTATTTGCATGTGAGTGAGCATGTACACACTACAACATGCATGTGGAGGGCAGAGGACTGCTTTGTGAAGTTAGTTCTGTCCTTCCACTGAATGGCTTCCAGGGATCAAAATCAGGTTATCATGGCTGCAAGCACCTTTACCTACTGAGCCATCCCTCCATCTCCAAAATGTATACTTAAATATGTAAACATTCGGGGCCTAAGGATGTAGCTCAGTGGTAGAGCACACACTTAATACATGCAAGGCCCTGAGTTCTATCCTCAGCACCAACAAAACAAAACAAAAAACAAACAAAAACCTTCACTTACAACTGCACTAGCCAACAAAAAGCACCTCCACAAAGTTCAGAAATATCCCCCATAAGAGGTACTACTCTCTTGAAAATTTTTCCCTCTGAGAAAATTTCTCTCTCTGACCTGCACACGGACAATCATGCACTACTTCTCACACACGAGGCTGCTGTAGCCTCACTGACTTCTGGGTATTTAAGATCCTGTTAGGTGTGGCTTCGCCTGGGGTCTTGGCAATCAGACTGTCCTCTCCCATGAGTCTTCAGTGTTTTTCTCCAATGCTCTTTTCTCATTGAGGCTATAAAATCAAAGAACGTATAAGTCAGAGCCACCATAAGTCAGGGATCATATGTGTTCCAGACTTGCATGAATCACTGTTAACCTGCCAAAGCATGTCTTCCCTCACATGATACCGTGTTCCTCGGGATATGATTCCCCACCCCCATCCCCAGCTTCTAGACTTCACATCTGGGTTATGGATTTAGTCTCCAGGTCTGATAATATTATGACAGCTTCCTGGAAGCTGTGATCTTTATCCTCCTTCCTGCTCGTCCCTGTGGCTCCTTGACCTCTACCCTCCAAACACTCCAGAGCTTTGTGTACAAATACACTTCCACAAATGGGCTTGTCAAACCCTTCCCATGCTCCCCCGGGAACAGTACTCATGCCCCAGGTTTCTAAATCTCATGCTTCTAAGACCCTACAATTATTTGTAATTCTTATGACCTGCAGTGTATCCTTTGGCGTATCAAACCTCTGTGTGTTCACGGGGTTCAGATTGTTTAAGAGCTGGGAGTTAGTTATGCATCTCTAGAACCTTATAATGGATATCCAATGAGATCCTTTTCTATAAATCTCTTCCTGGCACACAAGGGTCAATCCTTGTGCTGGTTACCACAATGCACACATAAGGAAGGCACAATTGAGTTTTGTGCAGTTGAAAGTTATAACCTGTGAAGCCAGCCAACTGGGTTTTGGAAAACATGGGCAGTAAGATGCCTCAGTTATCCTTTGTACTGCCAAAATAAAAACCAAGGGAGGTTTAGAAACTTACTCACAAAACAAATTAGGGCAGAACTCAATTCATATTGCTTAGCTCTAAAATATACACTGTATTTATGAGGAACACTAGAATTAGTTACCCATGATGCTAGATTCACTCAATACGCAGAATAATACAGATATTCCTTGACCTATGAGGGAGTTGTGTCCCAAAAAATCAATTGCAGGTTGAAAATGCATTCAATACTCCTAAGTACTGAATGTCACTATGCTGTATAGTATTGCTTGTTTAGCTTTATAATTGGATGGCCATGAGCTGTGACTTGATGAGTGCCCAGCACCATGAAGGAGTATGATACTGAATAGATCAGAAGCCCAAGAAAAAGACCAAACTTCAAATGGGGCACTGCAAATGTCTCCTGGACACGACGTGGCTGTTGCACTCCTTATTCACTGCACTGTGAAACTGGGCCTGCCAGCATGCCATCATGGATGATGGAGGGGTCCAAGAAGCTCCACCCTTCCCCGAGGGTCTATTGACAGCTAATATTGCCTGAAGAGGAAGCATCATTTTCTTCAGTGGTTCTATATAGCCAATGGTAAGTTGTCCATGCTCCAATAAACAACCCCACCCATGCTCATGCACGCAGCTCTACCTAAACTCAGTGGGCCTCATGTGCACAAAAGAAATGGAGGTAGAGAAAGAGAAGGTTGGGAAAGAGAAGGATTTCTGCTGAAGGTGGGGCATGAGAGAGGGTAGTGGAGGGTGAAGATTACTAAGGGTAATTATAAATGTGTACAAAATAGTCCAAGAATAAAAATAAGGAAAACTTGAAAACTTACAAAGATCAAAATTCAATATATAGTTTCTGTGGATTGTCTAACACTCTTAGGTCATAAAGTGAAAAATATCAAGTAGGACCATGGTAAGTCAGGGCCACCTTTACTATACTAGAAATTAGGTCTTTACTGAATTTTTTTGAGACCAAAGTGCCTAATCTTCAACAAAAAGATTGGGGTTGTAAGTGAAAATGTTTTGCTGGTGGGTAGGAAACCAGGAAGGCATCCTCAGGAAATCCTTCCCTTGTTGTTAGGAGACAGGTAAGGAAGGGGCGGAGAATGGCTGTGGGTGGGTCCAGGAGTGGATTCCTTCATGCACACAGCAAGCCAATACAGTCAGCTCAAATAGTAATGTAGGCATAATTTTCCCCTTGGTGTGAGTTATACATGTTGGCAACCTTGTGCAGAGTATGGCATTGAAAAAGAGAAGAGGGGAGGGGAAGGGACAGTAGGAGAGGGGAGGACTTTTACTCAACAAACTTGACCCCAGCCATGTGATCAAGGTCAACATCTACAGTCAGAAATCAAAACAAATCATAAATCACAAATCTATATGATGCTGTGAACGCACAGTATATCGGTGAATTACACACTACAAAATCCCTGTTCTAGACCACTTCGAGAGAGGAGAAAGGACTGTCATAAGGAGGCAAATATGATTAAAGTAGATTGTATGTGTGTATGAAAATTTAATAGTAAAATCCACTGTTTTGTACAGTTAATATGCGCTAGTAAAAAGGAAAATAACCACTAGTCTGTATTCCTCCAAACTGCCAGGGTCACCAAAACCTTGCCTGAGCCAAAAGGACTTGGAGCAGACATGAGACTCCGGTACACCAGCCATCCAGAGATGAGGTCCTGGAACAGAGGAAGGATGCAAAAGAGGAGGCTGGAAGAATTGCTCTGCAGGGAAAGACAGGGTTCATGTGGTGAGGCCAATAGAGCAAAACCAAAAAAGACAGAGAGATGGGGAAGCTGGCTGTACTAATGGGGACACTCTTAACATCAGAGCTGGGAATCTGAAACCTCCTTCACCTATAATATATATATAATAATAAACAATATAATAATTGTAGAACATGCATGTATACACATATGCACATCTCACACACATGAAAAAAGACACAGGACAAATTCTATTCTTTAGTATTAGATTCAGTGGGTATAAAATCATTCTGTTGAATCGGTATAGATGTGTTTAAATAATGTCACTTGAATGATGGTCTTGTTATGAACTGACAGCAAAGAGCTGGGGAGCCAGCTATGGACACAGGCTGAGTATCACTGGTCTAGAGGTTGGCAGTTAGAGCCAATGGACAGAAGGACCCTGAGTCACTGAATGGCTATGTGGAGCAGAATCATTACACATACCACTTCGATCACATCACTCTCTACAGCCAATATACGTGAGACTGTAACACCAGTCACATGATTAAGAGATCTCTGGCTGGGGCAGTGGTGGTGGCACACACCTTTAATCCCAGCACTTGGGAGGCAGAGGCAGGCGGATCTCTGTGAGTTCCAGACCAGCCTGGTCTACAGAGTGAGTTCCAGGACACCTAGGGTAACCCAGGGAAACCTTGTCTCAAATACATATACATATATATATATATATATAATATATATATATATATATATATATATATATGTAGTTTGTGAAGTCACTTAGATGTGGTAGTCACCTGGCATGAAAGTCAGTGTACAAAAGAAACCTCACCACCTCCCCTTGTTAAAGCCATCTGTGAGCCCTGTCTGGCTTCACTGTACACTTCCTCAACTTATTGTCATCTGTCTCCACCTTTACCCTTTACCCTTCCCCTGAAACTGTTTTGAGCTGAGGGTGACCTACTGGGGGTACTGTGAAGCAGTTCAAGAGACATCTCTGTTGCTGTCCCTTCTAGGAAGGGGAAGATGGCCTCACACTTGTAGTTCTAGGCCACTGATTTGTATTAAACCATATTAAACAGTGCAGGGGCCATTCGTGCAGAATGAAGGTATAATACGAAAGGTATTTCTTTGCTAACTCCATCAACCTATGAGGCAAATGGTCTTGTGGTCCCCTGAAGACAAGAACAATATCCACTCTTCAGATCCTCCTGGACTAGTCACACCTGACCTGTAACCATGTCCTGACACTTCTTCAGACATGCTACTGGAACACCCACCTGCTTGCACGCTTCCTCCCAAGGCACACACTAAGGCATGCAGCCCATCTTGGCAGGGAATTCACAGCAGTGGGAGTGTAAGCTAGCTGGTCACATTGCATCCACAGTCAGGCAGCCACGAGAGTCAAATACTGGTACTCAGTTCTCTTTTTCTTTCTAGTTGATTTCAAGACCTCAGTCCATGGGATGGTATTGCCTACATTTAACATGGATTTTACTCCTGGGCATAGCATGATGGCACATGCTTTTAATATCAGCACGAAAGAGGCAGAGGAAGGAAGATTGCTGTAAGTTTGAGGCCATCCTAGTCTACATGGTAAGATGCAGGCCAGCAGGGCTATACAGTAAAGTCTTATCTCAAATAATGAAATCATAATAATAATAAATATTAATAGTAATAAATAATAATAGTTTTCCCCAGGCTGGGAGGTGGTGGTGAGTGCCTTTAATTGGGAGACAGAGGCAGGTGGATCTCTGTGAGTTCAAGGCCAGCCTGGTCTACAAAGCTACACAGAGAAACCCTGTCTAAAACACCAAATAATAATGAATAATAATAATAATAATAATAATAATAATAATTAATAATAATAATGGTTTTCCCCACATCAGTTAAACCTATCTAAAAATCTCCCTCATAAACCATCCCAAAGATGGTTTCCTAGATCCCAGATTCCATCAAGTTGACAACAAATTTAACCATTGAGTATGGTAACCTTCAAGGTACTTTGTTTTGAGTTCAACAGGCTTCTTTCAAGCTCCTCGGAGCTCCTCCTATTGGTGATTGTCAGGGAAAGGACAACCAAGAAAGGTTCTGCTGTTTGTTTTGCTTGGTGTAACTACTGTCCTTAATAGTTATTTAGTTTTAATTTATGTGTATATGTGTATTTGTGTAACTCCATGTGTACCATGTGCATGCAAGAATCTACAAGACCAGAAGAGTGCATCAGCTCCTCTGGAACTGGAGTTACAGATGGTTATGAGCCCGGGGCCTCTGGAAGAGCAGTAAATATTCCTAACATTTGAGCTATTGCTCCAACCCTTTGTAATAACTTTAAAAAAGGCATTGTCCCCTGGAAGAGAAGCATGTCAATGGACCTTAGGAATCACTGTCACCAGAACGAAATCCTTCGTTTCTCAAAAGTGAGTCTACATGGCTGCTGTCCTCTCATCTGCAAATGTCTGTTAAGCATCTACTGTGTGCTGGGCAATGGGTTAGATGCTGAGGATACAGTAGACACAATACCTGCTTTCCCTGACTTCCTATGGCTACAGCACAGCCCTCCACAGCCTCATGGTGTTTCAGTCAATGAGAGATGACATATTTGAACACTATGACAAAAAGACACATAGCTTACAAGGAGAGAAGATTTATTTCAGCTCATGATTTCAGGCTATGATCACTCAGCCATGTTGCCTTTGGGCCTGTGCCACATAGAATTTCATGGTAGAAAAAAAAAAAAAGAATTTCATGGTAGGAGCTTGTGGCCAAGAAATAGAGAGAAGGAGATATGGTATATTCCTAACAACCTCTTTTCCTATAACTAACCATGTAGGTTCCACAGGCTGGGGAATCAATCCTTTGGGAAAACACTCAGATATACCCATAGCAGGGCCCCATAAAATTATAATGGAGAAAGAAAGGTCATGTTTGCCTAATAACATCAAAGCCAGCCTGATATCATAGCATAATGCATTAGTCACATATTTGTGGTGAACCTGGCATGTGTAAATCTATTGCAATGCCACTTGAAGAGAAGCAGGGCCCATATAATTTTGTATAGCACATAATCCTCAATAATGATAATAATTGACTAGGTTACTGGTTTATGTATTTACTACACTAGCTTTTTACTGTTATTTTATAGTGCGCTCCTTCTACTTGTATATTGAAAAACAGACTGTAAGACAGATACTGGGTGATGCAGCCCCAACTTCATACATCTCATATTGCTGCTTCTCTGGCCTTGTTAAGTGGCTGGCCTATTCCAGCTAAGTCTTCATGAACACACTTGATTATGCTTACACAATGAAAACAGCTGTGTGCCATAGTTAGGCTTCTATGACTATGATAAAACACCATGATGACTTGGGGGAGGAAAGAGTTTATTTGGCTTACAAGTTTCAGTCCAGTATGGAGGAAACCAAGGCAGAAACTCAAAGAGGGATTTGGAGGCAGGAACTTAAGCACTAGCAAAGGATAAACACTGCTTACGGGCTTACTCACCTGGTTTGCTCAGCTTGCTTTCTTATGCCACCCAAGAGCCACCAGCCTAGAGGAGGCACAATTGTCAGTGGGCTGGCCCATCCCACACCCATCATCAATCAAGAAAATACCCTACAGACTTATCTACAAGCCAATCAGATGGAGGTGTTTTCTCCGTTGAAGTTTCCTCTTTGCTGTGTGTGTCAAGTTGCATAGAACTAACCAACATGCCCTTTGCTCAGAATGTGTTATCGTCATTATGAGACACATGACCCTATCAGAGACAGTAGAGATGTGCTGTTTCTCAAGGCTTGAACAGCCCAGATCAAGGTGTTGTCAGCACCATGCTTCCTAAGAACACCAAAGGGAATCCCCTCCTTGCTTTTTGCTAGAGTCTGGTGGCAGTCCTTGATCTGAAGCTATATCCCTCTAATCTTTGTCACTATGTGGCATTCTCCCAGTGTGTCAATGTTTGATCCCCCCCCCCAGCTGTCTTCTTATAAAGCTATCAGTAATACTGGATTAAGGGCCTATTCTTGTCCAAAGTGATCTCATCTTAACTAATTACATCTACAACAACCCAATTTCCAAATAAGATCATACTCAGAAGTACTACCAATCAATACTTTACTCTCTCTCTCTCTCTCTCTCTCTCTCTCTCTCTCTCTCTCTCTCTCTCTCTCCCCCTCCATCTCTCTCTCTCTTTCTTTGAAGGGAAGGGGTCATAGTTTAACTCACATGGGATAGATTGCCTGGAAGCAGTCATGTGTTAAATGCATTGTCTCATAACTACAGATGTGAATGCTGTTTGTAAGAAAACATTCAAATGAGAACAAAGCCACAAGAAATGTAAACAAAAGCTTAGCTAAAGTTGGAGGTGCCCAAAGATACCTGGTGTCTCTCTGATGATGGTGCTGAAACAAGACAGGGGACTAGCACAGAGGGGCTGAGAAATTTGGCAGTGACACACAGAGGACTCACCACAAGAGAAATGGAAGAAATGAGAGAAGAAATGGGATCTATTGATATCATATCACATCAATTCAAATGTCCCCCAAACAGTGTGTGTGTGAAGGAAGGACAGCTGTGGATTGCTCCATAGTTCTGTTATTCAAGTAGTTGTTGTTTTGTTTAGCCTTTTATGTGCGGGGAGGGGGTGTTTAGTCCTTGTCAGACCATGTTGAGGGAAGCCAGATCTCATCTGTGTTCCTCTTCCTGTGGGATTTGGTAGCCTCTGAAGAGGCAAATACAACTTAGGATGTTTGAGAACTTGTGTAACATGCCTCTGATCAGTGAACCTCCATCAGGACCCAGCTCTCAGTCGGTGGCTGCTGGGGTCCCTGGGAACTTACAGAATGACACATTTTAACAAGCAAATCTCTGAGTATGCTTTTGCATCCGCCTATCCCCTTATTAAAAAGAAAAAAAAGAAAAAGAAACGAAAAGAAAAGGAAAGGAAAGAAAAAGAAAAAGTTTCCTAGAGGCTCAAGAGATGTCTCAGCTGTTAAGACCCAGATGACCCAGGTTCTATTCCCAGCACACACATAATTTCTAACAACTGTCTATAATTCCAGTTCCAGGCTATTCGACTCTCTCTTCTGGCCTCTGGGGGCACCAGGCTCACAAGTAACATACAGACATACATGCAGAAAAATACCTACATACGTTAAAAAATTTTTTTTAAGTCTCTGAACTATTTTAAAATGACTTAAGACCCTTGGGCAGGTTTTGCAGTGGCTAGGTGTGGTGGGAAGTGGCCCTCCCTTTTCAGGAACAATGTGTCCCACCCTATGCCGGATGGTGGCATTTCATAGCTCAGCCTCCCAGTGTCACCCATTGGCCTCCATTTCCCTTGTCATCTGAGGTCAGAGAGACCCAAGCCAACAAAGGTGACTCCACTGCCCCTCAGGAAGCTAACACTGTGAGAAGGATATGCCGCCCAGGGCACATCCCTAAGGCGCTGTCTGTGGACTGGGCCAGAGCTACTTCCGGACCAGCATCCAGGTCCACTTCACGACCAGGTGGTGTTGAGGTTGGCTGACTTACCCTCTCTCCATCACATTTTCCAGGAAGGGGTGGCCAGTCATGGTGGTAGGTGGGGACGTTGTTGGCAATGAATGTTGGGTTTTCTTGAGCAGATGCCAATGTATTGTGTGTGTCAGGGGTTCTGGCACAGAGGGAGACGTGCACAAGACCGCCACGGCAGCCTCTGGTGGATGTTTTTGCGTTTTTCAGGGGAGATGGGCACAGTGTAGTTATCAAACACAAATTCAAGTCTTTCGGTCTTTTCGCATCGTTAAGCAAGTGACACAGGACTGAATGTGGGCTTAATGAGATAGAAGGGTGCTCTTTCTTTCTGTACGTGTCTCTCTGTGTGCACATGCGCACTTAGCGTCCAGGTGTGAGGAGAAGAACATCAGGCGCCTTCTCATTCACTCTCTACCCCCTGCCCTTTTCTTTGATACACAGACTCTCATCTGGACCTTGATTCAGACAGCAGATCTGGCCAGCAAGCCCCAGGGGTCCTCTTGCTTCTGTCTCCTCGGCGCTGGGATTACAGGTGTGCACCAGTTTGCCTGGGTTTTTATGCTTATTCTAGGGATGTAACTCAGATCCTCAGGCTTATGCTGCAAGAACTTTGGCCACTGAGCCCCCTCCTCAACTGCTTTATCCAGGGGCTAAGTGCCAGCAGATAGTTCCTTCCATTCTTGGAGCAGGACTTGAGTTTAGGTCTTCACTGAGGTCATGGTTGTCTAGCTTAAGTCCAGGGACTATAACCCAGTTGTGTAGAGTTTCTAGCTATTAACAAAACCTCCTCTTTATCTCAGAGCTTGCCTTTGTCGAGAAAACTCAGAACAAAAGATGGAGGAAATGGCAAAATCAGAATGGTCAGGCTGCCTGAGAAGTTTGCTAACACAGTCCAGTCCCTCAAGACCCAAGTCTTCTTAGGAGTTGGGTTCCCAGAACTGATTTGAGCTTAGCACCCCTCATACCACAGCAGATTGCCGCTTGTTTCCATCTGGAAGATTCTATGAGGCAGACTGCCACTGTGTGTGTCCACTGCAGAAGTTACTGCTGCCACCAGCAGGACATCAACAAACAAAACTAGGCTCTTGGCCACCGTGACACATTTGAGGTGTGCGGTATTTGGGAGACCTGAGTATTCTACATGTGGCTGATGGAGCAGCACCAAGACAGACAAGTCCCCTAATTCACAACTTTGGCAAAACCTGGAAGCCCATCAGCCAGAATTGCAAAGAATCCCTTGTGGGGATGACAGACTTGACAAATCAAAACTCATAATACTCCATGAAGCTGGAATTCTAAATAAATGTCAGTTTAACATTCTGCATGGTAGGTGGAAAACAACTGTACTTTAAAATACTAGTTCTTCCCTGCACACTGTTGACGAGAATGTAAATTGTACAGCCATTAAGGTAAACAGTATAGAAGTTTACTTAAAACATTAAACCATCACTATCGTATTACTGTGGATTTAATGTGTCTACTTCAAAGTTCCTGTTGAAATGCTTGCAGTGCGATTCTGATAACTGAGTCCAATTTCTGGAACCCATCTGGAATGCCGGATGCAGTGGTGCACACCTGTCATCCCAGCACTTCCACAGAGAGATGGGAGGTGGAGACAGGAGAACCTGCTAGAAGTTTCTCGTGGGCAGTGGTAAAAACAAGACACCTTGTTTCTAAAACAAAGTGGAAAGAGAGAACCCATCCCTGGAAAGTTATCCTCTGGCCTCTATACTTGAACTCTGACCTGCACAGTCCATACTAACATACACACAAACACACACACACACACACACACACACACACACACACACACACACACGGCCTGAGGGGTAGATCCAGGATTGGAGATATGGCCCTGTGCTTAAGAGCACTAGCCCCTCTTCCAGAGGACTTGGGTTCGATTCTCAGCACCCACACGATAGCCCACAACTTTGAGTCTGTAACTCCAACTCCAAAGGAGCTGATATCCAATTCTGGCCTTCTCAGGCACAAGGTATGCACACGGTTGGTTCAATAGACAGACACAAAGGCAAAGCACCCATGGATTTTTAAAAATTTGAATTTAAACTTAAAAAAGGGAAAAGTTAAACTCATTAAAGCAGAGTAGAGTGTTGCCATCAGGGGCTAGATCCGAGATGGTGTAGGGCAACACACACATTTCAGTTGGACGTGAGCAGTATGGTAAAAAGAACTTTTACGCAATATGGTGACTAACCACAGGGATCAACAGTGTGCTGTGTGCTTAAAAGCACTGAGTAGATTGTGAGTGTTCTCACCACAGACGGAGACAGTGATGTGGACTGAGTCACCTGTTAGTTAGCTGGATTTGGTCATTCACTGTGCATACTTACTTCAAAACATCTAGTCAAATACCACAAACATAAGTCACTTTTTTCAATTTAAAAGACAAACCATAAGACTGGAAAGATGACTGTGTGGTTAAGAGCATGGGCTGCCCTTCCAAAGGACCTGGGCACCCTTATAGCTGATTGTAACCATCTGTAACTCCAGTCCCAGGGATCGGACACTTTCTTCTGGCCTCCTCCAGCACCAGGCATGCACATGGTGCACAGACGTACATGGTTCAAGAACATACATTGATGGGGAATTTCCTTCTGTATATATGTTTCTCTTATTGTCTGATGAATGAAACACTGTTGGCCAATAAAGCAGGAAAATGGGTGAGACTAGGAGATGAGGAGAATTCTGGGAATCATGGGAAGACAAAGTTGCCATGAGGTTCCAGGAGGATATAAAAAGTTAATTAAGACAAACTAGTTTTGAAGTATTCATTCTTTATCTGAAATTCAAATTTAACATTACATATTATATTTTCTTTGACAATCCTAACAAGTACAGATGCTTCCGAAAAACTTCTACAGAGGGTGGAAGTGAGAGGAAGCCCAAGCTAATGCCCTGTCCTTTAAAATATATAATTAGCTCTAGAGGTCTTACTGTTGAAACTGCTATTTATTTATGCTTTCTAACTTGCTATTTATTTCACTTTCTTTCTTGTTTGCAGTGTGCTCTGCCACTAAACTACATCCTAGCCTTGAGGTGTTTGCTCCAGCTGCAAGATGGGAAACCTCAAGGCACTTACTGGACAAGGACCGAGATGGCCACCTCCCCAAACACACTTTCTGCAGACAGCCCTGGTGGCTAACAGTTACCAAGCCAGCAAAGGAAACCCTCAAAAAGAAGTCATGTTGTACTAGAATAAGTAAGCCTTCAAGTCTCCTTTGTCCAGAGGCAACCCAGTGGCTCACTGACGAAGCATGGCCGTAGTCCACATAGCCCACAAGTGCAGAATACTTCACCCAGTGAACGGCTCAGCTTGTGTGCCCTTCTGCCCTTCTGCCCGCTTGGTCTCTGCACCGGGCCTATGAAGAGAGGAAAAACCCGAGCAGCAAATATCTCCTGTCACTTCCTCATTCCCCCACTCAGAGTATTTCCCTGAACCTGTTTGCCTGCCATCTGGGCCAGTATTTGGTGGGGAAAGTAATTTCATTTTCTTTCACTGAGATGAAGCCCACACTACAATTAATCATGTCTTAGTGGAAGAAGTTAGTCCATCATAACTTCTTGCACTGCACCTTTCTTTTGTTCTATCGCCTCCAAAGAAAACACCTCAGCCATTAAGCAGTCAGGCCCCAACGATATATGCCTGGTGTCTTCAAAAATGATGAGCGTGGGCCCTGTGGGTCAGAAGGAGCAGTGAAGGGGAGAGAACTTTGAACTCTTGTCTTAAATCAATGCCTGTCTTTTGTTGGTTCATAACACTGAAAACTGTCCAACCCAAGAGCTCTACAAAAACAGTTACAGGGTAACAGTTGTCCCTGCTCCACAGAGGAGGGCACACTGTGTGGCAAAGTTTGCCAGGCACAGCGCAGAAGCCACTGGGCTGTGACTACAATGGCAAGCATGAGAGTAGGGTGTGAGCTTAGTCACAGAGCACATTCTTGGGGAATATAATAAGAAATGAGGTTAAAACAAAACAAAACAAACAAACAAAAAACACTCTTAACTGGTCTTGAGTTTCTGGGTTCAGAGGAAGCAAATGAGTCACTTTGGGGAGGGAGGTGCCCATCTCTCTCCCTGTCCAGTGAGGGAGTCAATTTCTTCTCAAAGCAACCCTTGACTTTCTTCTAACAGCAGGAGCCAGCCTTTGTTATTGTGTATAAAATCTGGTGCAACCACATTTTTGGAGACCACTGTCACTTCCTCCAATGCCCTGCTTAAAGCCATTTCCCTATTATCCCATTTGGTTTCAGCTTCCTGTATTCTTTTCCTGCCAACATGGGTCATCCAAAGCCAGCAGCTTCTGGGAAAGAAACAAGCCTGCAAGGGTAACCCCACTTTGTTAAAGAAGACTTGGAAGTCAGTGTGGCGCTACCCCAAAAGGGATGTATGAAAAAGAACAAACCAAGAGGGCAGCCCTCTGAGGACAGCTGGAGCTGCCAGGGTTGCTCAGAGTTGAACTGTCCTTCATTGAGAGACCTCTGATAAAGGTACAGGCCCTATGGTGAGAGACATAAGAGTCTGTAGGTGTCACCTAGGAGATGTCAGATTCTATTCTCTGTGCTTCACCCATATTAAATCTTCCAAGTGTAGGCTGGAGAGATGGTTCTGAGGTTAAGAGCATTGGTTGCTCATCCAGAAGCCCTGTGTTCAATTCCCAGCAACCACCTGGTGGCTCACACCTATCTATAATGGGATCTGGTGCCCTCTTCTGGTGTGCAAATATGAAGACAGAACACTGTCTACAAAATATATAAATAAATTTTTAAAAAGTCATCCAAGTACAACAGCCCTGATAGCCTATGATTTATGGGGCTTTCTGCCCAGGGTGGGGGTTGTCCACAATGGATTTTGACCTACATCCACCAGACTCCAATAAGAAGAAAATGGAGCATCCTCTTCTAGTTTCCCCCCAGGTACAGTCACCATGGGACACAAAGCAGCTCTGCAAGGAACAGAGAATGGAGAAACACATCTGACCCCTGAGCACACTGTGCCCACAATTATCTTAAACCTCTGTTAGCACCGCCATGCTTCATGAGGTGAAAGTTGCTGTCCACTGTGCTGAGGCCTGCAGACATTTTGCCTGGGTATCATTGAAGATACTGCATTCATATGAGGGCTCTGAATAAGCAAACCTCTGTTGTTGGTTTTGTTTTTGCTTTTTTTGTTTTGTTTTGTTTTTTTACTCCTTGCTCTTTGGGAGATTGCCACCAGCTCCCAAACAAATACATAGAGATTTATTATTACTTATGCATACCCAGCCTTAGCTTGGCTTGTTTCTAACAGCTTTTCTAACTTAAATTATCCCATTTCTCTTTACCTATGTTTTGTCTCTGGACTTTTCTCTTTCTCTATTCTACATGTCTTTCTTTCCTTCTTATTCTGTGGCTGGCTGTGTTGCTGGGTGGCTGGCCACTGGTGTCCTCCTCTCCTCTTCCTCTCCTTCTCCTCCTCTCACTCCTAGCTCTTCTTCTTCTCTATTCTCTCCACCTGCAAGCCCCACCTTTCTCTCTCTCCTCCAAAGTTATTGGCCATTCAGCTCTTTATTAGACCAATCAGGTGTTTTAGACAGGCACAGAAACACGACTTCACAGAGTTGAACAAATGCAACATAAAAGAATGCAACCCACCTTTGTATCATTAACAAATATTCTACAGCATGAAAGAATGTAACACGTCTTTAATTATATTCCACAACATATCTTCACTGGGCAGGAGCAAACCTTAACACAACTGTACAAAGACATAATCAGGGTGCCCTGATGGAGAATCTCTGGGTTGGGGGGGTCTGGAAAGTGAGCATGCTTCCAACCTTTTGACACTGTATCATGAAGATGTTACTCAAGTTCACACTGAGTAAACACATAATTGAGGTTTTAAAAAGCTCGTGTTTGGGCTGGAGAGATGACTCAGAGGTTAAGAGCACTGGCTGCTCTTCCAGAGGTCCTGAGTTCAATTCCCAGCAACCACATGGTGGTTCACAACCATCTGTAAAGAGATCTGGTGCCCTCTTCTGGCCTGCAGGCATACATGCAGGCAGAACACTGTATACTAAATAAATAAATAAATCTTTAAAAAATAAAGTTCATGTTCAATAAACACATAACCAAGGTTTTAAAAGTAGGGCCTGTGTCTTGTAATGTCTTAAGCATATTTTTGTTGGATCATGTTGCTAGTCATCCTTGGTATCATGTAATTCACAGGCTGCAGGTTGAGCATGCCCTGGGAAGATAAGGAACCTGCCAGGGTAATGTTACCACCTTTCGGTTTGTAAATTCTAAAGTTTTATTTTGATTTTGAAGCAACCTTTCACACATAAGTCCAGTCTGACCTCAGACTCACTCTGTATCCTGGGATGGCCTCAAATGTGTGGTAATCCTCCTGACTGAGCCCCCAAAGTGCTGGGATTCCAGGCATGGTCCACTATTCCTGGATTAATAAGGCTCTTCTTAAGCAAAATGGCGGATGCCATGACTCTCCTTGTCTCCTGTTTCAAATAAGGTTATAGAAGGTGTGTGTGTATGTATGCATGTGAGCCTGCATGTCAATGCATGCGACCCTGTGCGTGTGTGCATGTGTCCTTTGAGGAAGGGTTAAATAGCCGTGTGCAAATGAGTCACTGTCTCAAGGGGGCATTGAGAGTCACAGGGTTTAGAAGAGGGATAATGAGGGGCAGCTGGTTGTCTCATTGCTTCCCTGAAATGCTTCCGGAAAGATGAGGAGATTAGCTGTTATAGTGAATGATCTGCGATGAGTCCAAAAGAGGGTCCCAGGAAGTAAGTGGAGACTCACCTTTGCCTGGCCCTTCCATAGTGGATGGGCAGAAAAGGAGAAGAGAGCAAGGGGAGAAGGAAGAGGGGGAGGGGGCGGGACTTGCTCTTGCCTCCTGGAGTAGCCTTGCTTTCATTTCCAGATCATCTAAAGAAACTTTTAGCTTCACAAACTGGTTAGCATGAGCATCGTGGTTTTGGGGAGTGCCCATGCAACATACCTGGGTAGGGCTAGGGTGAGGCTTTAGTGGAAGCAATAGAGAAGACATTGTTCTAAGGACTGGACACAGGCTTGCTTATATCTGGAATGACCTCAGATAGCCATGCAGATGAAGCTTCAGGACACTAGAGGACGCCATTGGCACACAAATGGTTTTCTGGGCCCACATGGCCTCTGCCCATCACACCCCACACAACTTTCTACCCTCTGACTTCTTGACTGTTGTGCCTTCTATTAAATGTCACACTAGCTCAGTGTGATCTTTCTAGTCTTGAAACAGGAAGAGCGACAGGGGTCAGCAGCTTCAGTTTTCCCAACAGACCTCACCTTCTAGGAGTTCCTCAGTATCAGTGGAAGCAGAGAGACAGATTCAGGTTAGCTTGGTGGGAATGTTAAGAAGCGGGCGGGAAAGCTACATGAGTTAGTAAGAATCTGAACACTTTGCAGAGGTGTGCATCTTCTCTGTACTCTACTATACAGAAAGAAGCAGCTTGTTGGAATAAGTGGTTCTCAACCTTCCTAATGCTGCAACCCTTTAATACAGTTCCTCATGTTGTGGTGACCCCCAACCTTAAAATTGTTTGCATTGCTCCTTCATAACTGCAACTTTTCTACCATTATGAATTGTAATGTAACTATCTGATATACAAGATACCTGATATGGAATCCCTGTGAAAGGGATGTTCAACCCACAAGTTGAGAGAAACTGCCTTAAATGCTATGAAATTTTGCTGTTTGCTTAATAAGAAGTCTCTGGATAAGGTAAATATCAAATTAGTCAATGTAATACCTCAAAAAAGCCAATGGTTTGAGTTCTTTACAAACTCCCATGATGGTCTCATTCAACGGGTCAAGTCCCACTTGGGCACAAGATGTTAGTCGTTGTTCCAGATAAACACAGAAACCTTTGAATGAACAATCTCTCCCTCCTTCCTTGTGTTTGTGTGTGTGTGCACACGTGTGCACACATGTGCACATGCAAAGTGAGTGTGTATGTCTGTGTTGAGGCATATGTGTGTATGAGTACATGTGTATGTGTGTGTGAATGCACTAGCATGTGAGTGTGCATTAGCACAGACAAAAAAAATGCTCCCCCAGAAAAGTACTCCATAAAGAACACAACTTAAAACTACTTTTAAAAAGACTAAAAATCAGTGATTCAAAAAATAAGGCATTTATTTTCTTCATGTGAACCACTCAATGTATGGAAGGCTTCCATTGTGTTATTCTGCTATTTTTTCCAGGAACCATGGACTTGTTTAGAGTTGGATTACCAATAATGACACCTCCCAGTCCCTAAAAAGTGGAGCGTGAGGGAAAGTAAAGAATAAGTGGTTTATCTATTAAATCAGGGTCTGGACATGAGACTCGGTATTTTAACCCATTTCCCACCAGCCAAAACCTATATTCACCTAGCCATACCCTACATCAAGAGAGGCTGGGGATTGCCACCTATATCTGGGCATACAGACAAGCAGACACTTGTAAGTTCCTCTCTAAGTCAAGTGTTAACACAGTCTGTCACATGAGTTTTTAACCAACAAAGTTTGAAAATATTCAAGAAAAAAGTTACATGAACTACACACAGAGACACTCTTTTCTTTCACTCCATAAACAGTATTTTCATGTTTAACTATGGTGGTGTGATAGGACATCTAGAAATGACTGACATATACTCAAGGATGTGTTCAGATGGCATGGAAATACTCTACCCCTGTATCTTAGGGGCTGGGTCATCTCTGGATTCTGTTTTGACAGGCTGCTCTTGTACTCAACATCCTCCTGCCTCAGCCTCTCAGACACTGGGGGTGATACATACACTGAGGCCATCTGAAGATTCCTCTGTCCATCTCACACCAAGGGGCAACTGTGAGTAAGGAACTTCGGGACAGACTTGTTTTGTTTTCCAAGGCAGGGTTTCTCTATGTAACAGCACTGGCTGTCCTGGAACTCTCTCTGTGGACCAGGCTGGCCTCAGACTCAGAGATCCACCTGACTCTGCCTCCAAAGTGCTGGGATTAAAGGAGTGTGCCACCTTTGAACACAAATTTGTTGTCGTTGTTTGACACAAACTGGAGTCATCTGGAAAAAGCTCAATTAAGATAATGTCTCCATCAGACTGACCCATGGGCATGTCTGTGGGACATTCTCTTGATTAATGACCTAAGAAGGACCTAGTACACTGTGGGCAGTGCTACCTCCGGAAAAGGTGGCCTCAACTTGAGATTCTGCCTTCAGTTTCCTTCCTTGGATTCCGGCCTTGACTCCCTTTCATGGTGGACCTTAAACTGTGAGCAGAAATAAAGAATTAGTCCCCACTAATGCTCTGTGTACATAACAGACCCCTTGAGGGATTTCTTCAATGCAGAGTCCAACTTTTCACAGAGGAAAAAAAAAAGAGAGAGCACCTTTCATGTCTCTTCCAGGTGCCCTCTGTACCCCAGTTCCCATGGGTTCCCCAGAATCCCACCTCTTTCTCTTTGTCCCCCATTTGGTGCTGGCTTCCTGTTGTGATTTCCTTAGTGATTTCTTAACTGAGTTTTGTGACCCAGACTCTCCCCACAGGCCTGTGAAAGACTTATTACGCTTTTATCAGTTGAGACCCATGTGCCACTCATTTCCTGCAGGAACCCTGGCTGTCACATGACCTATACTATTTTTTCTTGCTTCTCCAACAAATAACCACAGACGTGGGCTTCAAAAAGTCATAAGCTGATTATCTTAGGGTTCTGGGGATTGCAACTACAAAATGGTTGTGACTTGGTTAGTCAGGGTGGTTTGGTGAAAATAGAAGAGCATCCATGTACTCGATTTAGGGTAGATTTAGGGCAGGCACACAGCTTTTCCCTTAAGTCCGTTCAGAGACCTGGTACCCTCTGTGTTGTTTCTCTGTAGCTCCCTGACTTGCATGCGGCTCATGGCCAAAGTTGGCCTGCTGCTGCAATATCGGCACTCCAGACTGGAGAAAGCAAAGGACACAAGGAGCATCAGCCTCTTGATAAGGACATGGCCCTAAATTGTAGGTGCCATTTCCACTCTTCTCCAACTAGACAGAATCAAGCCACATGGCCACGTGTAACTGGGAGGGAGAGTAGGAAATGGAAAGACATGGCAGATAATAAGGGACTTGCACTAATTAAAGGGAAGAAGAGAAAATGGAAACGAGGGGACAACTGGGAATCTCTGCCACATCCTTTGCAGCTTAGTTTTCTCATCTAGAAGATGAGAAGGCTGTTTTGACAATTGAATGTAACACACAGCCAAGGACAGAACCATGTACTGCACCTGTGTTCAAAGTAGTAGTGAGAAAGTAGTCTATGCTGCTACCTATGGGATTGCCTCTCCTCTGCCCTTAGATTAAGATAGAGCTTGAATAATCCAAGCATGGTGAAGGGTCCTCCTATTTCGGTGGTTCTCAGCCTTCCTAATGTTGTGAGCCTTTAACACAGTTCCTCCTGTTGTGGTGACCCCTGACCATAACATAATTTTCATTGCTACTTCATAACTGCAATTTTGCTACTGTTATGAGTCATAATGTAAATATCTAATGTTTCCAATGGTCTTAGGTGACTCCTGTGAAAGTGACATTCAACCCCCAAAGGGGTCACGAATCACAGGTTAAGAACTACTGTTCTGGGTGGGGGGAGGGGAAGAAAAGAAAAGAAGGAACCTCTGTTCTGTTGCATGTTGACTATCTCAGTTTGGCTGTTTTAAAGATGCAAAAATAGAGTGAGCTAACGGTTACCCAGAGAAGTTCAGACCCTCCAAAGGAACTGGAGAACTCAATAGCATCTTTAGCAGTATCAAGAGGTTTAGCTTGAGAGGGGGCACGGGAAGGAGAGAAACTGAAGAAAGATTGACAGGGAAGAGAAGAGTCAGAAAATGAAGAGACCAATACCACTGTGTAAGTTAGCTATCTCCCCTCCTTGTGACAGGGCACTGTCATTTGCCTTGGCATTATCAGAACACAGGAATCTACGCCACTGTTCCGTGACAGTTTTCTTGGAGTTTCTCTGTGGATGACCAATACAGCTAATTGGGAAAGCCATACAAAGACTAGCAGGAAGGCACTCACAGGGAATAACTCAAAGAAAATATGTTATCAGGAGGGGTGAGAAACCTCCTGACTAGGTTTACAGGTGGGCACTAGGACTGACTCTGAGGGTTCATATATGGATGTCTTAACACTCAGTCTAATAGGGCCTTATGGGAAGCTGTGAGGATTAACTGAGGTCATAGGGCATGGCCTATGAGATGGTGTTCTCCCAGAAGAGCAAAAAAAACTGGAAACAATCTCTTTCCCTGTGTAGCTAAGAAGGCCTGTGAGGATGCATGGCACAAGTGGCTTCTGAAGCAAGGGGGAGGCCTTGCCACATACTGTCCAGCCCCTTGAACATGGATTTGTTGTTGTTGTTGTTGTGGCTTGACACAAACTGGAATCATCTGGAAAAATCTCTATTAAGATAATGCCTCCAGAGCCGGGTGTTGGTGGCGCACGCCTTTAGTCCCAGCACTCGGGAGGCAGAGGCAGGAGGATCTCTGTGAGTTCGAGG
This sequence comes from Cricetulus griseus, assembly GCF_003668045.3. Lineage (NCBI taxonomy): Eukaryota > Metazoa > Chordata > Mammalia > Rodentia > Cricetidae > Cricetulus > Cricetulus griseus. Next base: position 159,420,059 of record NW_023276806.1, read on the forward strand.
CCAGCCTGGTCTCCAGAGAGCCAGGATAGGCTCCAAAGATACACAGAGAAACCCTGTCTTGAAAAACCAAAAAAGCCTCCATCAGACTGACCCATGGGCTTGTCTGTGGGGCATATTCTTGATTAATGACCTAGGAAGGACCTAGTACTGTGGGCAGTGCTACCTCTGGGTAAGGTGGCCTCAGCTTGAGATTCTGCCTTCAGCTTCCTTCCTCGGGTTCTGGCCTTGACTTCCCTTCATGGTGGACCTTAAACTGTGAGCAGAAATAAACAGTTTCCTCTGCAAGCTGCAGCCTTCATTACAGCAACAGAAGACAAACTAGAACAATGGACTTCCAGCCTCTAGCACTGAGAGAAAATGAGTGTGTTTAAGCCACTTAGCCTGGTGTTTTGTCATGGCAGCCCGCATGAAGAAATATGTATTAAGTGGAGAAAAGCAGAAATGTCCATGACAGGAAAGAGAGGACAGAGCAACAGGAGTGAGTAGGGAGTAGCCTGAAGAGGGTTAGCTCCCTTCACACTGCATCTGGGCTTCAGGGGCAATCACTGGTTCTGTTTTAGCTCAGTCCTAACAAGTGAGGCTCTACTGCCATCTATTGGCCACATACTTATTCATTCGTTTGTCTGTTCATCCATTCACTCACTGACAGTTCTGGATGGGCAAGGCACTCCGTTGTTAAGTAATATTGGTGAACACAGATTAATGTCCATTGACTTCACTGTTAAGCATTGCTACTTTTCCTTTCTCTCCTCCCACCCCCATTCCCTTGTCTTTTTCTTTCTGATAGGATTTCACTATGCAATCCAGCATGGACTGGAATTTGCAATCCCGTCTCAGTGCTGGGATTACAGGCATGAGATTACAGGCATGGGCTCCTCCAGGCTTTGCACAGAGAAATTATTTAAACTCTAGTACAAGACTCTGGCATAAGCACGATTACTTCTGCCTCACAGAGGAGAAAACCAAGATCCTGAGAGATTAACAAGCCAACCAGATGATAAGCCAACTGACAAGCAGCCAGTCGGCAGGAGACCCAGCCTTCACCAGGGAGTCTGGCTCCAGGACTTGTCACAATCATGTTCTTTGCCACCAAGGCTCTTAGAGTTTCTTTTTATTACAAAGTAACTGCTTGAAAGGAATCATGTACAAAACCTGTGATGGAAAATGGCAGAGTGGTGTTTACTCCTTTTAGATCCTGGTTTGATTCACCATTGAGAGCTAACAGAGACCACATTTGGCTGACACTGTATACCCGTGGAGCTTGAAGACCAGTGATGAGGCCCGGGAGCCAAAGCGCAGGAATCTCAGAGCAGAGCATCTGGTGCCCCCTTTCTGCTTCGGAGACAGGCTCAGAGCAGCTGCCTAGAGCTTAAATAGGGTTTGGCTGCCTTTTGTGGAATGTGCAGGAGACTAAGAGGGTCCTTGCTTCTCCCTGTCACCAAGTCCTGGAGCACCTGGTGAGCGGGTGCTGAGCTCATGGGTCTCCTCAGGGGTGCCCTGTTGGCTGGTGCTTAGAGTAGGCAATGAGAAGTTTGTTTCCCAAAGCCTGGAGTCTTTGCTATGGCTTGTGTTCCATTACACTCTCTCTCCCACTGCAGCCCAGTATTCACTGTGAGCTGGCTCAAGCCCCAGAGTCCTGTCCCTGGGATGAAGACCTGAACTTATAATGTGATTTTTTTAAAAAAAAAGCCTTTTACATTATCTCTCTTACTGGCCCATGCATGAGCCCCTATTTCACTAACATTAATTTTTGCCTTTGTAATAAAGTAGCAAAACTAGGTGATTTAGACAGGTCACAATCAGCCGGTCAAATGAAATTTTGATTTATGCTGTCTGCCAAAGAGAAAGAAACCAAAAGTACACACACACACACACACACACACACACACACACACACACACACACAGACTCAAAACAGGGTGGTGCCTCACTTTAATCTAACTGCTGCCCCACCTGTCTGTATCACTGCCATGTTAAATCGGCTGTTAGCAGCACCTGTCACTTCCCTTCAATCCCACATCCTTCAACCTGACTAGGTCCTTTGATCATGTTTTGAATTAAGTTTATGAGAATCCTTAAGGATGTCTGCCATCAGTTCAATGCCTCCCACCCTCAGTTTAAAAAAAAAAAAAATGTACTGGCCATCCGCTGCCCATAAAGAATTGTAGTCTATGAGGGAGACACATTGGTAATATGAGATAGATGGTAGGTAGATAGATAATAAAATCTACTAATACTTGATATGCCTTTGGTTGCAAAGTGTGTGTGTGGGTGTGTGTGTGTGTGTGTGTGTACATTGCATGTGAAGGTCAGAGGATGATTGTAGGTATCACTCCTCCTTAAGCAGTTTCTCTGGTATTCTCACTGGAATCCCAAGCTCACCAATTTGACTATGTTGGCTGTTGGGCGATCCTTCTGTCCATGCCTCTCCAGCTCTGGGATTCCGAGCATGCCCCACTGCATCGCAGTTTTTTATATGACCGATGGAAGTCATATGGATCCTCACACATGCGCAGTGCAGCTAAGCTCTTCCCTGATAAGCCATCTCCCCAGCCCAAACTGTTTTTGTTAGTGAATAAAATACCAGGCTATACCTTAGATGTACGTAGCACCCTATTGAGAGGATCCACTACCTCACTCTCTTCCTTTAGGACTCTGCATTTGGCTTCTTTCAGCAGTCCATGAAGACAGGTCTGCTGACAGCTTCCGGCTCTCTTCTGTTCAGTCTGCCACTCAGGCAGGAGTCACCACGGTTAGACAGCCGGGGGTCACATGGTCGCTTCTGAACCTTGGCTGTTTGTTCTTCTGGGCTCGACTTGAACCACTTGAACTGCTTCCCAAGTAGGGAGTGTGGTTCACGGTACCGTTACCAGCGAAGGGAGACTGGAACCAGATTGGGAGCTACTGTTGATAACTTTAGGCAAATTCAATTTAATGTTGTTTATTTGAGCTAAGAATGATCCATGAAGCAGGCGGTAGTGAAAGTTAAGAGGTTCAGAGAGCCTGGCCCCACGCTGTTTGTTACAAAAATACATTCCTAAATTAGGTTCCAGTTTATTTACATACCTTAGGTTGTAGAGTACAGAGACAGCCTAGGGCCAACGACATCTTGATAGTTTTATTTAATACTCAGAAGAAGAAGAAAAAAAAGAGTAAATATCTCTATAGTGAGCAATACAACACCCAGGGCTATACCCAGGTCATAGCAGGGAAATCTAAGTTGACTGTTTAAAAAGAAGCAGAACTTTGCCGGGTAGTGAGAGTTCAGGGTGAAGACAGGAAGGAGGGGGTCTCACAGTGAAAACGGCCAGGACAGACTCACAAAAAAAGAGAGACCTCTGCCTTCTTGTGCCTGGCAAGGCCTGATTTAAAGCAGGGCTCTGAGTCAGGCTGGGGAAGCGGCTCATTCAGTAAAATGCTTCAGCATGAGGACCCTAGTTCAGGACCTGAGTTTGGGACCCAGAACCCATGTAAAAAGCTTAGCCCAGCACTGGGGAAGTGGAGACAAGACATAAGGGTTTCCTGAGGCCTGCTGGCCAGACAGTTTAGCCAAAAGGTAAGATCCTGGTTCAGTGAGAGACCCTGTCTCAAGAAAATAAGGTGGAGAGCAATTGAGGAAGACATCAGACATCAACATCTGGCTTCTACATGCACGTGCAAGCACCTACACATTCATACACACCCCTCCACTTATCCCTCCTCACACAAAGCTGGATTCCTCCCTGGTAGTCTTAGCACTTGGACACGGAAGCAGGAGGATTGCTACAAGTTCTAAACCAACTTGGGCTGCATGCAGAGTTCCTTCCTGGCTAGCATGGGTGTGAAAGTGAATTCTCCTGCCTCCGCCTCAGTGTTGCATTTACAGGAGTGTGCCTATTCCTATGTTACTTGTCCAGCTTAACTGAAACATGTTGATGTGTCCAGAGCACTTAGAACAGGCCTGGCACTTAGAACATAGCACTTAGAACATAGAAAATGCTAAAAATGATAGCTGTGTATAATAAAGCAAAATAAGTATGCTTGTTAATTAATGCACGGCTATGACCTAGTCTAAAATAATGGCCTACAATAATTTGGTGCAATATACAACAAATTTGGCAAGAGGGATCAAAACAAACAAATAGCATAGTCTTGCTTTCTAATGATTATTGTAACACAGGTAACATCATACGTAGTTTATACTCCAGTTCCTTCATTGCACTGTGTGTGTGCATATGTGCACACACGTGCGTGCACGAGTGTGTGTGTGTGTGTGTGTGTGTGTGTGTGTGTGTACAGCCATGCTATTATTTCATAGTAACACATCTTATGAAAATATTATTTCTCTTTCTGGTCCTGTTTCCTAAGGTCTATTCTTACAGACATAGTTGAGCAAGATGTTGCTCAATTTGTCCCACTGGTTTTCATGTGATAACACAACCCAAACAACCCTACACAGAGTTTGAGAGACTATGCTCACGAACTCTTGGGCCTTTGTATTCATGTTATGAATGCTAAGCTCTGAGGTGGGGGTCTCTGGTCTTGCTCTTCCTGACCTGGCTATGGTGTGTTCCTACGTGTGTATGTGTGAGAGACTATGGCCAGATGTTCTCTGTATAGTCCAATCTTTGGAACCCCTCCAACATCCTCCCTTAAATAACAATGGCTTTTGAAACGGTCTAAGTGAAAGGAAATACATCTCATTTGCAATTTTCCATGCGGTAGGGAGGAAAGGAAATTGGGGGGAAAACAAAAGCCTGTGTTGAGGCCAGGTTACAGGGCTATGCAATAAAAGGATGTGGCCTGGGGTCCCTTTGTCCCTTTGCCCTACCTAGTTCTGCTTGTTCAAGTTGAGTGATCTGAGATAAATTTTCATTTATTTGATGCTTCAGTTTCTTCCTCGATAAAATAAGGTTGATAATAATACTTCATGGTACAGGCTTCCAAATGGCTTCCAATGACTGTCTCAATCCTTTTGCATCATTGTGCAGTTCCCACCTACCAAATCAGGATTGGTCTGTGTAACTAAAGATATGATGGAAGTGGTATGTCACTTTTCAAGGTAAATAATGTCAGCCAAAGACTAGAAAGGTTACTTCCATTCCCTCCACTTCTGGAGTCAGGAAATCCCAATGACTCCTTGTACCGGTCACCAGTCACAGTAGATGCAAGAGCCTCCGTGAGGACAGGCATGTTGTGTAATGTCGATGGATCCATTCTCCTTTGGAAATATGCCTGGGAGGTTAGAGTGTTCGATCACCCATCTAGGCCTCCAAAAACAAATGGCATATGATACGTGTGAACAACACAAATGTATTTCCTATCATCCTGGAGGCTGGAGAAATCCAGGCACAAGCTGCCAGCAGAATTAGTCCTGAGTCCATTTCTATACTCTTAGCTGGTACCGTCTCACTGCATCCTCAGATGATGGAAGGGTAGGGCTTCTTCATAAGGATTCTAACTTCAATGATGAGAGCCCCACCCTGCTGACCTAATGATTTCCCAAAGGTACCACCTCTCAATACTTAACACTAGGGTTAGCTCAGTGGGTAAATTTGGGAAGGACAAAAAAACACTCAGACCAGAACAAACTGTGAGGGTTTTTTTTTTTTTCTGAATTTGCCTTTTGTTCCTAAGTTTGCTGTCTGTCATCAACTACATCAGAAATATTCTCCCTGTCAATCACTTACCCAGACTTTACACATTGTTTCAGGAGGGGGGTTCCACTGTGAGAAGGACACATGTATGCAGCAAGCACTTGAGTGATGGCTTAAGATACAAAATCTGTAGTTTTATCTGTGTACCTGGCCTGTTGCACAGGTATGGTTTATGAGATGTCCGTACAAGTGTAGTTTGTTCACCATCTCCTTTGCCTTTCCCCAAAGGGCCAGTTTATCCTGGGGCCCGGAATAAAACAGTGTATAGGCTCTTAACCATCTATGGATGCTTGGGAAACACAAAGTTCTATGATCACATTTCACAAACTGAAGCCCCAGTTTTGCATTCAGAACACAAGCATAAGTGAAAATCTTAGTCAGAACTGAGTATCTTAGTCCATACAGGCTGCCATGATAGAACAACAAACATTTATTCGCAGTGTTCTGGAGACTGGGAGGGCAGATGTGGTATCTACAGAGGGGCCCCTTCCTGTCTATCATCTTCTTGTTATATTTTCATTAGGCAGAGAGGAAGCTTGGTTCTCTCTTCCTTTATTCACAAGGGAATTGATGCAGGGTACCACCTTTCTGACCTCATAGAAACATTGCTGTTCTTTTGTTTAAGATAAAGGACATGATAGATGGGACCAGACATGAGAGATATATTAACCAGTTTATTAATGGGGGAGAGCAAGAGAGAGAGACGAGAAGAGACGAAAAGGGTAAGAACAATGAGAGAGAAGACGAAGAACCTAAGACATCGAGACAGTAAGAGAGCGTAAGTGTGTGGGGGGAATCTGTCTTTTAAAGGGGTCCTTTATACCTGCATGCAGACTAGTACTCGTGGAACTCTGGGCTGACCAAAATACTGCCTGAGTGCATTCTGCCAGGTAACAGGGGCAGGCCAGCATAGTGCCTGAACCTTTCAAACATGATTAGAATCTCACATCCTTAAACCATCATCTTAGAGCTCCCACATACAAAATTGGGATGTGGAGCTCATTCAGTACACGGGACCCTCAGATTCATTATTTTCTTGTATGCAAAAACATTTTTTTCTACTCCAACAGGCTCAAAATGTAGCTCTCAGGTCTCATCAAAATGTGATGCAAATCAAGCATGCATGAGACTTGGGACGTGTCTAGAAACAAAATCCTTTCCAACTGCTCAAAAGTCTTCTGCATTCTGTCTTCCAGCTGTGCGCCCAGACGAGTTCTGTTCACCTTAAATCAAATGGTAGAGAAGGCCCAGGCCTTTCCTCCAGTCTAAGTATGAGAAATGAGAAGGGGAGGGGAAGAAAAGGGAAGAAACAGAAAAGAAGGGGTGGGGGGTGATAAGTCCAGTAGACTATAAAACTCAGAATAACTTTTTCTGACTTCATAGATGCTCTAAGGCATTGGTCCCACCTTCCAGAGGCACTGGCACTACAGCAGTCCTTGGGGTGGCCCTGTCCCTTCAGCTTTGGGAAGCACCATCCACACTGCTCTCAGTGAGGGCTCCTCCCACAAGACTCTGCTATGTGGCAGAGTCCTCTGAGGTGGTAGACTTGTTCCCAGGGGTCTTCTGAAGCTGGAGTGACAACCTTGTTCCCAGGAATGCACGAATTCTGGATCTGCTGTGGGCGTGGCAGCCTGGCGATGTTACAGGTGCTTTTGGGCCCTTCACAAACTGACCTCATCCTGTTTGGGTTTCTCTGTTCCCTTTAGTCCCAGCCAGCACTGGTTTTGCTAGTATTGTCCCATTGTCTTTCCTGGCTTCTGTGGTGGTGCCTGAGTGAGACAATGCTTTACTTTCACAGTGGCATCCTTATCAAGCCACACCCACAGCCGTTTCTTCAAAACTCTTCATTTGTATTATATGAAGTTGAGAATTTTTGTTTCACCTGTAAGTTCTGGTTCCTTTTTGCTTACTAAATTCTTCTTTAACTCACTTTTTATTTTTCTGATTTATTGTCAGCAGTCAGGAGGAACTGTTTTTTCAACACTTTTAGAAATTGCTTCAGTTCACCACAGGATTTCACAGCTGAGAAGTCTTATCTTCTACAAAACAGTAAAGTCTAGACACAACTCAGTAAGCAGGGAGCTCTTTCTCACTTACAATACAATTTTTATCCATCCCCCCAATGATATGTCCCTTGTTCCCACCCAAAGCCTCATCAGGATGGCTTTTGATGTCCTTACTTCCCTGGCACTCTGCTCATAAATGTTTGTGTTCTAATGAAGTGGGGGAGGCTCTCTCTTCGGCTTCCCCTCTTCTTTCCATCCCATCACCGTCTCCCAAATCCACTCACAGCAATCTTTGCTGTTGCTCACCTCTGCCTCAAAACTCCACCACCAAACCTGGATCCACATATTTATGCCTTTGTTAGAGTGGCCCTACTCATGGTATCCGTTTCTGTCTCAGTCAACATAGGCTTCTGTAACAAGTGACGGGAGCAACAAGCAAATGCTAGGACCCATAATTCTGCTTCAAGGCAAGGTTGGCAAATTAACAAAGCAATGTTGACAAACCAGCTAGCTCATCTGACTAAAGAGTTGTGAGTTTGAGGCCAGTCTGGCTCTTTAAAATAACTATTTTTAAGCTCCCAGCCATGCAAACACCAGGTTAAATAGCTGATAGCCTAGAGCATACTATGTTGTAAGGCTGGGTGTTTGTCCGATTATATGTATTGATGTGCTTTTTTCCCCCTTTATATGAGTTTTAGTTTGTGATAGGGTTATCTCTCTAGATAAGTAACCCAGTCTCTAATACTAGTCATTACCGGTTTCACATTATGGTACTCATTTCCCAGTAAGCGTATGAATTCTCTAAGAACAAGTGGGTATCAACTGCTTAATAACCACTAAGGATGTCTGATAATACCAGCGAGGTTAGCTTACACCTGTCATGCATGCCCAACTTTTTGTCCTAGAGTTTGGAGGTCATAGAGTTAGCCCTCTCCAAAGAAAACAAAGGGGTGGAGGGAAGAGGGAAAAGTTGAAACCTCAAAAGAATATGGAAGGTTGTTGTGTTGGATTCATTAAAGAACAGACAAACCGAATCATGACCTATCACTTAATTTCTGATTTCATATTTTTTTCCTAATTCAGTGATTTTCCTTAGAAATAAAGAAGAGATAGAGAGCTGGTCCTGCCCCTCACTGGATGTGGTACTTGGGAGAGCTGGCAGGCCGACCAACTGAGCTACCATCCATGCCCAGATCCAGGGCTTTGAGAGTTAGCCTACCTCAGCATCTATCCCATCCAGGAACCCTGGAGCACGTGAAGGCGCCAGTCCTGCAGAACCAAAGCTGCAGGTTCTCCACAACTCTGCAACAGCAAGGTATCTGGGAGAAGCCTCAGTGAGGGTCCAATATTGATGGAACAGCAGAAGCCAGAGGTCTCGAACCAGACCAATGGCTCATTGCAATGAATATTTGCCAATAAAGCTGTTTGGGCATGCCGTGACATATGACAGCTCCCATGATTAGACTTTTTTTAATTTTTATTTTCTATTTTCTCTTGGGGGGGAAGTTATATGGTTGAAGGGAATATATGGAAAAGCAAGGAGATGAGATTGAGGTGTGTGATGTGAAATTCACAAAGAATAAAAAAATTATGGGGAAAAAGGGAAGTTAGCGTGAATGCAGTTAAAAATGAATTTCAAGAAGTTAAAATTATGACTCATACAAATATAAAATAAACACATAGTAAAGAAAAAAGAAACAAAGAAGAGAGTGGGCTGGAGAGATATAGCAACGGTGAAGAACATATACTATTTGCTCACACAGCCTGAGTTTGGTTCCCAGCACTCACAAGAGTGGCCCACAACCAACTGTAACTCCAATTCCAAGAGGCCTTTTCTGACCTCCATGGATACTGGCACTCGTGTGCACACACACCCACAATTAAAAATAATAAAAATAAATCTCTAAAAAAAACCAAAGTGGGTCCTGTAAAACATGGATGTTTTCAGTTAGCTGAGTCCTCTTCCACAGAACCACCACCTCTGTTTTCAGGGTGTTTTTATCTTCCTGCCATCCATCCTTCCTTTGCTCCCCCCTCCCATCCCTACTTTCTTCTATTCTACTTCTATTGAGGGCCTATTGTGCTGTTTGTACCAAGCTGAATGCTGTGAGAGAATTATGGGTCCTCTAGCTGGGTCTATTCGCTCTCACTACACACAGGAGCTGCGGTTTGTAGAGCTGCAGCAGATGCTAAATTAGTGGACAGTAAGCCATTGTTCTCGAGAGTCCTGCAGGCTCAATATGTCACAATGTTTTCACCAGCTGATCAACACATACCCTCATTTTATGTGTGTTTCTGCATAAAGATGCATTCTGCAATAGAGAAGCCAGCTCGTTAACATTGGACTCTCAACCAACAGACTAAGTTGTGCCTGACCCCAGCTTACTATCACATGTGTGTCCTCTCTGAAGCACTTCCCAGGCTTGCACAGATGAGCACCAGAGAGCAGATTAGCACCCACATGTAAGATGAACACACCATGTAGCTCTGGCTGGCCTAGAACTTCCTGTGTAGAATAGACTGGCCTTGAGCTCACAGAAATCCACCTCCAAGTACTGAGATTAAATCTATCAGCCTCAGCCGGTCGTTGGTGGCGCACGCCTTTAATCCCAACACTCTCGAGGCAGAAGCAGGAGGATCTCTGTGAGTTCAAGGCCAGCCTGGTCTACAGAGTGAGTTCCAGAACAACCTCCAAAGCAATACAGAGAAACCCTGTCTCGAAAAACCAAAAATAAATAAATAAATAAATAAATCAGCCTCCCAGTGCTGGGACTGAAGACTTGTGCCACCATGCCAAGCTATTGCGGGATATTTTTAAACAGCTAAAACCACAAAATTGGGGGGATGGCATAAAATTGGGGGTGACATAAAATGGAGGGGGGAACATAATACTGAACTTGCTCACAGCAAGAGAGCAGAAATAAAAAGGCCAAGTGTACCTGTGTGACCAAGATTGAAACTCCACCTCTGATGGCTCCATTTCTTGACCGTAACCCTGACTGTGAAAGCTCTGTGAGTGTTGACGTAGGGGAGTAAGTTCTAATGAGTGGATGGATCAGCAAAGGTTGGTGAATGGCAGAGACTAAGTATTTGCACACAGAGTTGTCTATAGAAGTCACAACCTGGATATGAAGGAACAAGTCTGGGAAGATGCTTATGGGAAGAGATCAGGGACAGAGGTGAGACAACAGGCTGCTGGAGACCTTCCCAGAGGCAGCAGAGAGAGGTTTGGTGTCTGTGACAAAGGAAGTAGAGTTTAGCAGCAGGAAGAGCTTCTCTGGGAGGCAGGAGAAAACAGCTTGGAGGACAGGGGAGACTGGTTTGAGGAGCCATGGAAGTTTGTGGTTCTATTTACAGGGTGGAAAGCCCCAGACTGGAGGAGTAAGTTTTCTCTTCCTCTTGTGAGCAGAGCTCAGAGCTGAATGCTGTGAACTGGAATGTCCCTGGAAGGGTGGGCCTAGAGTGTTCTCACTCCAGAGGACGCCAGATGTAAAAGAGATAAAGTGATGGATGGGGTTGGTTCTCTCTGTTTGGTCATTCTAGGCTATATTAAAAAGGTATAGCTTCCATTTGCACCCCATAATTGTGTGCAGCTATAGTTTGTCAATATGTAAAAGAGAGACAGACACACATATGTGTGAGAAAGAGAAAGGTCAGGCAATGACGGCTGGGGAGGTAGTATTCAGTCAGGTATGCACTTGCGGTGCATGAGGACCTGAGCTCAGTCCTAGAACTTCCACCAAAAGGCTAGAACCTGTGACACATACTTGTCACTCCAACACTGGGGTAAGCAACTCACAGGTAAGCAGATCCCTGGGATTCATTGGCCAGCAGGCCTTGCCTATTTGGCAAGCTCCAGGCTAATGATCAAGATAAATGGCATTGGAGGAAGGAGACCACCGGTTGACCTCTGACCTTGACATTGCATGTACACATGCAGCATGTGCACTCTTCTACACACACACACACACACACACACACACACACACACACACACACACACAGCCAACTGGATTAGATTTTTTGTTTGTTTGTTTGTTTTAATTGAACCCAGGCCCTCACAATTGGTAGGCAAGTTCTCTGCCACTGAGCTGTAGCCTAGCCCTCACGGGTTCCTTGTATGGGTTTGTTCAACTCTGAATCAAGTAAGACAGGCCCCTGGTGAGAAGTGACAAAATGGTACTTCCTCCAATGTGGACTTGCAGATGAGAACATGTAGGAGAAAAGCTCTCATGGCAGGTCCTCGCCAGTACAAGCATGTCATGAGCAAGTAGGAAGAAACTACCCTGTGGTCAAGAGAAGCTGAGCTCAAAGCCAGCTAACAAATATCCCACAGTTGCTTGTCATCCCCTCCTCAGTTTCAGGTGCTTAGGACAAAGGTATAAGTTCCTGCTGTGATGAAATAGCCCTGGATAGTTACAGAGAAAAACATAATGAGAGGGGAAATCTATGAGTCAGGCCAATACCAGTATGGCTGAACTTGCAGTCGGGCACACCTACATGTAAGAAATGGAAGCAACAGAGAAGTGTGTAGACCTAAGCTGCAAAGACCTCTTCCCTATGACTTGACAGTAGCTGCTTCCCTTACTGTCGCTTCTACCCAAGCCAGGCAGCTGCTGCATTTGCAGAAAAACTACCCAAACTCAAGTATCCTTGCTGCAACAAGTGTTCTTGTGTGGTAAAGTAGGCCCACAGGGAAATTTCCAGACACAGGTTCAGTTGCCCATTCTCCAAAACACTGCAGCAAAATCTGGCTACGGTCTGTTTACCAACAGACATACAGTAGAATGCCCACAGAAACACTAGTCATAATAACCGAGACTGAAACTCTCAAAGACCATCCGCTGTGGAATGGATAGATAAACTGTGGTATGTCCACCCAGGGAACACTACACAACAGTGAGAACACACAGTCTAGAGCTACACAGCAATAGGGAAGAATCCCACAGACAACGTTCAGCCAAAGAAGCTAAGTGAAGAAGTATAGACTGTGAACTCCCACTTACATGTAAGAAATACCAACAGCAAACTAGGTCAAAGTGATATGCAAATCAGGGCCAGTAGTTAGCCTCAGGGAGTGAGATTTAAGGAGACCAGAAAGGAACTTCAGGGAAGGGTCTAGTAGGTAGTAGGGACTTTTTTTTTTTTCCTACTGAGTGCTAATTGCTCCGTTATGACTAACTTCAAGTTCAGGGGGCAGCCCTAAGCAAGCAAGAATAATTAGATCCTCATATGAAATCTCATTCATCCGTCCATTTACCAGTTTGTTCATTCATCGAACAGCCATGCTCAGAGAGGGCAAAGATGTGGTTTGGAAATCTCTAGAAGGGGAAAATGCTTCAGTATTTGGTTGTGGAGTGCACATTAGTGTAACAAGGGAATACTGACAGAGTTGTCCAGTGTTGTGGGCCTCCAAAGAGTGGGTCCTGACCTAGCTGATGAACTCTCCAACTCAATTTCCCCGGATTCCAGAAGTAACCTTTGGGCCTCTAACTTCCTGAGGACATGTCTCCCTGGGGGTCTGGTGATTTATTATTTATCTATTTATTATGTATACAGTGTTCTGCCTGCATATGTCACTGCAGGCCAGAAGAGGGCACCAGATCTCATTACAGGTGGTTGAGAGCCACCAAGTGGTTGCTGGGAATTTGAACTCAGGTTCTCCTGAAGAACAGATAGTGCTCTTAAGCACTGAGCCATTTTTTCAGCCAGAGATCTACATTTCTAATAAGGCTTTTTGAAGGTGATGCTATTGGTTCTCTCTCTCTCACACAACACACTTCATGTGGGGAAAGAAAGTCACATGATCAGCGGAAGTTCTCTGGCTCCAGCAAGGACTGCTTGACAGCCTGTTTTGTTCAGGTCATTTCCTCAGGAGCACACAGGCAGAGAACAAGAGGTAAACCATGTGGAAGACACTCTGCAGACTCTGCCTGCCTGGAGCCAAGGTGTGGGGAGCAGATGGGAGCTGGGAGGACAACATTTAGACTGTTTGACAAAGTTGGCAGAATGTCATCTGCTGTTCATTTCTTTGCTGGCTTCCCCAATTTCCTGAGCCTTCTCTTCACATGAAGAGACCAGAGACTTTCGTATAAGTGTGGAATCCCTGCATAAGGCCACAAAATGGAGGGAATGGGTCAGGATTACTTTAACTTAACACAAAACTGGTAGTTGGAATAGTTTCTTCTCCTTTCTCACACACCCCAGGGAGGAAGCAAAGTTCACACTCTAGCACAGTGGTTCTCAGCCTTCCTAATGCTGTGACCCTTTAATACAATTCCTCATGTTTTGGTGGCCCCAACCATCAAATTGTGTTCATTGCTACTTTACAACTGTGATTTTGCTACTTTATGAATTGTAATGTAAATATCTGTGTTTTCCAACGGTCATAGGTGACCACCTTGAAAGGGTCCTTTGACCCTCAAAGGGATCACCACCGACAGGTTGGGGACCACTGCTCTAGCCCAGATTGGAGGGACTGGAGACCTGGAGAGGGAGGAGGAAGGGTTGTCAGGTCATGGACACAGAGACATGTAGGTTTAGGGAAGAACAAGCAGGTAGGTGCCTCAGGCAGCTTCAGTTCAGCCAGGTCAGCTGTGGGAACGGGTGGCCGCAGAGGTATGTGGGTAAACAGGAAGCCACAGAAGGCTGTTTTTGTTTCCCCTTTTGGTTTTCAGTCTAGTGACCTTATTTTTTTTTTCTCCACACCAATACATTTTTTGGGGGGTGGGGGGACTAAACCAGTAATTATATTAATTCACATGAGAATTTGAAAGGCTTCGGAGGTTCTTCTGCAGGAGTAGCTACCCCTTGACTCTGTTCTTTTAGCCAGAGAAAGACTTTTGTTTCTCACAGGCAAACGCCACTCACTGCTAGTTTCTTTCCAGAGATATTTTCTGTAGGTATGGGCACATGTCAAATGTCTTTTCTTCTTGCCTTGCACAGAGAACAAAAAACAATCCACAATGGTTTTGCCTCCGTCTGTTCACACTGTTCTCCTATCTTTCAAGGTTACTAACTCTGACCCTATCGTTTGTCCCCATTAGTGGACTCAGCCTCTTCACTATCTTTGCTGCTCCCATTGTCCCTCCCTCCCCCGGCTTGCACACTCCCTTACCAAATCGCTCCCAGGCAACTGTAGCAAACTCAGAACATTCATCCTACATTGGCCTGAGTGGCTTGAAACCTCTAAGTCCTCAGGGGGTCTGGCTAAGTACTGGGGGAGGGGGGATCCCTAGGGCTGCCCTTACTGGGAATTGTCTGCTCAGTCTCTCTTCCCTCTTTGACACAGACTTCTTACCATCTCTTTTTCCTGTACCTCCTCAGCCTCATTTTCTCTCACCTCATTCTTGACCAATGACGTTGCTTCCTACTTCAGACAAGAAGGTCCCCAAATCCTCTTCAGTTCATTTCCTCCTTTCCAGGCCTACACCTACATCTGTCCTGCCTCTCCTCCTGTGGTTATGGGTAAATCACTACGGGTCTTCCGGCTAAAGCCAGCTCGTAGCCTGGATCCAAACCTCTGGCACCCAGGGAGATGTTACCACAGCCACCCTCCTTCTTACCCATATCTCCAGCAACCCCATCTCTACTGAATATTCCCAACAGCCAACAAATATGTTTTTATTTCTTTCATCTCAGAAACCTTTCTCTTGACCTCACACTTCTCTTCACCGTGATCCCTTTTATTTATTTATTTATTTTTTCCTGATCCCCTTCACAACAAAATTCTTCAACACAAACAGATCTGTCTCCTGTTGCCTCCCAGTCTTCCTGAACTTTCTTCAGGTAGGTTTTCAGGGTCCAGCACCTCTGACCATGCATCGGACTACCCTTGTTGGGCATCTTCAATGATTTTCACATGGCTAAAACAAACAGCTGAGGCTTAGCCTTTACTTAACGAGCAGCAGCATTTGACACAGCTAATAACTCATTTCTTGAAATCCCCTCTCAATATTTCTCCTGAGACACGCCATTGCCTACTTCCTATATGAAGGGCTATTGTCCCCACATCTCCATGGCTAGATTTTTCCTCTTGTGCCATCTCCAAGCTGAGCTCTTCAATTCCCATCTATACTCAGCCCAGCTTTCTCTCGGGAATCCACACAGTCTGTGCCTGGCAGTGGTGGTGTACACCTTTAATCTTATCAGAGGCAAGCAGATCTCTGTGAGTTCAAGGCCAGCCTGGTTTACAAACTGAGTTCCAGGACAGCCAGAGCTACACAGACAAACCCTGTCTCGAAAGAATCCAAAATAAATGAATAAATAACTACACTGAAATAAGAAAGTGGTTTATTCCCAGCTAATATGAATGGCCATTCTCTAGAATACAAACTGAGGTTACACGTGATGTGTTTCTTCTGTGAAAGAAGTTATGTAAACTGTACAGTCACAAGAGAAAGTAGGTGAAATCACTACATAGGGTGACACTGAGGCAGGAAGCTCTCTTCAATAGGATTCAGATGTCTTTAACAAAGTCTAGGGGGTCTTTTGCTTGTTTGTTCCCTTTTGCATTTGTTTATTATTTTTATGTGTCTGGGTGCACTGATGTCTGTGCACCACTTGCAAGCCAGGTGCCCTCAGAGGCCAGAAGAGGATGTAGGATTCCCTGGAACTGATGTTACAGATGGTTGTGAGCTACCATGTAGGCACTGGGAATGAAACCTGGGTCCTTTGGAAGAGCAGCCAGTGCTCTTAACTGCTGAGCCATCTTTCCAGCCCCATTCATTTATATTTATCTGTCTGTCTGTTTGTTTGTTTGTTTTGAGACATTTTATCACTGTGTCTTCTACTTGTAACCCTCCTGTCTCAGCTTCCTGAAAGTGCTGCTGAAAGTCACGTGTCACCAAGCTTAGCAAACACAAAAACCTCTATAGGACTCCAACGTTATCCAAGCCAGAGGCCTAGCAATCTCTGTATATGTTGCAAGAATTTTATCTAGTGGGTTGCAAAAATGCCATCAAATACTGGACAGTAAGTAGTCCTTGAAATGGGCTAAAGAATAACTCTCCAAGATAACTGATAATTTGATCAGCAACATTCCATCTCACCGAAGTCACCACGTTCCAATCAGTGGAGAGTCAACTGCAGTCTCATAGCTTCTTCAGAGAACTTTAGTTCCCACCTGTCCAACTTACTCAACATCTCCACTCAGATGACAAATTGACACCTCAAACTTACCATGTAAAATATGGACCCCACCCACTTCTCCCATAGCCCCACCCCCAAATGGGTTTCTCTCTATGTGCTCTTGCTGTCCTAGAACTCAGAGATCCACCTGCCTTGGCGTCTGCCTGCTGAGCTCTGTGATTAAAGGTGTGTGCCACCACCTGGCTCCCCACTCCCATCATGGTTTATCAAATTACAGTCTCCTGGTTTCTTAGGCCAATGTCTTGACATAACCCTTGACTCCTCCCTTTGTCTTATATACCATCTCTTATCTGACCAGAAATCTTATGGGATCTACTTTCAAAACTCATACTGGATTTGATTGCACTTTCTCGGTGCTACTCATAACTGTAGTCCCAGCTACCATGGTTTCTCATCAGAACTGTACTCTAATTATCAATAAAATGCTACAAAATCGAAATAGGAGACAAGTTTGTCTAAAAAGGGGGGAGCAATAGGGAAGGTAGACTTAAAATATGTTCTTTTCCTTGCCTATACCTTTCAATGAACACCCCTTCGATCTGTCTTCTATGCTGCCAGAGAAAAGTATTTTGTAAAACATGATAGAACAATTCTGAGATGTCCTTAAATATCTGCCTCTTGTCTCCAGGAAAACTTGTCAGAAAATTAGCTGAGCCAATCTAGAAGACAAAGCACTTAACTGTGAATATCCCCTAGGTCTTACCCCAAGCATTCTCGTAATATGCTGTCCCACGCCTATTGTCTACAGCTGATATTAGCTGAGTGTGAATTTATGCTTTCCTTATTAAAATGCTCTCATCTCTTGGATCTGTTTGAATGCATTTCCAATAAACAGCTCTCCACCTTTGCTCCTAGAAGCTGTGACATTGTCTCAGGATCTGGCCAATTTCTTGCTAGCAGCTATTGACAATTAATGCCTTTTATTCCAGAGATACCTCGGTGAGTTTGGATTTAAGAACGGGAGCTCCTAGCTATTCGAATTAGATGAATCCCTTGGCATCACCTCCCAGGCAGGTCTGCCTTCCAAAGTCTCATGTCCTAGCTACCCAGAGTTGCTAGCCAGGGGATTTCCAAGAAGGATTTGGAGACAGGAAAGAGGCAGAGATGTTCTTGGAAAGATAAAGCATGAGGAGAAATACATTTGTATTACAGGCTGGCATGAAAAAAAGGAGCAAGTAGCTATAGTCAGAGGACAGAGAGCTTTGGAGGTAAGGGAGAAGACTGAAACTGGGAAGGCAAGCAGGAATTGGATCCAAAGTCCTCCAGCCAGTGTTTCTGTCATCCAGCAATCAGAAACACTTTTATTGAACAAGCAGCAGAATGTTGTGGACTATTACTTTAACTAGGCAAATATGTGTTTCATTTGTTTATGCTGCAAATATTACTTTAACGGTGTAAAGATGTGTTACATTTGTTTCTGCTGCCTTTGTTAACAATGTAAAGATGTGTTACATTTGTTTTTATTGCATTTGTTTAATTATTAAAAGATGTGTTGCTGTTTCATCTTGCCTGTCTAGGGGACCTGTCTGGTTTTAAAAAAACTCAAGAGCTAAGAGCCAGGCAGAGAAGGCGGGGCTGGTGGACAGAGAGAGTAAGTAGGAGGAGAAATCTAGGCTCAAAAGAACAAAGAGAAAGAGGGAGAAAGGGACATGCTGGGGCCAACAGACACAGAGTAGATCATACAGAAGAAAGATAAAAAGCCCTGAGGCAAAATGTAGATAAAGAGAAACAAATTAAAACAAGAGTTAAGATAGGGCCAAGTATTCATAAATAATAAGTCTCCCTGTCATGATTTGGGAACTGGTTGGTGGCCCAAAATAAAAAGCCTGGTACAGGAGAATTAGGCTGTGTCTCAACCTGCAGGTTTCTATTGCTTGCTCAATCTCTGTCATATCCATATGACATGTAGGAAGCCGAGTTACTTAATAGTATGGTGTAAAGCAGGGGATGTATTTCTGTAAAAAAGAGGCAAGAAGCATCTCAAGATTTCATCAGAGGACAGCCAGACTATATAAGGCAGAAAGCCACTGTGTTCAAATGCTGACCCAATCTTGAAGAATGTCCAACTAAGAAATCCAGATGTACTGACACATTTTTTCCAAGTCAAATCTAAGAAAACCAGTATTCTCAACTCTGGAAAAAAAATAAAATGCAAAAATAGCAACTACAGAACAGTGAATTTAAACATTTCACTTAAAAAAAATCAGGAAAACCAGATGAGAGGTGAGGTGGGGAGTGAGAGGACAGGAGGAGGGGGGAACTGGGATTGGAATGTAAAAAATAAATTGATAAAAAAATTAAAAATTGGGGCTGGAGAGATGGCTCAGCGATTAAGAGTACCAACTGCTCTCCCAGAGGACCTGGGCTCAATTCCCAGCACCCACATGGCAGCTCACAATTGTTCGTAACTCCAGTTCCAGGGGATCTAACACCTTCATACCAATGCACATAAAATAAAGTTAAATTTAAAAAATTTTTTAAAAATTAAAAATCATGAAAAACACATAGTATATTACTGTGGAATGTGAGTGGTAAGTCTTTTTTTTTTTTTTTAACCACCAAAGCTTTCTTTAAAAGCAAATATTACTGTAGGCTGGAGAAATGGCTCAGCAGTTAAGAGCACTAACTGCTCTTCCAGAGAACCAGGGTTCAATTCCCAGCACCCATATGGTGGTTCACAACTGTCTGTACCTCCAATTCTAGGGGACCCAATGCCCTCACACAGATAAGCATGCAGGCAAAACACCAATTCACATTAAAAAATAAATAAAATTAAAATAAAATATTACTTTCATCTGCTAAATCTCTTGGATTGTGTTATGATAGGAAGTGTCTCTCCAAAAGGCTCCTGTGTTAGAAGCTTGTTCTCCAGCTGGTGAAACTATTTGGGGGAGCTCTGGAAACTTTAGAAGGTGGGACATAGGGAGGAATTAGGTCACTAGCGGTGGTTACATGTGGTATCTTGTCCTTTTTGTCTTTCTGTTTCCTCTGGCCATGAGATAAACAGCCTTCTCCACATGTATTTGCTGCCTCCATGTTCTGTGTAAGGTTCCAGAGTCAAGCACCCCGGGACTGAACCCTCTGAAACCATGAGACAAAATAAGTCCCTCCTTCTTTAAGTTGTTCTCAGGTTTTACAGTCACAGTGACAAAGAGAAACTAATATAAATTGCATGGTAAAACGTTACAGCATGTTGACATCAGTGAGATCTTGGGAAGTTTATTATTATCATTGCTATTAGTTTTTTCTTCCAATATGAATGCATTTTATTGTGATCAAATCTATCCCTCAGTCCACTTCCAACTCCTCACAAGTCTTTTGTTCCTCCTACCCTCTCCCAACTTCATAATCTTCACATAAAACCCACGGAGTCCAACTAATGCTGCCTCTGGGCACCCCTGAAGAAGACTGTCTGTCTTTCTGTCTTTCTGTCTTTGAGATCTTGAAAGATTTAAGCAAGAAAGTGAGGTCATTAAATCTCAAAGAATGCACAGTCAGACAACACATCAAAGAAGAAAGACTAGTGTGATAAACAAGTTTTCAGACTTACCCACTAGCCCATTATAAAATAATAGCAAACTAGCTGATACCAATTGCCAAGTGGAAAATCAATTTTCTGCAATAGTCTCCCTAGGTATATCAACCACACTTTGGGACAGGCCCTATCCCCAGGAAAAGTTGATCAATACAAACTCAATAGTATTTTTGTTTCATTTTGCTTCATTTTGACTTTTTTTTGTCTTATTGGTCTTTTGTTTATTTGTTTTGATTTTTGTTTTGGTGGGGTTTCTTGTGTTGATTTTTGTTTCTTTGTTGTTTTAAAGAGAGAAAGAAAAGGGACATGAAGTTGTGTGCCTAAGGAGGTAGGGAGGACCTGGGAGGAACTGGGGGAGAGGAAAGCATGATCAAAATATATTGTATGAAATTTTTTTTCAATTAAAAAGAAAATCAGTATGTCCCACCCCCAAACAATGG
This sequence comes from Cricetulus griseus, assembly GCF_003668045.3. NCBI lineage: Eukaryota > Metazoa > Chordata > Mammalia > Rodentia > Cricetidae > Cricetulus > Cricetulus griseus. The sequence goes on from NW_023276806.1 coordinate 159,440,826, forward strand.
CAAACTGACAGACACGGGCAAGTGCTGGGGTGAAACTGATGCATTAGAACTAGGACCAGCTTTTAGCAAAGACTGAAGGACAGAAAAAATTAAAAAAATAACACTGAATTAAACAAATCCATTTATTTCTCTCCAAAAGACATGCGAAGCAGTATACAGAGGGTTCCGTGGTCCCAGTGATGTGGGCCATTTCTATCTAACGAACAGAGGGTTCCATTGGGCCATTTCCAGCTAGTGGCTTCTCCTATTGTGCTTCTCTGTCTTGCTCAGCACACCGTTCCGAGTTCATGGTATAATGTGCAGTTAGCTCTGTAGCCCTTAAGTCTTATGTGCTGGAGAACAGAATAGCGGTTTTGGCATACTTGACAATCTGCTTACATTCTGTTGGTCAGAACTTAATTGCATGGCCTAAATGCCAAGCTGGTGCTCTTTTAAGCCGCATCTAAGATGCCCTACCCTATATTACTGTACTTCTGATCCTCCCCAACCAAAGAGGTAATACTTGTCCCTCCAGAACTGAATGTATTGTGATCCCTGGGCCCTGCCTTGAAGCCAAGCACCATGCTGGACTAGGTCATTGGAGCATCTGGGAGTAGAGCCTGGTTGGGATAGACGGCCCCCTCCCCCAGCTCTTTTCTAGGCAGCCCTGTGTGGCAGAATGCACTTAATATCTACAAATTACATTAAGCATTTGCAGATAGTTTATGTGAAGCAAGAGGGGAATATGATTTTTTAAAAAAGTCTTTGTAATCTTCTAGGGAAGTGGTAGGTGAATTTTCTTGTCTTTCAAAATACACAATATTTGCAGTGGTGCAATCTCTTTTCAGAGCCTTAATCTGGTGGACCTGCTTTGCTGAATAACACAGGTTGTTTCTCATTTCTCGAGTCTTCTTAGAAGTTATTTAAAATTTAAAATGCCAGGCATCTTTCAACCCTCCTTCGCCTTTTACAGAAGGCGGATCTGAGATTGATGGGCCGCTGTGGCCAGCGCACATAACGCAATTCGTTTCTTGGGTGGTAATGTTGTCTTATTCCGGTTTAGGCTCTTAGGACTTGGAAATAACCGAGTGAACCAGGAAAATCAACAATAATGAAGTAACTAATGTTAGATTAGCAACAGAACTCGCAAAAAGGAAACAAAAAACATCTGCATCTCCCCGTCGGGGAATCGAACCCCGGTCTCCCGCGTGACAGGCGGGGATACTCACCACTATACTAACGAGGAATTTACACAGGCTGGGCTTTTCTGATAGGCCTTTCATCTATTCTAGATAGCCCCGCCCTCAAGTGTATGCCAACAGTCCTCGCATTTCGTGGTGCCATCGTGGCTTTTACTGCAATTGAACAGCACTAAAATGGAAGCGTTCCATTCGCTGTCTCCTCTCCGTTCGTCGTTTCCCTTAACCCACCCTTCCCGGGCCGCAGACGCCCCTCGGTTCCCCTCGCACCGCCCCCCAATCCCAGGCTGTCTAGCGTTAGCCTGCTCGCGCTGCACTATGGGATTGGTAGTTCCGTCCTGAACTCCACCCAGCTCCTCGGAGGCTCGGAGCCTTCCTTTCCCGGCGTGCACCGCGCCGCCTGCCCTCCGTGCTTCCCTCCGTTCTCAGGCTCGCGGTGGAAGTCTGGCCGTGGAGTGTCTGGGTGCTGGCTGACGTACGACGGATCTCCCAGAACCATGCCCGAGGTCGCCGACACTTGCTCCTTGGCCTCTCCAGCCTCGGTCTGCCGAACCCAGCACCTCCATCTGCGCTGCAGCGTGGACTTCGCTCGCCGGGTGCTGACCGGGACCGCCGCGCTCACCGTCCAGTCTCAGGAGGATAATCTGCGCAGCCTGGTACGGGAGCGCCTGTGCAGCTCCGCTTCTCCGGGGTCGCTCTCCTCCCTCTCCTCGCCCCTGCACCCCGCGAGCCCCGAGGTCGCTGGCTCTTCCCGCCTGGCCCCTCTTCGGGCTGCTGCCCCTCTTTGTCAGGTCCCACTCACCCCTTCCTCAGTCCCACTTTTGCATCTGCACTCTGTCCTTCACCCTCCACGTAGGGTGGTCTCCTCCTCCCGCTCTCTCCCTTTTTCCTGGACACATCCTAGCGCTCCCTCCACATTTTGCCCCTCACCCACCCCTGAGATACTCCGTCCTCCCCTCCATCATCCCAGTGCCCAGCACTTACTACCCCCACACCCTGTGGCCCCCCTTTTCCTTGACTCACGATTCAGAACCCCGCCCCAGGTCCAGACTTTTCCAGCCCCTAGGATAAGATCCTTACTCCACAGTTTCACCCGACTCCATATTCTGTGGTTCAAGCCCCTTGGGATTTTCTACCCGTCCCCTGGGGGTTCCCTGGCCGCCCCTTAGAGTTCCCTGCCGTTTCCACCCTGTTCGAAGCTTCCAGTCTGTGTTCTGTAAGCAACCCCTTGCTCTTCAGGGCCCTTGCCTGCTTTTGCTTCTATCTTCTAATAGTTTAAGAACCTGTGGGACCGTCCAGCCTTCTAAGGATGACTCAATACAATTTTTTATAAGTGGTTCCAAGGAGCAAGTCATTATTGCACATTTTATAAAATATGTACTTCTATAAACTCTCTAACCATTTGAATAAAGATTTGTTTAGAATCATGGAATATTCAATGGTTTGATCTGTTCCATATCATCTATAGTCAGTGTTCTTATATTATCTTATGGAATTAGGATCGAACTTTTACCCTGGTGGGGGGAGTCATAGAAGAGCATTTTAGAAATAAGAGGAATGTGGAAGGACCAGCTATGCTCAGCCCTCTAACTAGATAATGTATTTAGCAGTGTTGTGTGGTTATCTTTACCGACACACAACAGTAAGCAACCCGGGCTGGAATTTAGGAGTGAAATTAATGTGGTCAAAATTTTCGAGAATTAGAAGTGCAGATAAGGACTAGTGATTTTGCCTCTGAAAATCTTTTTGTTTGTTTTTTGTTTGTTTAATAAAGCACTTAACTCATATTGACATATAATTACTGACAGTACTGTAAGAAAAAATACAGCCTTGCATTAGAAGAAGGCAGCTATTTCCTTACAGACTGCACTTTGGTCTTGAAGTACCTACTTGCTTCCTCCTTTTGCAGAGGCAGCTTTGCCTTGGCAGGACAGAAGTTTAATCTTTAGATTCAGTTTCCTTTTATTAAAAGAAAACCAATTTTATTGGCTTATCACTGTTTCATACGACTTTACACCACCCTTTATTGTGTAGAGATAGAAAGTTCCACCTCTGCTCAGAAAAGAAAGCCAGAGTCAGAAGGCTTCAAGTATTTAACAGAATGTCCTAAGCTTAAAATGTATCTGTTCTTTTCATTTCCCTGCTCTTCAGAAAAGTAAGACTTTCAAATTTTGATTTCTAGTTGGCATATCTGTTTAGCAAAGCAGCTGGAATTTTAATGTTCGGTTTCTGCAAAAGAGATTATGATAGTAGAAAGTAACATCTGTTTATAATTGTTTTGCTTGTTTATGACAACAGCCTGAGACCAAATGCTTGGCACTATTTATATTTATTTAAAGTTAACTTGTTTCTTTCTGTCAGTAGGTTGGGGATTCCTTTCTTGAGACTGGGCTTCTCTATAGCTCAGATTGGCTTTGAACCCAATATGCAGCCCAGGCTAGCCTCAAATTTTTGATCCTCCTATCTCAGGCTTCTGAGTGCTGGGATTACAGGCATGAGCCATAACTCCTGGTTTAGATTTGAGGTAGGAAGAAACTGTCTTTCCTATCTGCATCTCAGATTCCTGGTTTGGCACTTGGCATGTAGTGGACACTGAAGAGTCTTGACTAATGGAACAAATTCAATTAGAAAGCAGTGCCTATGGGCTACATGGCTAACAGTGCCATCTGTATCCCAAAGGTGTCATGGCATTATGCCCTTCCACTGCTGGCCCTGTGACAGTGGGGAATCTAATGGTCCCTCTAAGAGGACTAATTCCCATCTTTCTAAAATCCTTTTCCAGTTTTAGGTTAGTTACACTTGAACCTTGCTATTCAGAATTTGTAACTTCCAAGCATTTGTTTCTTATCTTAAAATTTTCCATTTTGTTTAGGTGTTCTTCAGTTAGTGGCCTTGAGGATTTTGTGTTATGGGCAAGGTCAGCCACTAGGGAATGGAGAGTGCCAGGCATTGAGTCTGTTGCTCAGCATCTGGGCTCCACTGAATGCCATGGCTAAGCTGAAAATCATATTGAGCTGGTTTGGGTTTTGATTTTGGTTTCATTCCGTATACCCTTGCTTTGTTTTTGTTTTGTTTTGTTTTGTTTTTCTCAAAGCAGTCTGTAGATAAGTTTTTAGAAAATAGAACATAGTACAGAGGCTTACGCCTTTCCCTGTTCGAACCTGCTTTTTGTTGTTGTTTTATTTTATTGTTGTTTTTCAAGACAGGGTTTCTCTGTGTAGCCCTCGCTATCTTAGAACTCACTTTGTAGACCAGTCTGGCCTCAAACTCACCTCCCTCTGCCTCCTGAGTGGTGGGGTTAAAGGCTTGTACCACCATGCCTAGCCTCAAACCTGTTATTATTTAGAAAGAACTTGAAAATGATTAAATATGCAAAGAATGGCCATGTAGCTTTGTATTAAAGAGTTTCCCTAGCGTGTGTGACACCTTGGGCTTCATCTTTAGGACCATGAAAAATAAAATTAAAATAACAAATACAATATAATAACATTTAAAAGAGGAGTCTAGGGGAATACACAAAAGAAGTGTACTGTAAAGTTGGCATGGAACTTCCCATCAGCCTGTGCAAAAGGCAAAATGACTTCTGTATGTTGTATGTCGCCTGTTTTGGAATACAGAGGTTTTTTGTGTGTTGTGTAAAGAGGGGCATTGTGACATATACTAAATCATTTTCTTAGAAACTTCCTATTGTGTGCAAGGCAGGGACTTATGACAATGTAGGTAGCTTGGCTTCGTGACTAGTTGGTGCTCAATAAATGGTGGCTGGAAGGTCAATTCTAATTTCAGTTATTCAGTTTCCTTTTTTTTTTTCTTACTACGGTTTTAAATGACAGTGATGGCCAATAACATGACTGAAATTTGAAAGAATTTCTTATAATATTTGGAAATAAAGGTTGAGGTTTGGGATGGGCTCTATAGCTTAAAATTGCATTTTCTGTCTTGTTTTGGTCTAGAACTTGCTTTGTGGGTAAATTGCCACCTGATGTTTTTTTCAGGTACAGAGCTAAACCATGGGGATGGGAACCCGGATAACAGTCTCTTTAAATATCCTCGGGCATAATGTAATAGAGCAGTAGGCGTCATTTGAGTGGGCGGGGCCAACTATTAGAATAGTCAGGAGATCTGAAAGTGGCTTCACAAAAAGGAGACATTACAATAACTAACTCGAGGAACTGGAGAGATGCTCAGTGGTTAAGAACACTGGCTGGTCTTCCAGAGGTCCCAAGTTCAATTCCCAGCAACCACATAGTGGCTCACAACCATCTGTAATGAGATCTGATTCCCTCTTCTGGCCAGCAGGGATACATGCAGACAATACTGTATACATAATAAAAATAAGTAAATAACTCCTCTGATTCTGAGCAGATTGGAAAAGTTTAGCAATACAGAAAATAGAATGTGTTCCATTGGGAAATGACCCAATTAAAAATGTCTGTAATAAACATAGATATTCAAATGATAAACTTCAGACCAATTTGATGTTCAGAAAGAAGCTTTAGGTCACAAAGAGACAAAGGGAATGACTAACAATGAAATATCAGTGAAGATAGAAATCATGTATTCTGAATATGCAAGTGTGGGAGAAGATGAGCCAGTTCTAGTTAAAGTAATAGTCAGGGTACCACAAGAAGTAATTGGAAAGAAATAACCATCCTTGGAGGGAAGCAGATGATGCTCAGAGCACGTTTGACACTAACTAGAGAGAAAGAAAATTAAACTTGGATGGAAATCCTTTCCAAATAAGAATTGCTGGTGCCAGAGAAATGGGGGTCAGATCTAGAGATTACCCTTGTGACATTTCTTTCTGTGTCCCATTGGCCTCCTTCATTATGTAGCCAAGGTTGACCTTGTGCTTCTGATCCTCCTGCCTCTGCTTCCTAAGTGCCGGGATTACAGGTGTGTACCACCACACCTGATTTATATATGGTGCCAGGGATTGAACCCAGGACTTTATAGCATGGTAGGAAAGCACTGTAGCAACTAAACTACATCACAAGCTTGCTGTGATTTTCTGAGCTTGCCATTGGTTAGCTACAGGAGGTAAATGGGGAGTGGCAGTTCCTGGACGTTCTAACTTCCAGGCTTATAAAGGACAGGAAGAAAGCTTTGGAAGTGCTGAGTTAGGACCAGTGGTGGTGGCGGACAGAAAGAAAAGAAAGTGTAAAAACAGTTTAAAGAAGGAAGCATTTTGGGATTGGGAAGTAAGACCAGTTTGTGGGTTGTGTCAAGCATTTGGTTCCTTGAGGAGTTCTAGTAAGAGAATCTAGATGTCGGAGGAAGGGGCTGCCTGAGGGGGTACAGTGGTGGTGGCAGTTCCAGAAGCCTACAGAGTGTGAGATGGTACTGCCTGGGGCTGTGTTAATCAGGCAGGTTCAGATGTCCCAGTTAACATCAGGGGAAAGGATACCGCTGCCAAAGGAGTAGACAGGGTGCTGTATCCTGTAATCTCAGTGCACACTGTAGGAGTGTGGAGATGGGAAGATTGAGAGTTCAAGGCTAGTCAAGATGAGACCCTATCTCAAGAAGCAAACAAAACGTAAGAGTCTGGCACAGTCTGGCTGACTATGTGGGCATGCGCAAGAGCAAGAGGATAAAAGAGTATTGCAAGAAAAGAGCCAAAGCTCACTGGGGTATGTCTGGGTTCAGGAATGAAAGAGAAGAGTCAGAGAACCAGTTCCATGGAAAGTCAGAATCCAGGTGGGGTTTCTGCCAAGTGGCAAAGTCCAGAAGAGCTAGAGTGAACAGAGGTCAAGTTACCAGAAAAGATCTTGTAGACCAAAGAGAATTCCCTTCCAGTAGCCAAGGTGCTAAAAACCAGTGAAGAGGAGGAGAAAGATCACTGATGGGACAGTGGGAGCAGCCATCTTAGATTGTCCTCGATTTTAAAATAGGAAGGAAGGAAGGTAGAGCAGTTAGTAACTGGAAGGACAGAGTGAGATGCTTGTTAACGGTGTTGGGAAACAGTGTGGTGGCACTGGAAGGTTGTAGACTCTGGCACAAGAGCTTGGTTGAGAGATGGTGAAAGCATCTGGTTTCTAGGGAGATTATGGCGCAGAAACTCTCAGACTTGCTGCAACTGCTTGTACCCAAGGCAGCTGCCCTGAACTTACTGTGGCCAGTAACTTACTGTGGTGGCTCAACCATCTGCAGGCTCAACTGGGCAGTGTTGCCTTCCAAGGTTGACCTTTCTTTAGCTCTTCAACAATAGTTGTACATGGTCTACCTAACAACAGCTAATGTTTGCTTTAATTGGGGGTTTTACAAATGTATATTGTAGGAGTTGTACTGTATGTCTTCTAGGAGAAACTATGTAGTGAAATATTAATATGTTAAATTGAATCAGAGTGAAAGAAATTTAAATCAAAAGTGAAGAGTTTTAGGCTGGTTGTTGGTGGTACATGCCTTTAATTCCAGCACTCGGGAGGCAGAGGCAGGTGGATCTCTGTGAGTTTGAGGCCAGCCTGGTCCACAGAGTGAGTGCCAGGACAGCCTCCAAAGCAATACAGGGAAACCCTGTCTTGAAAAACCAAAAAAGAAAAAAAAAAAAAAAAAAACAAAACCCAAAACCTATCATATGCCTTTAATTCTTAGTTTAGCTCTGCATTTTACTCTCTGTGAGTAGCTAGTTTTATGTTTGCTGTAGTAAACTTATATCTAGTATTTGTTTCTTCTGATGCATAAAACTGCTTTCTTCTCGTTTGACTTGATTTTAGACTTTGGATACAAAAGACCTTACAATAGAGAAAGTGGTGATCAATGGACAAGAAGTCAAATATACTCTTGGAGAAAGACAAGGTTACAAAGGGTCACCGATGGAAATCTCCCTTCCCATCGCTCTGAGCAAGTATGACTGACTGCTTTCCATTTTTTATGGCTGAATAGTGGCAAAATAGATTTTAAAATAATGTAGACATCTTTCCTGTGTTCCTAATATTTGCTTATATGTAGTGATTGGCAGTCACTTCTGTAATCTGTTCACATTGGTGTTGACGGTAAAAAAAAAAAAAAAAAAAAAAAAAAAAAAGATATGTTCTTAAAACACTGAAGAAAGAAGATGCATGAGATGCTGGTGACTAGGATGCTGGGTAACCACTTCTGTAGCTGCCACCATTTCACCGGTGTTTGGAGTCGGGGGGTGGGGGACATGCCGTTTCAGGATGGCTTGGGGAGTATGCGCAACCACGCACTCTTTGCCTCTATCCCAGAGGGCAGCTGCTGGTACTGATGGAGTGATAATCATAATGCCAAATGTAGGAAGGCTGACTTTGGACCACTCTAAGTGTCAGTGCTTATACACTGTCTCTAATTCTTTAAGCTGCCCTCTGCCTAGGACCTGCACTTACGATGAGGAAGGGGACTGGAAGAGAAGTAAAGTTACTCATTTAAGAAAATAGTAGCCAGAATCATCAGGCAGGGCTTATACCCCACCCCTTGGTACTTGGGGGAGGGAGAAACTATTAGCCTGAAGCAAGGATACTTTACTCCCACCTTCCAGTATCTCTATGCCTTCTCCTCCCCTTTAAGAAAGAGAAGGAAGACACAAGTGTAGCTTGGGAGTCAGCATCATTAACCCCTGTACAGGTGGAGAGACTATGGTATGTTGAGGTCGAGTCATTGCCCCAGTGTACAGCTTCTGTCAGTGATGGAGTCAGGATTTCAGTCTGGGTTGGGCTATTATCTCCAGAGCTCTTGCTCTTCCCTCATATCAATGTTTCTAAGACTCTGTGGGGTGAAGAACCAGTTTTTGTTTCCTCTAGTCTATCATAGAGCAAAAATCATTAAGTACAAATTTCTATGAGAAAGAGATTTTTTAAATTATTAGATTCTACAGCTGCAGCTCGATGTGACTAACCACGTCATAGAGCAGCCCTAGTCATATTATGGGGTAGTCATAGTGATAAAATTGGTTCTTCCACATCTCCATTGTCATAGAAGACAAAACAATGTCTCAGATGCAAAGTACGTGACTCACTGTGGGCCACTTGGCTAATATTAGTTCCCATTGGGTGTTCATCAGTATGATAGAGTTGAAAAGAAACTCCAGGCTGACATTCAGATAGCAAAGTAAGAGTCAGATTTACTTAAGCTTCTGTGTCTCTGGAATTCACTCTAAGTCAGTGAGACCTCAGGATAATTGCTTATGCTATTTCCTATGTGTATTCTGAATTCAAAGTCTGTGAGGTGTAAACTATACTCTATTAATATCTGTATTTGTTTCATGCAGAAATCAAGAGGTTGTTATAGAAATTTCCTATGAGACCTCTCCCAAATCCTCTGCTCTTCAGTGGCTCACTCCCGAACAGACTTCTGGGAAGCAGCATCCATACCTCTTCAGTCAGTGCCAGGTAAAAGGGATGCCAAGAGACTGACAGAAGGTTCCCCGCACATGCAGGCCTCATACAACACACTGTTTTGTTTCATAGTATATAAGGCAATGTATCACTTACATCTTGTTATTAATACAGTTTTTTTAAGGTCAGATTTCTTTGATTTGGAAATAACTTTGATTTGGAAGTATTTAAGGTTTATTTATACTCCCCAAGCACCTAGAATACACCCTGCCCTTGAATAGGTACATAATGAGTGACCCTAAAATGCAAGGAAAATTTAATAAACCAAAGTTGTGTGTTGCAGAAGCGCTACTAGAGAAAAAGAGGACCCTGAAAGATTGAATTCCTAATTATAAAATATATTACGTATACTTTTAATGACATGACTTCAAATACTTCTATTTTCCATTTTAAAATTAGAGTTCAAATCCTGTGCAATTAGAGATACTGTATTACAAGGATAAATAGAAAACTTTTCTGAAGAAAAAGTCCTAATTCTATAAATAATCAAATCATTTATGATTAAAGAAAGCTCCTCATTAAACATTTACTATATTTCAAGGCATCATGTCAGATACTTTGCATGTTTAGTGTGGTAGCTATCATGTTGAGCTCAGATTCAATTTAAAATATAGGAGATAACAAAGCATGATTTAAGCATGTTTACTTTGTATGACATGAAATATCTTTTTAAGAAAATTATCTGTAAGAGGGCTGGGGCTGTAGCTTACATGAAGCCTTGGGAAGTCCCCAGCATCCCCAGCTTTGCTAAGTGTGTAGAGGCAGGAGGATGGGAAGTACAAGGTTATCCTTGACTACATAGCTAATCAGAGGCCAGTGTGGGCCACATGAGACTCTGTCTCAAAAAACAGATACACACACACACACACACACACACACACACACACACACACACAACACACACACCCACCACCACCCACCCACCCAAAACACAGAAAATGACTTGAAAAAAGATAAAAAGTATTAGGCAAGGATATACAAATCGTATACTTTGTATCACTTCCTAATAGCTGATTTTCAGTCAGTATTTCTCATAAAATGTCCATGAGGTAAAGTTAACAAGAAATGTGGTGCGTGTAAATCCCAAGAATGTAAATTTTAAGTATTTTGTTTCAGGCTTTTACTGGCAGTGTTTAAAGGACAGGAAACAGATTCTTGGTAGATTAAGAATTTGTTGCGGTTGACTGGCAGTGTGCAGATGTGGTGTGATTGATGCTTCCAGCTGTTGTCTATAGCTATTTCTTTACCCAAGTTTGATTTACCCAGTGAAAAGCGTATAAAAATGCTGCCACATTGCCAAGCCACCTGTCCACAGCCTGATGAGACGCTCAAGCAGTGTGTTCTGGGAAACTACTTCAAGAGACAGAACCAGTTAATTCATCTGGCTGCGCTTTATCCCAATATCATATTTTTAAAGATTTATTTTTATTTTATGTGGATGGGTATTTTGTGTGCATGTATGCCTGTGTACCACATGTGTGCAGTGCCCGTGGAGGCCAGAAGAGAGTGTTTGATCTTCTGGAACTATAGTATAGACAGTTGTTGGTTTACATGTAGGTGCTGACAACTGAACCTGTGTCCTCTGCAAGAGTGACAAGTGCTTTTTAATGTATCTCTCAGTCCCTCAAGATTGTGTTTTTAAGGAATCCTTTAGAAAGACTTGAAGTTTGTTGTTAATGTTATGTGCTCGTGTGTGTGTGTGTGTGTGTGTGTGTGTGTGTGTGTGTGTGTGTGTGTGTGTGTGTATAGTTTACTTTGATTTTCAAAATCAATGTGCCAAGTATTAGCTATGGCATTTTCTTTCCTATTTTTTTCTTTTTTCTTTTCTGTTTTTTTTTTTTTTTTTTTTTTTTTTTAAGACAGGGTTTCTCTGTGACTGGCTATCTTGGAACTCGTTCTATAGACCAGGCTGGCCTCAAACTCAGAGACCCTCCTTCCTGTCTCTGCCTCCTGAGTGCTGGAATTTAGATCCCCAATACCCATGTTTTTTTTTCTTTTCTTTCTTTTCTTTTTCAAAGAAAAAAAAAAAAACATGGGTATTGGGGATCTAAATACCTGTCTCTGCCTCCTGAGTGCTGGAAAAAGTCATGTGCCACCATGTCTGGCTAGCTATGGCATTTTCAAACTGTGTTTTAGTAGAGTCTGGGGAGTTTTTCAATTTTTTTTTTTTAAGATTTTATTTATTTATTTATTTATTTATTTATTTATTTATTTATTATGTATACAACATTCTGCTTCCATGTATATCTGAACACCAGAAGAGGGCACCAGATCTCATAACGGATGGTTGTGAGCCACCATGTGGTTGCTGGGAATTGAACTTAGGACCTCTGGAAGAGTAGTCGGTGCTCTTAACCTCTGAGCCATCTCTCCAGCCCCGAGTTTTTCAAATTTTTATATTATTGTTCAAATCAGCACATAAAGTATGTTAGATATCATGATGGCATTTTTTAAAGAAAATATATTTAGTAGTATCTGGGGATTTTAAGGAAGACCAGGATTTTAAGCACTTCAGAGAGTGCTGTTTATATGAATACCCCCTTAAGCACAGCACAGTATCCTAACAATACCTGGCTTCTTTGTTTAGTAATTGGGCAGACACAGGCAGCTTATAGAACTGCAGACTCTGTGGTCATTCTTGGTTGGGATCACGTTTCTGACTGACTGATGTGGGCACAGAGGGACATTCCAGAGCATGTAAGAATGTACGGACGGCCCTGAGCGATGCTTTCTCCTGACTTTTCCTTGTTTTTACTTTCCAAGTCTGTTGCAGATAGAAATGTCAAGACAATAACTTTTTAGAGTTGTTTTCTGGAAGACTCTGGCATCCTAATATATTTTAACTAGAGAAAATGGGCTTCTTGATGAAATGAGTGTGAGGAATCCATAGCTTATTGTAGGTCTTTTAGAGCCTTGGGGAGGGTGATGTTGTTCCTCGTGACACACCTAGACGGTGTGGTAAGTTTACAAATTTGTTTCACAATAGATCCCTTTTCCCTCAGGGCTCCTAAGAGTCTGTCTATGTGACTGCATACAGTACTGGACAATTTATGTCTTGTTTCAACAGAATTGTGAAGGTTCACCAGCAGTAAAGTGTGTGTGTGGTGGTGGGGTGTTGCATACTTGTATATGGTGTATGTGTGTACTTGTGGGGGATATTGTTTACATGTGTATGTGTGTGTGTGTGTGTGTGTGTGTGTGTGTGTGTGTGTGTGTGTGTACACTTGTGTACATGAAGGTGTTGTTTACAAGTGTATGGAAGCCAGAGGTTGTCCAGTAATCCTCCTGCCTCCATCTCCCCAGCACCAGGATTATAGGAGTGTGCAACCGGACCCAGTTTACAAAAACAAACAAAACAACAATAACCAAAAGACAGGAAGAAGGAAGGGTGGAAAGAAGGGATGAAAGAAAGAAAGAAAAAAAAATGGGTATTGGGGATCTAAATTCAGGTTCTTAGGCTTGCCTAACAAGCGTTTTACTCACTGAGCCAGCTTCCCAGATCTTTTAAATCCACAGATCTTTTTTTTTCTTTTTTTTTTTTTTTTGCTTCTTGCTACTCTAAAAGATCCCATGAGATACAAATGCTATATTAATCTTTAAAAAGAAGATATGCAAAAATCAATGTTGTGACTTTAATTATTTCAGTATAAATAGATTTGTGAGAGAAGGGAGTAGCTGTTTCTTTCTCTTTCTCCCCTCCAGGCCATCCACTGCAGAGCAGTCCTCCCATGCCAAGACACTCCTTCTGTGAAACTAACCTACACCGCAGAGGTAAGTGGAACAAACTGATAACCAAATTAAATAAGTAAATGTGGTATAAAGATGAGTGAAGCAGATTCAAGTTTCAGAGATAGAAACATTGTACTTAGTAGGCGCCCACCAAGTCTGTGGACCTCAATTTGACTCGCTAATAAAAAGGTAAGTTTTAAACATTTTATTAAGTATGAAAAAGGGAAATCATACTATTCTCATTTAAAAATTAAAATTCTAGATCTAAAGATAAGAATTTGAGACATTTTTCCTAAAAATGCATTCTGCAGCACGGCACCCTTGTGTAAATGCCCCTGGCAGCATCTATCAGCTTGTCTGTGTGTATGCAGTTCTCCTCTGCCACTGGTACTGCTTCTTTTGGTGGGAGATGGATTATATTTAGTGAACACCATCCCAGAGACTGGGTCTCCTTAGACCAAGCAAATAAAACAAAGGCCAATGTTTACTCATGGGTGCTGCTCCATTCCCCAGTCTCTCTGTGAACCAAACATACTTCTTCAGTGCTATAGATTATTATACTTGGAGGCACGGGACCTCCAAGTTCTGGACTCTTCTCTACCACTGAATTGTGTGACCTTGACCAAGTCCGAATGGTGGTCATGTACTTCCTGTCACTGTCTGAGTGCTACTGTTGTCCCATGAATGTGTTGTTACCTAAATTGATAAGGGCAGCCGAAACCAACCTCTGCTGATTGATTCTGGCTCAAAAACTCTGTTCTGTGTCTGTCTCTGTTGTATTTGAGAGGCCTAATCCATGCAAGAACAGGCCTGTCAAACTTGTGCTAGGATGTGTGCTTGCTGGATCACTTACACTAGGGGTTTTCAGGATTCCGGGACTAAGGGACACACACACCAGTGACCCTCTGTTTTGTGGTTTCCAGAGGAAATCATTTCCTGGTTTTCAGTCAAAGTTATAGTTACTCCCCTTCAGAAAATACTGTTTGTGTCCCCAAGTTCTAAGAGTAAGATGGCCAAAGCTGTATCTTCTACCCTGCCACAGTGTATCGTCTTTTGAGTTTGTTTTGGGGGCATGGGAGGGAACAGTTGTTGGCTGCCATTTTCACTCATGGTGCTGCTGGTCTCTTCATTTTTATTATTGATTTCTTGCAGTAAACCTATGACATTTTGCCCATGATTGGTGGGGAAACTGAGGCTTAGGGAGGTTACCCACCCAAATCCCTACAGTTAGTAGCTGACAGGACTGATGTTCTAATGTAGTTTCTCCCCAAGCCCTGCTGTTAGTATTCCTGGTCAGTGGAAAGATTCATCACATTTCATTGTTAAGATGGTTTTACATGTTGCTGATCCTATTTACAAAACTCATATGTGTGCTTTTAAAGTTCAGAGCCTATATATATTGTGGAGATAGTCAAGAAGTGGGGGGAAAAATGATTTTACATTTTTAGATTGGGATGCATAGACCCCCAACTTTATAATTAGAAGTGACTTATTTTCCTTTGGACTAGGTGTCTGTCCCAAAAGAACTGGTAGCTCTCATGAGTGCAATCCGAGATGGAGAAGGTCCTGACCCAGAAGACCCCAACAGGAAGATCTACAGATTCAACCAGAGGGTAAGATCAGACCAGTGTCTACGTTTTGCCTCAGTTGGTAGTGAACTTCAAAGAACCAGTACCTGTCCTGGGAGTCTGGAAACCCTGTAGACTTTAAACAGCACCCCCTCCTCCCTTTGGTTGCACATCCCAAAAGGCTGCTTGGTGGGCATGGCTGGGAGTGCCTGACTGCTCTTCCGGAGTCCTAGGAGATTTGCTATTCTTTTAAATCCTTATCTTTTCACTGCCTCCTCACCCTAGTGTTTTGCTGTGACTGGCTAGAGTATCTGTAAATGGGGGAGTTAGCAGAATAGAACAGTGTTATTGCCCTGTAAGTTAAAATTCTGACACAGCCTGACCTTGAGCGGACAGAATGGACCTATCTGTATCTTGTGAGATGTGTTTTCTTAATTTGGCTTCACAGTGGACAGTGTTGCTTCCTTTTGGGACCTCTGTTACAGCGTTGGTGTCTCCTTATTGCTGGTTTAAAACATAAAGGAATTGGGGGTGGGGGGAAATGTTTTAAAAGTTGGAAGAAAAAAAAATCCAAACATATAAGGGAAAAGTATCTGGTACTTGGTAGTTACGTTTTGAGAAATGCTTAATGTTCCGTGTAAATTTGCGCAGCCCTGGTTTTTGCATGTCAGTAGCCATCTCTTTTGTAGAATAAAAGGGAAATGGGTGTTTTGAAGTGTTTTTGTATCATACATTTGAACTATTTGCCTCTTAAAAGTAGAACTATTTGAGAAGGGCCAAAGGCAAGTTGGTTCATAGTAACACTTGGAGATTTAAAGGAGAATTGCACGATTTTAAATGTGAATTGTCTGGCCTACACCATTTCTACGAACTGACACAGCATGTGCATGTGTGTTTGTCTCCTTTAGGTTCCCATACCATGCTACCTGATCGCATTAGTTGTTGGAGCTTTGGAAAGCAGGTGAGCTTGTACACAAACTTTGAGGTTTGTGAAAGGATCAAACCATAGATACGTTGAACTCCTGGCAGGATTGATGGGTAGAATATTGTGTACTGCCCAAGATGCCGGGCTGACAGCTTTAGAGAAATTCGAATAGAATTATAAATTGTAGACAAGTTAATTTTGATTATGAAGTTTTTACCATTGCATGGTAAATTCTCCAGATGTAAAATGAGCACACTCTGTAGGCTGAGAGCAGGAATCAGATGTGAACTTGAACAAGTCATGTCACATGGTCTTAGTCTCCTTCTCCTTGAAATTATAATCTGCCTCTCCAGCCTCCTAAAGCCCTTGGGATCCTAGAAGTTGTACAGAGATGATATTTTGATTAAAGGTTTACCAATAGTAAAGCGCTCTCTTTTTTTTGGTTGCTTGTTTTGTAGATAGTCTCAATATGTAGCCCTGGCTGGCCTGGAACCCACTATGTATGCCAGGCCAACTTTGAACTCAGAGATCTACCTGCCTCTACATTCGATACTATTAAAGGCATGTGTGACCACACTGGGGTTTTTTTGTTTTGTTTTGTTTTGTTTTTTGTTTTTTGGGGGTTTTTTTTTTTTGGTTTTCCGAGACAGGGTTTCTCTGTGGCTTTGTAGGCTTTCTTGGAACTAGTTCTTGTAGACCAGGCTGGTCTCGAACTCACAGAGATCCATCTGCCTCTGCCTCCCGAGTGCTGGGATTAAAGGTGTGCGCCACCAACGCCCAGCTAACACACTGAGTTTCTTATTTCAGATTCTTATTCATGCGTGTATGTGGCAGGTGTACGAACGTACGTGTGTGTGTGTGTGTGTGTGTGTGTGTGTGTGTGTGTGTGTATATATGTGTGTGTATGTGTGTGTGTGTGTGTGTGTGTGTGTGTGTGTGTGTGTGTGTGTGTGTTAGTGCATGTGCACTTGGGCATGTTTGGAGATCAGTGGATGACTTCAAGTGTCATACTCAGACACCATCCATCTCCTTTGAGACAGCAACTACTTACTGGCTCTCTGCAGTTAGGCTGAAGTAGCTGGCTGGCAAGCGTCACGTGATCCTCTGCCTTTACCTCTCCAGTAGCGGGGTTACAAGCGCACAATAACATATTCGGCGTTTTTACACGGGTTCTAGGATTTGGATTCAGGTCCTTGTACTTGCTAGGCAAACACTTTACTGACTGAGCCCTCCTCCCAACTCTGCTCTTATTTCTAGACTACTGAAAATTAGAATGTTTATAATAATCATGGTCTTTTAACTGCAAAAAATGTAGATACAATAGAGAAGTCAGGCAACCCGGAGCCAGGCTTCAGCTCTGGTAGTTACTAGCTCCATCTTTGGGTACCTCACTGCCTCTGAATTTCATTTCCTTCTTCTGGAAAAAGAAGGGAATACACTCAAAGGATGTAAAGCTTCAGGCCTGTAGGAAGTGATAATATTATCAGTAAGTGATAATGTGATTGTTACAGCAACTGTTGAAAGCAGTTAGTAGGTGCATTTAATCTCATGGACTCTTCAGCTGGGGTATCTATGAATATTTGTCCTTATTTTACCAAGAAGAAAATGACACTCAGTTTTTAGGAACTTGCTCCATCATATAGTTAGACCTGTCTAAGCCAGGACCTATGCCTTGTTCCTTTTAAGCCCATGTAGAATAGCCTGTGTTGTCTGTAACTGGTTTGCATGAAGCTATTGAGCATTTGAAACACAACTCATCCAAACTGCAATGCTCTATAAGTAAAAATACAGGCTGTATTTCAGAAGACTGTATGAAAATGTTTCATTAATAATTTTTATGCTGGCTATGTGTTTAATAATTTAGATCTACTAGGTCAAATAAATATTTTTGAAATTAATTTCATTTAGTTTCTTTTGCTTTTTTTTTTTTTTTAAAAAAATGGCTATCAGAAAATTCCAACCTTCATCATAATGTATGTGTGTGTTTGAACCTTTCCTAAATTTTTGTTGGGTAGCACTCACAGCTCACTCTACAGACCATAGCCTGGTAGTTCACAGAAATGCACATCTGGGTAAAGGCTCTTGTAGGCATTGCAGTCTTGTTCCGTCCTGGAGTAAGGGTGGACAGAGAAATCCAACTCTACAAAGTTGCCCTCTGACCTCCTTGTGTGCATCCTGACATATGTGCACACACATGAGCACACAATAGTATAATTCTAAAAGTAAAAAATGCAGATGATTGGGTCTTCTCGAAAGCCTTTTAAACAAAAATTTGTATTTAATGAATTCTTCAGATACTCAGTCTGCCCAATAAATGTCTGGAGAGTAAATTTAGAATAATGTTCTAGAGACTGTTGTCTCTGTGGCAGAATACCATGGTAAAACATTCTTTGGTGTCACAAAATTTTAAGCTGAAGTGATGATGTATAGTTGTAATTTATGATTTCTTGTTTCTATAATCAAGGTAAAAATCACACAGTTGTTGCAGTCTTGGATATTTTTAAGTGGGGCTCAGTGGTGTGAAATATAACTACCTCGTTGTGAAACAGATCTGCTGAACTTAATCTTGCAAAACTGAAGCCCTGTCCCCCTTAAGCATCTCCACCCCACCCTAGGCCTTGGAAACCACTGTCTTGTTTCCATGCCTGCGATGTGACTGTGTTACTTACTTTATATTAATGGAGTCATGCGGCAGGAGTGTTTTGCTGACCAGTTTATTTCATTGAACATGATGTCATGATGGTCACCTATGTTACTTCTTGCTTTTCCTACTGATTTCTTAACATGGTGTCCAGCATAATTAAGTGTGTAATCTATCCCTATTTTAGGATTATTATTATTTTTATTATTATTGCTATTGTTATTCAATCTCTGACTGGGTTTCCTGCATCGTGAGATTGAGAGAGTAACCCATATTCCCAGAGGTCTTTTTTTTTATTAGTTCAAATTAGGAACAAGCTTGCTTCACATGTCAATTCCTTCTCCCTCTCCCTCTAATCCCTCCCTCCCAACATCCCACCTGCCCCTAGCCATCCCCCCTCCAGTCCCCAGGCAGGGTAAGGCTCTCAAAAGGGGCTCCCCAAAGTCTACCACATCATCCTGGCCCAGAGATCTTTCTTAGCTTGCATCCAGAAAGCTAATCCCCAGAGGCATGTCATGCCATTGTTTTTCTTTAACCTGAACTGTGTCTCATGGAGAGTTACAGATAAAGCTTTTGCTGTGTGTTTAACAGCGGATTTGTTATCTCAAGCTCTTTGATCTTACCCCTCCCGGGGAGCATATGGTCAGTCTTACTTTGCAAGGGTTTGTCTAGGTCCTTCTTAGAACTACGTGAATATTTGACTTGTTTTTTTTGTTTGTTTGTTTGTTTGTTTGTTTGATGATGCTTTTCCATTTTGCAGGCAAATTGGTCCAAGAACTCTGGTGTGGTCTGAGAAGGAGCAGGTGGAAAAATCTGCATTTGAATTTTCTGAGGTTGGTTATACATAGCTTTCCTAATAATTATAATAGACGGGAGGTGGAAAGTTTGAGAGTACTGCAATCGCTTTGAGGAATAGTGCAAGCATATTTGCAGTTGGCCCTTTCTGTTTACCATTTCAGTAAACATTCTTAACTTGCAAACCTCACAGAAAGCTATTTGTACTTTTAAGAGATTACCATTGTGACCATTAAGAGGAGATACGTATACATTCATTTTTCAGACTGAATCTATGCTTAAAATTGCAGAAGATCTGGGAGGGCCCTATGTGTGGGGGCAGTACGATCTATTGGTTCTGCCCCCATCCTTCCCTTACGGCGGAATGGAGAACCCTTGTCTTACATTTGTGACTCCTACTCTACTGGTAAGAAATATTTCTTCATTTGAAATGGAGATCTCAAATACAAATCTAGATGAGAGGCTGGGGAGTAGCTCAGTGGATAAAGTACCTGCTGTGTGATTAGAGAACTTGAGTCTGACCTCAAAGAAGCTGTGTAAAAAGGCTGGGCATGGTTGTACACTCTTGTAATCCTCAGCTAGGGAGGTAGAGACAGGCAGATCCTTGGGGCTCAATGGCCAGTGACCCTAGCTTTCTTGATGAGCCCAGAGCCAATGAGGTAGGCAGTACTTGAATAATGGCAGCTAAGGTTGTCCTCTGGCTTCCACATGTACACACACACACACACACACACACACACACACACACACACACACACAGGTAGGTGGGAAGAACCTTAGACTCCTAGTAATGTTTTTAATACATTTTTCTTGTTTATATAATCCTGTTTCTAATTTTTTTAAAGATTAGTTTATTTATTATGTATAAAATGTTCCTCACTCATGTATGTCTGCACATCAACAGAGGATACCAGATCTCGTTACAGATGGTTGTGAGCCACCATGTGGTTGCTGGGAATTGAACTCAGGACCTCTGGAAGAGCAGCCGGTGCTGTTAACCTCTGAGCCATCTCTCCACCTACCCCCCCCCCTTTTAATTTTATTACTGGTTGTGGTTATCAAATTTTCAGTTTTCAAAGGAGAATGACTTGGTCGTTGGGGAAGGGGGATATTATATTTAAGGTATTTTGAAACATTGAGGGTAGTGGTGCCATGCAACAGCAGTCCTTTGATGAATTATGTGTCTAGATATAAGAGCCACATTCATACTTGGTAGTCAGGTACTAGTCAAACAAAAACTCATTGCCCAGCATCTAGGAGATTAGCCTACCACATATCACTGTTTTATAGCCCTTGTAAGCTACTTTGAATCCTACTAAGAATCAAGCAAGGACTTAACTAGCAGCTAAGTAAGTAGATACACCATAGAACTTGTTACTGTGTTGTGAGTTATAACAAAGGAGGGAGTGAGGGGTTGGTTGGTCAGTTTTGTCTCTGTGTAGCTTTGGAGCCTATCCTAGCACTCGCTCTGGAGACCAGGCTGGCCTTGAACTCACAGAGATCCTCCTGCCTCTGCCTCCTGAGTGCTGGGATTAAAGGCGTGTGCCACCAATGCCCAGCTGGCTGGTCAGTTTTTAAAGTCCTTGTGTGGACCAAAGATCAGACTCGCTGAAACCCACGTCAGTGTGCTTGTCTATAGTTCCAGCCTCAGAAGGCAGAGTTGAGATCCCCTGAGCAAGCTGCCTACCAAGACTCTGTGTTTGAGTGACAGACTCTGCCTCAAGAAAAAAAAGTAGAAGAGCCTTGGGCTTCCTCATGGGCACGCATGTATGCATATACACATGCATCTATAGACATGTACACACACACACACACACACACACACACACACACACACACACACACACACACACACTCTAAAAACAGTAAGGGATAGAAAGTAATAGATATACAAGATGGACATGGGGAAGTGTTCTCTGGAATTAGAGAGGAGCCTTTTAGCTCTACTGGTATTAGGGAAAGAAAAAGAATGCTACTTTTGCTTTCTCTACTTGGTTTTTGTTTGTTTGTTTGTTTGTTTGTTTTTAGAGACAGGGTTTCTCTGTGTAACAGCCCTGGCTGTTCTGGAACTCACTGTGTAGACCAGGCTGGCCTCTAACTCACAGATAGCTGCCTTCCTCTGCCTCCCGAGTGCTGGGACTAAAGGTGTGCACCACCACTGCCCAGCTACTTCTGCTTTGAACCTGTTACCACAGTAACCAAACAGTGGCCCATCAGGCTAGCATCTGAGATGTCGAAGTTGGTGTCATTTAGCTGCAGGTCATCATCTGATGATGGAAATACTAAGATTTTTTTTCTCTTTCTTGTAGGCAGGTGACAAGTCACTCTCCAATGTAAGTGAAAATTTCTTGTTACAATCTTAACCTTCAAGGTTTTTAACTACCCACTGTATCATTAGGAAGCTTCTATTGTAAAGTAAAACTGGCATTGTCCTTTTCCTTAGCAATGAGATTTAATAGATTAAAGGAAAGTTTAACCAAATGTAAATGATACGTGATTATAAAAACAAATACTATTTCCTGCATATGAAATATTTTAATTAACTTATGTGTTCATTTAACTTAATATTTCCTAGGTTTTCTTTCTATAAATTTTTGGTCTTTGATTAAATTGCATTTTTCCTTTGAAATAAGTAATTCCCTGACTATGTCTTTAAAAACACTGAAAGTATTTAAATAAGGACTTGTTTGAGGACCAGGTCCCTGTTCTGAGCACTAATCACTTACCACTGTCCCCTCAGGTTATTGCACATGAAATATCCCATAGCTGGACAGGAAACCTAGTGACTAACAAAACCTGGGATCACTTTTGGTATGATTTCCTTTCCTTTTTTTTCTTTTTGTATTGGTAGCTATTGTTCTTTTTTTTTCTTGCCACCCCCCCTCCCCGATCCAAAAGTTTCCTGTGTGTATCCTTTTTCTCTTCCTTACGGTCACTGTGATACACAGAGCTTTTAAAAATTCTTCAACTGTTGTCACGGTGGTAGATACAGTCTAGGTGTGCCGTTTATTCTTGGTACTCACTTTCTGCCATTGCTTCATTTTAACGCATAAACTTGTTTAAAACAAAATTTACCACTTACTTTTCTATGCTGCCATCTCCTGGCTGGACTGGGCTTGCTGTTGTCTTGGGTGACTTTGAGGGCTCCTCTAAGCAGCAGGGGCTGAGATGTGTGGGCCACGCCGCATGATCTCTCCCTAGGAAACCAAAAAGAAAATACCTGCTTGATGAAAAGTCCGTGTCCTCTCCACTGAGACAGTATCCATTTTTTGTTCGTTTTCAGGTTAAATGAAGGACATACTGTCTATTTAGAGCGTCACATTTGTGGACGATTGTTTGGGGAGAAGTTCAGACATTTCCATGCTTTGGGAGGATGGGGAGAGCTACAGAATACGGTAAGATGGGATCTTAGAAGCATTTCCCAACGTTGAATAGTCATTACAAACTGGGTTTATAAAGTGTCTTTTTTAGCAACAAGGAGGCCATAGCACAGGTGTGGAAAATGAAGCCGGCACCATATGTGTCAGTGGACACATGCCGCTCGCTCATGACCTGTTCCTAACTGGCAGCTGAGTAACACATAAACTAACGTGGCTGATTATGTCCTTGAATTTTATGTGGAATACTTGTGAATTTTGAAATGTTCTCTCCCAGATCTAAATTTGTAGCTCAAGCATTGAATCTTTCTAGTTTTTTCATCAAAGTAAAAACCTGTTATTAGCAAGAACTCTCGGAGACACTTCTTGCCCTCCTTATAATTAGATTCCACTAGTGATGGCAACACTGTGTTTCTAGTCAGTAAGCTGAAATTCTAGAATTCTGTTACAGCCCTGAGGGAAGAAATACTTTGTTTCCAGCTTGCTGGCACAGTAATGCCCCTGTTTTTATGAGAACACTCATTTTATTCATCCGGTTGCAGATAAAAACTTTTGGGGAGTCTCATCCCTTTACCAAGCTGGTGGTGGATCTGAAGGATGTAGACCCAGATGTAGCCTATTCCTCCATTCCCTATGAGAAGGGCTTCGCCCTACTCTTCTACCTTGAGCAACTTCTTGGTGGACCAGGTAAGTAGCTGGCATTGTCTGGTGGGTGGTTTGTTTTTTTTTTTAGTTTTGGTTTTGTTTATTTGTTGTTTTGTTTTTTGCTTTTGGAGGGTGGGGTGAAGAGTAGAGATGAATTTTAAACTGTTTCTCTTTGTTTCATATTTGCAGTTCATTCTGCTGGAGACATCTGTATAGCTTTCTGTTGTTACCTATACCCATAATACTCTACACAACTCCTGAATCTGTATAATGTGGCTTGACTTTTTTTTTAATCCCATTATACTTTAAGAATTAGGGTAATAACGTATACTCATTGGCAAACTTCTTATAAACCTGAAGTTTATGAGTGATAAATGAGAGATCTCATGCCCCTCCCCAACCCTAGGGTCACCCCATTAGCAGTTTGATGTGTGTGGCTCCAGATCTTACTCTAGATGTAAATGGTTAATCACACACATCTAAAAGTTTTTAATAACAAAATAAGGGATCCCGTAGTCTCTCTTTCTCACCTGTCGGTTCACTTTCCACCACTGCAGTTACTGGCAGGCATTGAAGTTCTCTTACCTACAGTGAGCTTTATCCCAGTTGAGAACCACCCTATCTTGAACATCCTTTCACTGTCAGAAACCCTCCATGGTCCTCCTGAGTGTTCTCTTTGCTTCTATGGTTACTAAACAATGTCAGCCACAAAAAACAAGGCAAAAAATTGCCTTTCTATAGAGTGATTTCTTTTTCTTTCTTTCTTTTTTCTTCTAGAGGTGTTTCTAGGATTCTTAAAGGCTTATGTTGAGGAATTTTCCTACAAGAGTGTAACCACTGATGACTGGAAGGGTTTCCTGTATTCCCACTTTAAAGATAAGGTTGGTTTTAAATTCTTATTTTTAATGCCCACTGTATCTTTATAAACTATTTACTGGGCTACTTGAATTACTTAATCATAGTATTGGTTCAGAATTTGCTGCAAGATTTTGTTTATCTATTTTATTTCCCTTTCAGCACACTAGTAATGACTAAATTTATATGTTAATTAGCTAGATTTAATTATTCCACATAATTTACATATGTCAAAATGTCACATTGTATTCCAGAAGAAGACATGATGATGATCTTTTGCTTAATTTTAATTTTAAAAGTATTGAGACTTAGAAGTTATCTTGATGTGGCACAGTAGAGTGAATTGTGCCTTTGATCACTTACAAGTTTGTTTTCAGTCACTCATCTGTTCCTTTGTTTTGACCTGAGGAAAAGTCATCCTATTACTGACTGGATGTCCTTCCTGTTACAGGTGGATCTTCTCAATCAAGTTGATTGGAATGCCTGGCTCTATTCTCCTGGCCTGCCTCCAGTCAAACCAAAGTAAGTGCTCAGTGCTAACATGTTCGCTTCATTCTCCTAATCTTTAGTTATTCAGCCTTTTGTTATTGCCACGAGGCATACTCAGCCACAGAGATGTTAGGTTGTAGGTGTAGCTTTCTCAGGACATGTGGCCTGAGGCTGCAGGTTGGATACACCTAACCCTAGTGATTTCAGAGTGTCTGCAAGGACCGTATGCTTTTCTTGAACTGTTACCAGTCAGCAAAGAGAGCAAGGGGACTTAGTTTTCTGGACTTTTCCCCTGAAGCCAAAAGCCATTTCTGTGGTTTACAAACAGATCTGTTGAATTGATTGGGAATGTTATGGGTGTGGAGTTTCCACATGAGGGTGGTGAGAGACTCAGGAAAGAGTAAACTGTTTTCCTAAAGCTTTTGTGAAGTTTAGGTGTGATGTCTGCCTTTGACCCGGCCTCAGGAGTATTATGAGCTTGGGGCCAGTTGGGGTGGTATAGCAAGACCTGTGTGTGTGCGTGCGCACGCGCGCACGCACACACACGTTTTCAGTAAGAAAAATAGCATTTTACAAGTATTATATTAGTTCTTTTATTGTTGTAAGTTATTAACTGTATTTCCAGAAGTGATAACTTAAGAGTTGGTGATGACCAAAGTGTTTTGCCCAAAATTACATAACTCATAAGTAGTAAGCATTGAAACTCTGGAGCCTTTACCTACCCTGTCTTTTAAACTAAACACCTTCCTGGAGTCAGGGAGCTGCATCCTAGACTTCAGGAGTCATGTGAGGATGTTCTATCTTTGGCTGCTCTTCCTTTGAGTCATGGAAAGTCCTTACCAGCTACTCTACAAAATAACCCAGTTTAATTGAGGTAGGGGGGTGAATATTAGAAGTTGAGGGAGAAAAAAGATGTCATGGTCATATGTGTTGAAGAAGCCTCTTGAGAGTTGGGGTTGGGAAGAAAGTGGTAAGGTGGCTACCGGGAGTGTGGTCAGAAGAGATGGGATGACTCGGGCATCCTCTGATTTTTACAGTGCTCTCAACATCTGTGTGTGTTTAAATGTCTCTCAGGCTCATCTGGTCCTCTCCATTTCCTACACCTCCACTAACGTTCAGTGTCATATTAGCTCTCTCTGCTAGAAGACTGCTGTGGCCTCCAAGATGGGCACCTAGAAGTTTTCTGGCCTTGTCTGTACCAGTGTGTACAGAGAGCAGGAGTAAACATTTAAAAAACACAAGTGTGACTAGGGAAGCAGAGGCAGGTGGATCTCTGTGAATTAGAGGCCAGTTTGGTCTACATGATGGGTTCCGGGACAGCCAGGGCTGCATACTAGAGAGACCCTGTCATAATAAACAACAGTGAAAACCTATAACTGTGTCTTCTTGCTAGCCATCTTCTTCTCTGCTCCTGGACTGAGGCCAAATCCTTTCTTTCACAGGGACTATGTAGATCCCAGCATTCCACACCCTCTGCTTCTGTCAGGCTGGTTGTTTAAGGTCTCTCAGACCCTCCACACTCCTTCAAGCTTTGTACCCAGACACACACACTTGTTTCTACATGGATAATTCCAACATCAGCTTAGGAACCACTTCCTCACGGAGGTGTCTCTTAATTTCTGTGCAAATCAGATCTTGCATTTGAGTTTCTTGGTGCCATGTTCTGTAGCTTTGCATTTTCGTGTGTGTCTGAACATTTTTCCATTTGCTTCACTGTATACACCATGAGAGCAAGGCTCAAACCTGATTGACACATTACTTTTCCTGGGAATTTTTTTTGTGAGGAGGAATTATTTCTTCTCCCTGAGCTAGTCCTTAACTTACTCATTCAACCATACTGAGAAGAAAGTTTTGGAACACTAAGAAAGACATCAACCAAACCTTTCCTACCATCTTGGCATTTAAGAAATCAGTGCTGAGGAGAAAGGTGTCTTACAGCCTGAGAGAAGTGGAGGGGCCTGTGATCTCACTTGCCTCCATCCGCAGCCTGACTGCCATATGAAGATAAAGTGCTTGGCTCTAGTGTTACTTTGCTGGACAAAATTCCTGACATGATTTGAGAAGGCCTAGTATGGTCATATTTCTGTCTGGGCTTGTGCTTCTGTCTGTGATGAAGTAGAACACAAGAGAAGGTGGTGCTGGGGGCAGAGAGAGAGGTTGGGGGGACAGAGAGAGACTCACTTCCACACTTTGGCCTCCCCTCCTAACAGCCTATTCATTTATGGATGAAGTTAGTATCCTTATAATCCAGTCGCTTCTAAATAGCACAGCAGCTAAGGACCAAGCCTTCAGCACACAAGGCTTTGGAGGACATAAAAGTACTCAGGGTGTACTTCCTATCAGGTTCCAAAGACAGCAAATTACAATGATTATTTACTGCCGAAGACAAAGAATTGTGAATGTACTCCTATAGGGAGAATCCCCACCTACCTGTAGCAATGACACCTATTTGGATTTGGGAATTCTTAGATGAGTCAAGTAAACTTCCTGCTTCTAACACTTAGGACCCTTTATCTTTAAAGAAATTTAAAATTTTAAGCATTTCATATAGCATAAACTGCATTTATGGGAAAGGATTTGTTTGTTTATAAAATGTAATCTTTAATATCTTTTCATTTTTGCAGTTATGATATGACTCTGACAAATGCTTGCATCGCCTTAAGTCAAAGATGGGTCACTGTAAGTAGTGATGCAAGATTTTCAGCTCTTTTCTCAATTGTACAAAGATGTCTTTGTGGAGGGTACTTTAAACAGTGAGTAGTTGTGGTTGTAAGTTGTTTCCCTAGGCTGATCTGTCTTCACCCCCATCACTCATGCTTATGGGTAAATCTAAATGATCTTGGGCGAGGGTTTAAAGCTAACTGTGGGATGGGAGGAGGAAGTGAGGGGTTCTGCTGATTACTAGCTATTGTTCCTTTCTACGAAACTTCCTGAAGAGGAGTTTCCATATATATATTCTAGGGAGACTAGACTGGGCATGTGCCCTGGACAAGTCTAGAATGGAAATAAGAGAAAATTTAACAATTACAGTATCTTGGCGATTGCAACAAGTGTTGATGTTGCTCTCTGAAATTTCCCTTTCAAGTTTGCTTGGCTGGCGTTTCTTGGCAATCTTTCACATACAGAATTCTGAGCTTTGCACTAGGAAAGAAACAGAGATGGACTTAATTGCCTTAGGGTTATCTATAGTTTGGTGAAAGAAATTAGATTTCTTCACAAATCACTTTTATGCTGAGCAATGAGCAGCGTGTGAAAGAGGCAGATGGAGTCATGGACTCAACAGAGGGCTCCCCCCACGCTGTGGGGGACTGAAATGCCCCATCCACATCAAGGAGGGCAGGAGAAGTGGAGGGGCACATTGTGGCGTCCCGGAGGGGTGGCATGGTTTTTCCATTATTTATTTATTTATTTGTTTGTTTGTTTTTCGAGACAGGGTTTCTCTGTGTAGCTTTGGAGCCTATCCTGGCACTCACTCTGGAGACCAGGCTGGCCTCGAACTCACAGAGATTCGCCTGCCTCTGCCTCCCGAGTGCTGGGATTAAAGGCGTTCGCCACCAACACCCGGCCGGTTTTATTAAAAAGCTCCATCAGAGCAGCACCATACGGAGCTGTCCTCTCTTTGGCGCCCTTCTTTCATTACTCTCCCTGTGTGCTGGGGACTTACCACTTAGGAGCACATCTGGCTGGCTTAGTCTAGGATGTGTGGGTGGGAGGAGCGAGGACCAGTGTGGGGATGGTTCAGACTGTGAGTATGTGTTCCCCATGGCCTAGACAGTGGGCAGTTCGTTTCACAGAGACCGGTAGGTGCTGATTATTTGACACTGTGTTTATTTATTTGCCTGTTCCTTCCACCAGTCTGTCGGCTCCTCGAGAGCAGGAATTGTCTCTATTTTTCCGTGTCCCTGGGACCATCCTCCTTTATCGGGAACCGATAGAGGGAAAACAAGATTGGAAGATTAATGTGCTTATCAGTCCAAGGAGTTGAAGATGTAACCTGTAGGCAGCAGTGGAATCTTTGAAGATTTCGAATTGTAAATGAAATGACCAGGATCTTAGATTGAGACCATTAATCTGTCAGTGTGGTGGGCGAGGATCAGCTAAAATGAAAAAGCCAGCTTGGGTAAGAAGGCCAGCCAGGGGGATATCAGAAGTTGTTCCTGTTCATTCAAGGATTCTGCATTTAGAACAGTGCAGAGATAAACACAGGTTGGAGAGAGGTTGGAGGTTTGATTTTTTTTTTTTTTTTTTTTAAATTAGCTAAGAAGTCAGTGGACTGAAAATGCAGTTCAGTGGCAGACCACTCCTTAGTGTGCACAAGCCCTTGGCTCAGACCTCAGTGCCCCCAACCCCAGCAAAATAACTAGAAGCAGATTAGATGTTGAATATTAGAAACGGGAGTAGAGCATTCCAGGTACTGGGAGAAAACCCTTAGAGACACGAGAAGAAAGCAAAGCAAGAGCGATAAGGCAGGAAAAGAAGCCAGACACCAGTGACAGATTCTCTAACTTAGCCTGGCCTCATGAGTCACCTGTGACCCCTGCATGCAGGAGACAGGCAGGAGGGTTGTAAATTCAGGGCCAGATCCATCATGAAACTTGTCAAAAAAGGAAGAAAGGAAGGAAAGACAGAAGGGAAAGAAGGCGGTCTCATTTGAAACCCTGTAAACTGTAAGCTTTTTGGAGACTCCAGTCATAACAGAGGTAAAGGAGTTGAGTTTCAATCCAACATCATGTGTCTTGGGTTTTGGTCAGGTCTCCCTGACCGCTGCTTCTCAAAAGGAAAAAAAAATGGGAATAAAGTCTTCTAAGAAGCTGTCTTTTGGAGAACTGGTTGGTTGTGCACATATGTACCTTGGTGGTGAATATTTTACCTGGAGTGGTGTTGAATTCGCTGGAAGGAGTTTAATAAATGGACTTTCGTTAATGTTTCAAAGTACTTAATTATTTGCATCCCAGGAGAGAAACCTGATTGCACACTTTGGCACATGAGCCTTGCTCTTTTAGTTCCACCTGTCTTAGCTCACACATGTGCCAGGGTGAGAAGAGTGGAAAACAGGACCCTTATCATGCGTCTCCTGGAACCTTTTGAAAAATCCATGCTGCTTGCTTGGTGCTGGAGAAGCGCTCACTGCTGTCCTCGGCTCTGATACTGCTTTGGGCCCAGCAGTGAGAGGCAGACAGTTATAAACATTTCATTTATCACAGGGAACAGACAGAGTTGGTAACTGTGAGGACATTAACCATGACTGTGCCCTCCTCAGTGCTTTTGTGGTTGGTTTTCCCAAATATTAAAGGACTGTATACATATATACACATCGGGGGTCTGGTGGCTCAGCGGCTAAAGCATTACTGATCAAGTGTGAGAATTGGAATTTGGATGGCCAACACCTGCATAAAAGGCAGACAGGCATGGTGGCCTGCTCCTCTAATCTCTGTCCTCAGCAGACAGAGACAGGGGGACCCCCAGGATAAGCTGGGCACCCCAAGGATATGCTCATTACCTAGACTCTGAATGAGAGAACATGCCTCAGAAAAGTGGAGAGTGAGCCGACCTCTGGCCTCCACACGCATGTACACACATACATATACACATACACACAAATACATACACACACACATACACACCACACACATACACACACATATACACCACACACAAACACACACATATATACCACATACACACACACATATACACAAACATACACACACCCACACATACATATACACACACCCACACATCCACACATACATATACAGACACACATGCACACACACATACACATATACCTGCATGCACACAATACACATGTAAAAATAAAAAGGAATATATACGTAGAAAACAAGTGATAAGTCTTAACCAGCCATAAAGCTGTCGCTGTGTGCCAACACACATATGAGAGGCAGAGCCATTTTGGAGTCTATGGAGCACCTGCCCTACTCTTCATTTGTCCTATAAAATGTCACCTCTGTGTCAATTGGCTTATAAGTGAGTTGGCATGCTTTATGTCATGTTTCTTTGCTTCGGAAATCACAACATCTGAAAAGCAAAAAACGGTGACAGTCCCTGCATTCCTACTGTGAATAGTCTGCCTTTTCATGAGTAACGTCTGCCTTTTAGGTTGTAGTGATTCAGTGTCGGATTGCGTAAGCTTAGATGTAAATTTATTTGATTTTCTTAACTGTCACTTTTATGTCAGACTAACAATATCGTAAAGTTATGCCTGAACAGGAATAACCTGGCAATGTTTATTTCAGGCCAAAGAGGAGGACTTAAGTTCGTTCAGCATCTCGGACCTGAAGGATCTCTCGTCCCATCAGCTGAATGAGTTCCTGGCGCAAGTGCTTCAGAAAGTGAGTACCAGCTCCCACGCTGGAGCTGAAGGTGGATGCAGAGGCTCAGTGTGGGTGCTGTCCCCAGCACAGAATAAAATACTCACGAGGAAACTCATGGGGAAAGAAGTTACGTAGTCCACTTTAAAAAAAAAAAAATTAAAGTATGTGTTGGATTATTTTCTGATTAGTACTGTGCCAAATCAGAACATATATAAGAAAGGATAATCCTTGTTCTAGAAAATCACTGGGAGGGGAAGGTTTGTGACGATGATAACAGCAGGGTTGTGATTTGGTGTTAGCAGAAGGGTTGAGCTAATATCAGCTGATGGAGCCATGTTAAATGAACAGTAGGGCTGGGTGAGGAAGTTCACAGAGCCGGGAGGCATCATATGTGACTAATCTCAAATCCTAAGCTAAGAAATTTAGATTCTGTTCTGGCCAGTTAGAAGGGGTTAGAATGAGAGTCACTTTGATTAGATTATGGGTTATGAAAACTAGCCAGCAAGAGATGTGAAGGCTGTAGGGGGTAAAGTCAGTTGGAAGGCACGAGGGAGTCAAGTGGTGAAGGAGGAGAGACCAGAGCAGAGGAGAGAGACCATGCAGCATGGAAACGCAGTGTCTTATGGCTCGCTGGATTTGGAGGTTGGCAGGAAAGAATCCAAGTAGATTTTAAGTTCAAATCCAGATAGCCAGAAGAATACATGAAAGTGAAGGGAAATCAAAGGACCTAGAGAGGGGTTGGGGTTTGAACCATCATTTCCTTTGGGATTGCTAGTATTGGTACAGAACCTAGCAGAAGATATTGAGGCCACAGAGTAAGAGAAAGTTTGTTTTTAGTGCACCGGGCATCAGCTCTATAGCTTTCTGTAATGTTGTATAGCTTTCTAGGTGTGGCCTAGGATGGAGAAGAGGAAAACCAGATGGGCTGATGGGAAGGGGTTTGGCAAAATGAGAGTAGGGATGTCTGGGAGGTGGCCATCATTGGCTGGCCTACCAGCGTGGATTGGGAATTGAAATGTCCATGTGGGAGCTAATATACTAACTTGGAATAGGCCTAGCCGTTAGTGAGAATGAAGGTGGCTGGTGCATAGGCGGTCCTGTCAGGTAAGGAGGTTACAGTGGGGGAGGGGCAGCCCTCTCTAGGGACCTCAGCATGTCCTCTGTAGGAATCTCCGATTCTGTCTGTCCAAATTGAACTCATCTCCTTTCCTTTTCCAAACTTGTTTCCCCTTTAGTGTGGGTTAACATGAGCGCAGGAGGGTCAGGTATCCTCTGAAATTGTATCTAGGCATTTGCATTTATATGGTAAATGCACCCTACCCCACCCCAACTCATCCCACATTACTCATCCCAAAGGGGTCAATGATATGAAAAGTTAAGGGCAGCCATTTCAAAAGGAGATAGATAATCTAAAAGTGATCTTACAGGACTAGACAAACATAAAGCCCATCAGCAAAGGCAACCAGCGACGAAAATGTAAGGACATGTGATCTATCTAAAGAGTGGGATAAATTTAAGCTATGTAGGATGGGGGAAGATCCTAAAGGATTCTGGAACGATCTAGAAAGTCTGAGGAGAATAACCTGCCTTTGTTTCTCTTAAGTTCTCCACAAAGTAGCTTGTCCCCATGTCCCCAGGAGAGCATCCTGTTCAGGAATTAGTTGCTAGAGATTTATGTTAGTGGGCATCTGTTTTACTTTACCCTCGTCCAGCATACTTCTATATTATAAGGTATTTAGGACTTTAACATGGCTAAGAATTTCTCTCCAGCTCCTTTCTTCCAGGGAATCCTGTTGAAATGATCCGTCACATTTCTTCATTTTGCTCTTAGGCACCTCTCCCATTGGGGCACATAAAGCGAATGCAAGAGGTGTACAACTTCAATGCCATTAACAATTCTGAAATACGATTCAGGTACATCATTTTAACTTGTCTCTGTGGAAGAAAGCAGAATGCTAGCTTAAACCGTGGAGAAAGGGAAAGCAGAGCCTGAGAGCCCTTAATTCTTGAAAATCCCTTGTCACATCCAGCTACATAGATAATCATAGTGTATTGAAGGGATAGTGGTGATGTATAACATGATGATATTAATCTTTTTGCTAGACCTTGTTCCAAGCTACCCTCCGCTTAAAAAATTAGAATGCAGAGTTCAGTGGTAAATAGGTTTCCTTTCCCAAGTAAACAGGTTAACACTGAATGGGCATGGCTAGAAACCTTTGATTCTGTAATATGTTAACCATCCTTAATTCAGATTTGTAGTGTAAGGTTTAATCAAAGTTACTTCCTTCAGAAAACTGACTTTATAAGCCACACAAACACTTCTATAGGCCAAGCCTAACACTTGATCTTTCCCAAGTACCAGCTCCTCCTCCTTTCCTTCTCCAGTTGTTAGCTGTGTGTGTGCATGTGGAATGGTGTTGTGAAAGTGCGCGCTGTGATTATGACGCGGTTGTTAGCTGTGGATGTGCAGTGTAGAATGATGGTGTAAAAGTGCGCGATGCGATTATGATCGTCATGAATGTTTAGGAATACCAGTCATTTCCTTCCCTCCTCATCTTCTCTCCCACACCCCCAAAAACCCTTCTTTCAGATGGTTACGGCTCTGCATTCAATCGAAATGGGAGGAAGCCATTCCTTTGGCTCTAAAAATGGCAACTGAACAAGGAAGGATGAAATTTACACGACCTTTATTCAAGTAAGGCCAAATTGAACTGTGCCTCATAGTTATGCGAGGGATGGGAAGCAGACTGGGAAGACATTTCTTGTTAAATACTTTTGTAAAGGGTTGCACCTGTGCTCCATGGTAGAGCCCTTAGCATGCCCGAGGCCCTAGTTTCACCACCTGGTCCTACCTGATAACACCTGTAGCGTAATTTTAAGTATTATTTCAAGTTGATTTTCATGAATAAGGAATTGATACTTGTGACCATTAAAATTTTAAAATAATGTTATTAGCTGTTTCAGAAGCATGATGTGTGATTGGCTACTATAGGTCTAGACAAGATGAAAAGGAAATAAACTCGACAGTCTTAGATACACAGAAGATTTTTGAAAGTAGAAAATTTGGTGAGTGGGGGGCAAGGAAGTGTCTAAAATTAACTATAAAGAGAAATTTGCACATAAAGTAGGCTCTTTGAGTCAAGTGTGGTTTGATACTGGGGTGATACTTAGTTATTCTGCTGTGACTTTTAATTTAACGTCGGTATTGACATGATTTTTCTTTCCTCTTTCCACCTCTCTTCCCTTTGTCTCTCTCCTTTCTCTTTGCTCTGCAGGGATCTTGCTGCCTTTGACAAATCTCATGATCAAGCTGTCCGCGCCTACCAAGAGCATAAAGCCAGTATGCATCCCGTGACTGCGATGCTGGTGGGGAAAGATTTGAAGGTGGATTAAGGACCTGATGGTTGCCTATTTTAAGAAATTTTTCTCCTTTTTTTTTTCTTTCTTTTTTTTAAATTGAACCTGTGAAGAAATACAAAATTTTAGCTCTCGTTGTAATTTAAAATGTCTTCATTGTTTTTTTTTTATTATTTTCTCATGATTTCACTAAAATTCTCTACCTTTTAAAAATAATGTGGTATATTCTTTGTAACTTTATTGAACTTTAGTGAACTTTATAAGTTTTAATATTTATTTAGAGCAGGATCTTACTCCATAGCCCAGGCTGACTTTGAAGTTGGCATCCCCTTCTCAGCTTTCCACCTGCTAAGATTATAGGTGTATGCTACCACACCCAATAGAAGTTTCAAATTTCTATATTAGGCTTGTCTTTCTTCTCAGGGTAATTACAAAATATTTGGACACATTACTTACCTAATGTTGTATTAATGTTCTCCTGGCAAACTGATTATTTTTACATTTGAATTTGCCAACAGACCAAAAATTCTGCACGACCAGTGTTTTGCTTTTTATTTTAGCTTTTAAAATGTGTATTTGTGAGTGCGTGTGTCTGTGTGCAGGTATACATATGTACACACCACAAAGGCCAAAGGGCATCTCCTCAGGCACCGTCCACATTTTTTTTAAGACAGGTTCTCTCCCTGGCAACTGGACAAGTAAGCTAGGCTAGCTGGCCCACAAGCCTACCTTCACCTCAGTAGCCCTGAGATTTAATGTGGGTCCTGGGGTCAAACTTAAGTCTTTGCAAGGCAAGCATTTTGTCAGCTGCATTATCTCCCTGGCCTGGAGTTCTGCTTTTTTAATAACTTAAACATGATCCCTTGGATTTGCTATCACCAGCCATGTTGGGATGGGATAGGTTCTCCTTCCAGGTGTGTAAGCCCTAGTAGGAGCCTGATCTTCCCAATTTCAGTTCCATCCTGCAGGTCCAGCACCCTTGCCCCAGCTGGTCTCGTGTTCCTTCCAGACAGCACTGCAGAGCCATCAGCACTCCTGTCTCGTGTGCCTCCCTTATCCACACTGGACCCCTCTCACCCATGTTACACATGAACAGACCACAATTCCAAATTCTCCACTTGAGCCCATCCTGGTCAAATAAACTGTAGCCAAGGGGAGGAGTGTTGTCTTAGAGTATAAGCTTGGGTGAACGTGTATCGTTACTGGATACCCCCAAAATGTGAAGGTTAAGAACACACCAAAGATGGGGCGTGCATCAGAAGTTCCTGCCCAATCCTGGAATCCTGGGAGGTCTTTGCTCCTGTTCTAACAGTTGTGTTCCTTTGGTGGACTTCCTGTTTGCCCATACTCGGCTCTTACTTGTAGTTCTTCTCTGGAACCGGCAGAGGGCGCCAAAGACATTCCCACTACAGGTTTACCTAGGACTGAGGAAGTCTTCACACTGGCTCAAGTTCAGTTGATAAGTTATGTCCCTAGTTGTCTCTGTGTCAGATCAAATGCACAGAATCACCAGAGGAAGTAAAAGATAGGAAGTTTCTAAATGATGCAAAAACCAAACACACACACACACACACACACACACACACACACACACACACACACAGCTGGTTATGCTAACAGAGGCTGGAAAAGAATTCCACCTACCTAGCCTTAGGTGGTTTTAGAAAAGTCTCAGCAGATGGTGGGAGTGCCAACTTGTACAGCCACTTTGGAAATCAGTATGGTGACTCCTCAAGAAAATGGGAAACAGTCTACCACAAGATCCAGCAATTCCACTCCTAGGCATATACCCAAAAGAAGCACATTCATACAACAAAGACATCTGTTCAACCATGTTCATAGCAGCACTATTTGTAATAGCCAGAAAGTGGAAGCAGCCTAGATGCCCTCAACCGAAGAATGGATAGAGAAAATGTGGTACATTTACACAATGGAGTACTACTCAGCAGAAAAAAACAATGGAATCTTGAAATTTGCAGGAAAATGGATGGAACTGGAAGAAACCATTGTGAGTGAGGTAACCCAATCACAAAAAGACAAACATGATATGTACTCACTCATGTGGATTTTAGACATAGAGTAAGGGATTACCAGCCTACAATCCACACTGCCAGAGAAACTAGTAAACTAGGAAGACCCTAAAAGAGACAAACTTTGTCCCCTGGAGAAGGGGAAAGGGTCAAGATCCCCTGAGCAAATTGAGAGCTCCAGAAGAGGGGGGAGGAAGCTACGAGAGTTAGAAGGGAAGAAGAGGAAGGAAGAGCAGAGGTCATGAGGGAGCAGAAAGATTGAGTCAGGTGCAGATTAGAAGAAAGGATTTGTGATAGGTAGGGTTTTAGTTGGGGGGGTGGTAGGGGAGGAAGGGAGGGAGAAGGGAACTGGGATCGTCATGTAATTCAATCTTGTTTGTAATTCAAATATATATATATATATATATACATATATATATATATATATATATAAAAGAAAAGTCTAAGCAGAAACAATAGAGTAGTAGTCATCTGCCAAGCAAAGTAAACTGTAGAGTATGAGGAGAAAGAACGACAAATTTGCCACATGGTGTCTGGGGCCTGTGTGGAGAGCCCCCACATGGCTGAGAGGGACAAATTGCCAGAAACTGGTATCATCTTGGAACTACTCACAATCTGGGCCTACCTGGGATGTCACCAGTAGTTTGGGTGACCTTCCAACCTGAAGGGTGGTTTGGCATCTCACTCTTTACGAGTCTGCTCATCTCCAGACACCAAGCCTGTGAGCATGCCTCAGACCTTATTTCGTCTGCAGCACCTGGCACAGCACTTGACACCTTACAGGTGTTCAAAAAGGACTTGGTGAATGAATGAATGAATGAATGAATGAATGAATGAATGAGGGCAGAATGGAGGTGGTTCACCTCTAAGGGCCACAGTTTTCCCAGAAATGTAAAAAGATGAGACATCTGTCTGGGAATTAGATGCACGTTTGAGGGGAAAGGAGTTACCTTGCAGGAGGCATGAGTCAAAGGGTGAGGCCATTCACTGTCCACATGACCACAGGACTTGTTGCAACAGTCTGCTGGGGTAAGCAGATGACAATCCAGCATGACATGGGGCATGGGCTTCAACCCAAATATAGACATAGATTCAGGCTTACCAAGGACCTTGAAGTTGCTAAGCACGACCATATGAGCAACTAGGGTAACTTTGTAAACAGTGTGATTCAAGAAAAGAAGGAAGGGTTAACCAGAAGTTGGGGTCATGGGCAGAGATGAATTAGTTAAGGCCATGTCCTGAAGGTGGGATCCTGGAACTGAAGATAACGATAACGTCTCTATCAAAACTATGAAGTTGCCAATTGCAGGGCGAAGTCGGGGTGTGGCTATATGATGAGCACACTTTGATTAGACTGATGATGAGACACTGGATTCGGATGTGGGTGTTGGCAGAAGCAACTGTATCTCATTGTAAAGGAGAAACGGGCAGGACTTCTGTTGGAATGATCAGATTTCTCTGAACTGACATAGTACTAAAGTGCACACAAATCTGAATCCTTTTTCACTCCATCCGTGTTCCTTCCTTAACACTGGTGGGGAAGGGTTAAGTAGGGACAGGGGGTGGCAGTTATTTGCGGTGAAGAAGGTTAGTTAAATTGGGGATATCCAGGTGCCAAGATAAGGAATATTCACAAAAGAACTGAGGTCTTGTGGGTGTTATCAGTCCAAGTCCCCTGGAGAGTAATCCCAAACACTTCTGTGGCATCCCCATCCAGCAGGCGCTTATCCTAGGGTTGACACCCGAGTTCACTTTGTCTCCAGCCCATTGGGATAGGTAGCATTATCTCCATTTTATAGGTAAGGAAGCTGAAGCCCAGAGAAGTCAAGTAGACCGCAGAGCCAGGATTTATCCCAATAGATGCTGCGGAGCACAGCAGTCAACAGTGTGCCTTTGGATGAGGAAACACGCTGATAATTCACTCACCCTAGGGCAGTAAACTGTGCGTGCATCT
This sequence comes from Cricetulus griseus, assembly GCF_003668045.3. Lineage (NCBI taxonomy): Eukaryota > Metazoa > Chordata > Mammalia > Rodentia > Cricetidae > Cricetulus > Cricetulus griseus. The sequence goes on from NW_023276806.1 coordinate 159,479,055, forward strand.
AGACACACCTGTAGTTTTGAAAATGGTCTCTGGCCTTCTCAGCCCTCTTGTGCAGTGGCAGCTCAGAAGTACAAATCAGTGTCCAGGGAGGCATTGCCCAACACGCGTTTGTGAGTTGAATAAATAAATGAATGAGGATTGCCACACTCCCAGGTGTCACAATTGACGGAGGGGATGCCTTTTACCAATTGGGTAATTCCATGAAGAGGGGAACATGGTGTTTATGAGCAGCTCTCAAGGCAGAACTCAGAAAGGGGGAGAGAACTGGGGACCCTAGTCAGGAGGGACACTCACAGGGCTCAGGCCTCCGAGGTGAGAGATCCTGTTCTTTCTGCCTGCAGGGCTGCATTGAAGGTGGGCTCGCCTAACCATATCCCTCTCTCCAGCCCCTAGTTCAACTTCCAAAAAGGCCAAAGGAACAACAGAGACCACAATAAATATTTGTTCAAAGTGTGAACGAGTAAAAGCAAGCGAGGGAAGGGGTGTGTTTTGAAAATCCATTCTCAGTCTCTCTGCCAACCACACCCCAGCAGGCACTCCCCTCCGGGGTAAAGGATAAAGGCTCTCCTGTCTGGGACAGTAAGGAAGGAGCCAGCACTTGTTTGCAGGGGCCTGTTGCTCAGAGGAGCTGTTAGAGTAGCCGAGCCATGCCTAGGTACACGGTGCATGTGCGTGGGGAATGGCTGGCAGTGCCCTGCCAGGATGGGAAGCTCACTGTAGGCTGGCTGGGCCGCGAGGCTGTGCGGCGCTACATGAAGAACAAACCCGACAATGGTGGCTTCGCCTCCGTGGATGAAGTGAGCTTCCTCGTGCGGCGGTGCAAGGGTCTGGGCCTGTTGGACAATGAGGACATGCTGGAGGTGGCCTTGGAGGACAATGAGTTCGTAGAAGTGGGTGAGTGGCCCGCAGGGGAAAGGGATGAACTGCCATGGCATGGCCTGGAGGAAGTCACCCTCGTGTCAGGGAAAATGATGAGAAAAAATAGGCTTGAGTACTTGACCTGGGAAACCTCAAGCTAAGCTTCTCATCTACCTTGTCCTCAGCCTGCAATAGGTGTAGAGAGGCAAGTCATAAGTGACAAGAGTCTGCACTTGAACCTAAGACTGCAGACCGGAATCCCCCTGCAATTACAGATTTCTTCTGCCATCAGGTTAGCCTTGTCAGACCTGTGCCCGAGATTTCAGATTTAAAAGAAGTGGCTGCCAGAGTGGAAGCGGGCTAGAACTGATCTTCCACCGATGTCCCTCGCCTATCTGCTGTTTGCTTTCCTGTATAAAGACACCAAGGCCATGGGGAAATGTAGAAAGTCACGTGCCAGCAGCCATGGCTATGCAATGCAAGCTCAGAGCATGGAGGGGCCATTCCTGGTTCTGGCAGCAGCCCAAATGTGGCCCCTCTCTCCCCTTTTTGTTTCAGTCATCGAAGGCGATATAATGTCTCCAGACTTCATTCCTTCACAGCCAGAAGGAGTTTTCCTGTATCCTTTCTGATTCCACTTTGGTGGACACTGGGGGCTGGACCTACCATGGTGGGACGGAGCTTTTCCACATGGCCAGTGTGTTCCTTTACCTGGGTTCAGATACAGCAAATACCGGGAGCCTGAAAGGGTAAGCTGCAAGCTACTTTTCTTTTTGTGCGGAAAATGAAGTCTGGTGCCACAATACCCCTCCCCTTTAAAGAAGAGGGGGTGCGTACCTGAGTGAATACCCCAAGTAAGGACAGAGTGGTACTACTGGGAACCTGGCCTTGCTTTCCTGACTTTTCTTGCCCAGTCTCCCTGTAAGCCAGCCATGATCTTAGTTAGCACTGCAATAATAAAATATTTTCAACGTCAGACTGTGTCCAGGGCCACCCCAACCTCACCCCCAGACTCAATGTGATTCACTCCTTTTGTGCAGTACATTGCCTTAGATGGGGACAGTCTGAGCACAGAGGATCTGGTCAACTTGGGAAAGGGACATTACAAGATAAAGGTATGTGGGGAAGGGAAAGGACAGTTCCCTCCTATTTCCACTGGCCATGGGAGACCTTCACATACTCGCTCTGGCCAATGCTTTCCTAGCTCACCTCAACTGCTGAGAAGAAAGTGCAACAGTCGAGGGAAGTCATCGACAGCATCATAAAAGAAAAAACAGGTACCTTTTTCTCGAGATGTTCTAACATTCTTTTTACGGACAAATGTAACTATGAAACACCTCAGTTGAATCTAATCATGAGGGTGTCTGCTTATTTTTTATTCCAGTTGTTTACGGCATCACCACAGGTTTTGGGAAATTTGCCAGAACAGTAATCCCTGTCCATAAGCTACAGTAAGTCTCAGGTGCATGCATTCACCACTCGTCTGCCCCCAACTTAGAGAGTTCACTTCCACGGAGATCATTTCGTTGAACACTTGCTTTAGACCAGATGTTCTCAACCTTCCTAATGCTGCGACTCTTTAAAACAGTTCTTCATGTTGTGGTGACCCCCAACCATAACATTATTTCGTTGCTACTTCATGGCTGTAATTTTGCTACCCTTGTGAATCATAATGTAAACAGCTGATATGCAGGATAGTTGATATGCCACCACCAAAGAAGTCGCAACCCATATGTTGAGAACCGCTGCTTTAGACCAAGCACTGGGTAACAAATTCTCACTCAACCCTGGAAGACAGCCAAGCTCCTCATGTATCTTGGTGAACAGAGTGAGTCTTGAGTTGACTTGTACCCAACTCATCCTGACAGAACCAGACCTACTGTTTCCTTCACTGCATGAGGCTGCCCATCTAAAGTCTTAACCATTATTCCCTTTATATTCCCAGCTGAGGGGGCATGTTCACCCAAGGTATCTAAGAGGGTTGTCATCTTTCTCTTCCAGGGAGCTTCAGGTCAACTTAGTTCGTTCACATTCTTCAGGTAAATTGTTTCTGGTATTGGGTGACAGCTAAATCACATCAGATCACGTGGTTGACTAGCCTAAAGGCACTCCAAGGGCTGGGTGCTGGGGACCCAGGAGTGTGAGCAGATGGCATCAGCCCAGACCAACGTCGTGCTACAGCTCAGAAAGCAGAATGGGCCTGGTGGAGGGATGGGCTTGAGATAGGAGCATGTATCCAGTCCTATGAAGAGAGTGGTGTATCTAGGGGAGAGAACGAAGGCTAGCATTTGGGACATGAGGTAGGTAGGATGAGCCCAGGGTCCATAACACTGGAGGAGCCAAGGTCTATCTTCAGTATTCTGAAGGCATTTGGGCAGGTAAGATTCACTGAAGGAAGGAATTGAGAAGGAGAACCTGGGCCTCTAGCTTGGTATGGACAAGGCTTTGAGGAGCCAGACGTAGGGAGCACCATCCATCCAGCTTCAGAAAGCCAGGAGAAGACTGGCAAAAGTGGGGAAAGCCCCAAGAGGTAGGGGCAGGCAGGGGGTGAGGGCTTTGTTATTGCTTTCTTTTTTCTTGAAGAAAATGACAATTCTGCTTTGTAGGTGTTGGGAAACCACTCAGTCCTGAGAGGTGTCGGATGCTCTTGGCTCTGAGGATCAACGTTTTAGCCAAAGGATACAGTGGGATTTCCTTGGAGACCCTGAAGCAAGTTATTGAAGCATTTAATGGTGAGGCAATGAATCCTTAGTTTGGCCTTTCAGAGAAGTTGGCCACACCCCAAAAGTAGATTGGGATGACTAGATGCCAACACTAAAAAGGAGACAATCAAGATGAGTGTAAAACGGGTTTGGCTAGAAGGAGAACCAGTTTTCAGGTAGCAAAAATGGCAGCTCTAGTTATTCCCGTAAGTGTCAACCCATCTTGTGGTAGCTTTTAACATAAGCATGAGTCCCACCAGCATGCCAATGCATTCAGGCCTACACAGAGCTGTCTACTCAATGGTGCCCATATATGATGGGAGAAATTGCACCAAATCATTCATGAACATAATTCCTGGATTATGCCCATCCCAAAGACAGTGGTTCCAGTTGGTTCTCGGGCATCTGAACTCTCAATGTTCCCCCCAGATGATGGACAAGTTGTACTTGCACATGGAAATCTAACTTTGTAAAAAGGTAGGCCATAATGTGAAGAGGCTAATAATAGATTTAGCCATGAAGCCATTGTGGGATAGGATGTGATGCAACCCAACTCAGTCCTAAAAGGGGAGACCAGATTTGCAAGGCTCAGGAAGCTGTCCCTTCACACCACAAAGGATAAAACATGAGGTCAATGGGAATCCAAGGGATCCTTGTGGGAAAGGGATGGGAAAAGAAATTAGGTCTCAGCCAGGCATTGGTGGTGCACGTCTTTAATCCCAACACTCGGGAGGCAGAAGCAGGTGGATCTCTGTGAGTTCAAGGCCAGCCTGGTCTACAGGGCGAGTTCCAGGATGGGCTCCAAGGCTACAGAGAAAGCCTGTCTCAAAAAACAAAAACAAACAAGAAATTAGGTCTCATGTCATGCAGAGAAGAGCAGATGTTTGAGTTCCTATGCAGACGGCACAGGGGACTCAGTGAAGGTCACAGTCTACAGGCCATAGGGGATGTCTGCACAGATCCATAGTGGTCACAGTACCCACCTACAAGCTCTGCTCCACCACAAGCCTCAAACCCAAGACAGTAGAACTCCAACCTTGAACACACCTGTGCCATGACAGATGCCTTTAAGGCATTTCTGGGTCCCTGCTGCTCCGGGAATTGCCCAGGTCAGGTATAGTCTGGAATCTGGCCCAGGTTGGCACTAATGTGTCTAACTGATGTTATTCAGCAACAGCTGTGGAAACAATCACCATCAGGACTTTATTTTAGGAAACAGAAGCCTCCTTTTGGGGGGTAACTTTTGGGAAAAATTCTAAAAAATCGCACATGTGTATGCATAAGTGGTCATAGTGTATGGGGTGGTAACTGACTGCACAGAAAGAGAGAGTTTTGCCTGTGAATTTCTTGTTAAAGAACTTTGTTAATAGTACTTCAGTGTGCCACATCCTTCTAGAACCATCAATGACTTTTAAAGTAAACACAGTTTTTAAGCATTCTCTAACAGCTTTTAATAACTGTATATAATCACATAAATGTCCCTTAATTCTGTATTTTGATTATTTCTAAATTTTTGCTCTTATAAACCAGAGTGTGATGATCAACAGCTAATTTATGGTTGTGTTTCTGCGATATTGGGAGAATCCTAGGAGTTGGGTCATGACAACATGAGCACCACGTCCTTCCCCTCGGATGCCTGTTCCCATATACACATTTCTCTCTCCTTCCTTCCTCCTGTCTCTCTCCCTCCTTCCCTTCCTTTTTCTTCTTTTCTTATTTCCCCCACACTCCCCTTTTCATAACAGCTCAGCTGATTCTCTCTTTCTGTCTATCTGTCTGTTATTCAAGACAGGCTTTCTCTGTGTAGCCCTGGCTATTCTGGAACTCTCTGTGAGACCAGGCTGGCCTCGAACTCAGAGATCCACCAGCCTCTGCCTCCTGACTGTTGGGATTAAAGGTGTGCGCCATCACCACCTGGCTCAGCTGCTTCTCTTAAACATTAGTTGTGCTTGAGAAATGATCATTCTTGGATATGTAGGCTACAAAATGACTCTAGACCCCGTCGGCAGTGAGGGTTGTCTTCACTGGCAAAGCAAAGATAGCGACAATGGCTTCAGCACTCTTGGGATAATGATGCCTACTTCTCTCGCAGCCTCCTGCCTGTCCTATGTTCCGGAGAAAGGAACTGTTGGTGCCAGTGGAGACCTTGCACCACTCTCTCATCTTGCCCTGGGACTCATTGGAGAAGGAAAGATGTGGTCCCCAAAGAGTGGCTGGGCCGATGCTAAATACGTAAGCCTCACATAATGGCTTCATGCATAGTATTCTCAGCCGGAGCCAGGAGACGCTTGTGTATGATATACCACTTAGTCGTCATGGCCGTCCGGTTACAGACGAGTCAACTTAATCCTTGGAGAGGATATTGGCTTCCATATTCCCCTGCCAGCATTCACGATATGTGGCTTTAGAATGTACAGTCACTCATTTTAATTTCAGAAAACTGCTGGTGCCCACTGTGGAGGTCACACGGGGTCACAATTGTATTGAGGAGCTTATCTTACAGGTGGGGCTTGTGAAAGACAGAGGTGTGGTCTCTAGAAAGCACATCATCAGAAAGGCATGTTTTACACAAAGTTTTAATGTTTTCTTCATGAGCAAAGCTCAGCTGAGCAGCCTACCACGTCATTTAAAGTGTCCTCTATGAGCAGGTATGAGAAGTACCCAAACAGTCAGTGAAAGAGGCAGAGGACGGGCTGGAGAGATGGCTCGGTGCTTAAGAGCACTGACTACTCTTCCAGAGGACCTGAGTTCACAAGGCAGCTCACAACTGTCTGTAACTCCACTTCCAGGGCACCTGGCGCCCTCACACAGATAGGCAAAACACCAATGAACATAAAATTTTTAAAAAGTTTTTTTTAAAAAAAAAAAAAGGCAGAGGACCAAGGAGGAAGAAGAAACTAGATTATCCTTCGGGGGAGCTAGGTTCCAGGTCATCTTTCTCCTGTGCAGCCTATCTTGGTTCTGTCTCTGTGGACAAAGTTTCCTCAATATTCACACGGCAGCAGGCCCGACCTTGGTCAAAACCAAATCCAAACACATCCTAGTTAAACTTGTAGCATTATGGCTCCTCCTCTCTAGGATAAAGTTCAGCCATAGTGTGGCTCAAGAGTATTGTTTTCCTTGTGATTCCTACAGCGCCCCCTACCCAAGGCTCTCTACATTGGAAACTAGAGTTAGACTGCAGCTGGAATGTGCTCTGGGCTTAGCACATGGCTCAACACCTTTTTCCCCACTTTTTTCTTCTGAAAAGTCCTCTAGGAATCTACTCTCTCTGCTCCTCTGCTCCTTTCCAGGTCACCCACAGAGGTTGGTATGTTTTATTTGTTTCCTCCATATGCCCTCGAGCATTCAGCCTGAGTGGCCTGGTTTCCCTCAACTTGTCAGCCTCTACTGCTCGTACCCCAGCCCAGCCCAGCCCAACACCCTGCAGCGAGAAGTACTCAGACCCTGAGAGATGGACAGGGCCAAGTGACACTGCTCTGTCCTTCTGCTTTAACTCACTCTTCCCTTCTCCCTCCAGGGAGCCTCAGTGTAGCAACACCCTTGTGTTACTTGAGAGAAAGCATGTTCTGTCCGCTTCCTCTCGGGATTCTGGCTCCACCTAGTTGAGGTGATGCCATAATCTCCTCTTCCTTGGTGAGCACACATTTGCTCCCAAGTCCTACCCTGAGGGTCTGTGGGTGACAGAGGGTGCAGAAACAAGGGTAGAGGTGATTTGAGGATCATGCTTTGGATGCAGAAGCATAAAGACAGGCAGCCCGGAGCTCAGTCTTAACCCAGAGTGGGCATATGTGGGTGAGTCTCAAAGTCTGAGGACCAACACAGAGGAACTTGAAAGCAAAATGCATTCTATAGGCAACTGAGTCCTTGGTTCAAAAGTCCACAAGTTATCCAAACACTAAGCCTACTTTCCGGCTAAAGAGGGGTAGACTCAGCCGGCCGTTGGTGGCACACGCCTTTAATCCCAGCACTCGGGAGGCAGAGGCAGGTGGGTGTCTCTGTGAGTTCAAGGCCAGCCTGGTCTCCAGAGCGAGTGCCAGGATAGGCTCCAAAGCTACACAGAGAAACCCTGTCTCAAAAAACAATAATAAAAAAAAAAGAGTGGTAGACTCTGACCCCAAGAACCTGGCCAGAACCGGTTTATGTAGGCAAAATCTTTTATAAGACAAACTTTGGAACTGAATGTATTTCACCGGGCTCCAAATAAAATAAAAAATAAGCTGGTATTCCAAGTAATAACCATGTTCATGCTTTTAATCATTCAACAGGTCCTAGAAGCCCACGGGTTGAAACCAGTTGTTCTGAAACCCAAAGAGGTTAGTTAGTCATGGAAAACTTGTTTGTGTTAACAAATCTTCACATATGCCCTGTTTAAATCCTTAATGTGACAGTTTCATTGGTTCCTTAAAATCAACACAGCTTATATGTTGATTGACAGCTGCTCACTGAAGAAAGGGATCCTCTGTGAATGTTTAAGACTAGTCATGTCACAAGTCCCTGAGGTTTCTCTAAGAACATAAATTTCAAATACAATTTTCTAAGGAGCTTGATAATATCTGCTCAGTCAACCCCTTAAGATGCTCTCAGTCACAACTTTGGACCAGGGAAGTTTTAGGATGTCTTGTCTATGATGGTGAGAAGTTAGTAAACAACACAACACAGAGGGCTGAAGATGCTACACGAATTCTGTACTGCATGGCCACTCGGGTGTCTTGACAGGGGAACAGCTGTCAGGTACCCTTTGGCCAAATCTGTGCTGATGATTCCAGATATGATGCCACTCAAGCTCATGAATATGCACGACTGGCCCACACTTGTGAAAACACACAGACCCACAGCTCAGCTGGGTGGCTCATTTCTCTCCTACAAAAGCAGAAGATATCAGATCGGCTTGTCTGTGGGTTCATTACAATGAACACAGTAAGACACTTTTCTTCTTTTCCCCACAGGGCCTGGCACTCATTAATGGCACACAGATGATCACGTCCCTGGGCTGTGAAGCTGTGGAACGAGCCAGCGCCATCGCCCGGCAGGCTGACATTGTGGCTGCCTTGACCCTTGAGGTGCTGAAGGGCACCACCAAAGCCTTCGATACTGGTCAGCAGGTTCTGTTTGGTTACTCATTCAACCAGGGCGACTTGGTTGAGGTTTTTAGGCACAGAGGTGGAGGGGGTGGGTGGCAGGGAAGAGTGAGAAGACCCGGGTGCTCCCAGTATACCCAAGACTGCCACAGCTTCACTTGAGTTCTGTCATACTCAGTCCCATAACAATTACTGTCAGAAGACAGACACTGACCTGGAGAGCTAAGCGACATGCTCCAGGTCACTCAGTAATCCAAGCATGCCAAACTAGGCATTGTTTTAGGAATCAGACTTGAAACTCTGGTTCAAAAAAAAGGGGAGAGTGAGGAGAGCTCTGTAGGTGAAGATCTTGTTTTGCAAGTACAAGGACCTAAATTCAATGCCCAGGACAGACTTTTTAAAAATTGGGTGTGGTGGTGTGTGCTTGTAATCCCAGAGCTCAGGAGATGAAGACAAGCAGATCCCTGGGGCTCGCTGGCCAGCCTAGCTTACTTGATGAGTTTTGGGCCAGTGAGAAGCTCTGTCTCAAAATGAAAACTAAGGGGAAGGAGAAGGTGGGCAGCCCCTAAGGTACGACACCCACACTTGTTCCCTGACACATATATTCATATACACTCAGCATCCGTTTGCTCATGCACACAAGCACACACACACACACACACATACAGAGAGAAAGAGAGAGGGAGAGAGATAAGAAAATTGGGAAGGCAAAATGATATAAGTATCTGTATCTTATCTAGGAATTAATAAATGTCAAAGGCTCCATGTTAATAATAAATAGAGCAGAAAATGTCCAAAAATGACTCAGTCAAATTAAGCCACTATGCATGATCTCTGTGGTCTTCAGTCTAGTTCCTTTAAGGTGGGTCCAGGGTCTTGAATTAAGTTTCTAAGTATGTTCTGCAAATAGTTTGCACTCCAACGTATGCAATAGAGACAAGAATCAAGTAGATAAAAGAAAATTTAACCTTTGGGTGGAAGTATTTAATTCTGCATGATGGTCGAGAACCTCCAGGACTTTAGAGGGTTCTGCCAGCACCGTGGATGGTCCTGCATTCTCTGTGCCAGGATTCATTCTAATACCAGAATTGCTCCGACTTTTTTGTCACCTTCAATTCTAGACATTCACGCTGTCCGCCCTCACCGCGGGCAAATTGAAGTTGCTTTTCGGTTCCGGTCACTCTTGGACTCAGATCACCACCCATCAGAAATCGCAGGTCTGAACAAGTTTGTTTGAGTGGACTCCCTGGGACTGTGTGCCCTGCAGAGAACAGTAACATGTTGCCTGTTTTCTTCCCCCCCCCCATCCCTGCACAGAAAGCCACAGGTTTTGTGATCGAGTCCAGGATGCATACACCTTACGATGCTGTCCACAGGTAAAGTCAAGAACCAGGAGACCAACAAAGACTCTTTCCCCAAATTCAGAAGGAAAACAATAGAAAAAGGGGAAAGTTTTAGAAAACTATGCTATGGCCAAATGGAATCCAAATCTCTCTGCTCCTACTGTTAAAAATAGTGTATTTTATATTTCAGTTTCTCCTGTCGTTATCAACTTCTTACTGGGTTGGTGAAACCTCCCATATCTTGACCTCCTGTGTTGATGTACTACAATGGCTAAGTAGCATTTGAAGAGTCCCACTGGCTCTTCCTGTAGAGAAAAATTACAGTCAGTCATCAGTCAGTTAGGGATGTTCACAGGGAAGTGAACGTTGAATTCTGTCTTTCAGAATTCAAATGTCCGTGGGGCATACCTTATCTTCATCCTATGATCAAATATAAAGCACTATAAATGAATCTCTGACAAACTTTAAGTAAGAAATGGGTACAGCCTTTTTACATAATCTGACTGGTGAACAATTACAACCATCTTAAGAAACGATTTGTCACTCAAGTTCTAGTCAAGAGACTAAAAGTGTGTTTTCCCTAGAGTAAATTCCCTAGTCCTATTTGACTAGCTTATTAAACTTATCAAAGACTTCTATGGGAAAGAATTACCAAATTTATCTGAACCATAAGAATAAGTCCTAATTTAAGAGCCCCTGCTATTCTAAGAGTGATGACTGGCTCCAAATGATGGGCTCCATTATTGGTGTCTTCCAAATACTAATTCACTGGATTTTCCCAACCGTGAAATTGGTACTTTCTTCCATTTTGCATCCAGGACCTGATGAACAGGGCTCAGTACCTTCCTTGAGCAAGATCACAGCACTAGCTCTTTATCTCCTAGACTTCTGGGAAAATCCAGGAAGTGTACCATGGCTGTCCTGGGGCAAAGTGCAGGGTGGCTGCTTTAGTGTGAGCTTTATGTTTCATGACAACAGACCCTTAATGGCTATACTATGTGGGTGATCTCTGTGAGTCATGACCAAGAGATTCCTAAAGTATCTTATTTACTTCTTATGAACAGAAGGTAGCATCCATTGTCTACTTTCCAAATCTCTGTTTCAACCAGAAACCTAACTTGCCTACATCCTACCACTAGCATGGAAGTGCAATTCTTTGTGGCTAGGGCTGGCACTTTTTCCTATACCACAATGTTTTATATATAAGTCTAATGTATTTTCTGTATTTATTTTATATATTATCTTAATGTATTTATTCTAACTTGCTTTACTGAAAACTTACCAGTTGTCTTCAAAGGACAACTCCTAAAGGAGACAATTATACTTTTTAAGATCATAACTGCAAAACAGTTACAAAGAAAAGCCTGAAAAAGAATATTGTCATTCTTACTGGATATTACTCAAATGTCTTACTTTTATTGTGCTTTAGGTCCACGGCGTGGTGAATGATACCATAGCATTTGTGAAGGACATCATTACTACAGAACTGAATAGTGCTACAGACAACCCTGTATCTTTTTAATGTTCTACACATTTGAAGTCTTCTCTAGCTGGCCGTGTTAGGGTCTGTATTGAATTATTCTATCTCATAGGTAGATGAGTATAAGTCCATGAGGCTGAGCACTTGGTGGCTTCTTCTTGGCCAGAGTCAGTAAGTGGCAGAAGTAGACACATGAACTAATTCTTAGGTTTTGAGTCTAGCATGCTACACTTTTTTAAATGGCCCATAAAAGATTAAAGCAGCATTTGTGGATATGTTTCATCAAGACACTGACTGAAAACACACTAGTGAGGTTGTTGAGGATGTGATTAGAGCATCCTAGGCTAGCCTTCCCTTCTGCAGGTTCCAGGCTGGCCTTCCCTTCTGCAGCCTGGGTTCTAGTGATGTAGGATGCATTGAGCAGAAAACGACAAACTAACACATCAAAATATTTCCAGTGACATAAGGCTTCTGCATCCTCAGGTTTCTTTCTGGCATGGGCTTGACTCAGGCCACAGTGTAGGTATCTCTACACATGGTAAGAATGCCTTCATTCTTTGAGTGGGGGGGGGGCTTTTCTTCCATTAACAGGATCACTTTTCCCTAGAGAGTGTGTTTTTTTTTTCTTTGAAGCTGAGGTATTTAGTCAGGGTACAGTCTTCACAGAGGCATCGCTGCCTTTGAAAACAGGCACCCTCTTAAGAACACTACCTTCCCATTCCACAGATGATGTCATCCTCAATAAGGGAGAAACTACTAAGGAACCAACTGTGAGAGTGGCTCACAGCCCTGGTTGAACAGATGTCGGGTTACCCAACAGCTGGGCAGGCTTCTCACCCCAGGTTTGAGTGTGCTTTTTTTGTGTAAGTCTACTTTAGGATTTCGTTTTATGTTCTCTGAGATCGCTTCATGGTGAGTTCAAACCAGCAGTCGATAATCCTTGGGATTATGAATCTCACTCATCCCAGAAGGAACAGTGGTTTTCATGAGTGCTGTGTGGTCTAACTCATGAGTTTGTTTTCAGTGTTACAGGGGCAATGCTATACTGGCACAGTTCGATCTTTAAGGCTAAGTCAGGCCTTAAAGGGAAAGGAGTAACATGAATTTACTGGATATGGTGACAGTTTTGTATTTAATTTTTCCCCATCGATAACTTTGGCCCAAAGTTCCCTACTTTCTTAATAATAGACTCTTGATTGTAGCTGAATTTTCGGATGGTTGGGAGTGGCTGTGGTACTGATGTTCCCTGAGGGAAAAGGTTTCTCAGTGTTGCACTGCAGGAGCAAAGCGCTCAGTGCAAAATGCTGGGTGTTAGGAAGTTGGGAGTTGCAGGAATTCTAATAACCAACAAAGTTGGGAAGCAAGAGAATAAATAATACAACATGCTTAGCTTTTAAATTAGAGCAGGCACGCAGAAGACAGAAAGAAGACTGTATGGGGGGGGGCGAAGGTTGGCCGTAGGACACTCTTCCTATTGCAGTTTTTGCTTGTTCACGTTCCTAATCTACTTGTGAATAGCCTTCTTCCTGTATACTTTTAAGTCCTCTCTGTATTACCCATAACATCTAATACAATGTAAACACTACATAAGTAGTTGTTTTGTTGTATTATTTAGGGAATGATGACAAGAAAAAGCCTGCACACACTCAATATAGACACAATATTTCTTTTGAATATTGTTGGTCAGAGGTTGGCTCATGCCACAGATGCCAACTCTGGTAGTGAATAGCTAACTATATTGTTTATAAAGCCCGGAGGGAAAACATAAGCTTGTGGAACCAGGATGGAGGGTCTTTTACTACCTTTGCCCTTGTGCCTCCTGACTTAAGCAAAGTGTGTAATAGACTGGAGCTGTCTCTGGGGGTGATCACACTCCAAAGTTCCCTCCTGCTGAAGTGGGTCTGTAGGACATGTTGGCTATTGAACACTTGTGTAGTATCTCAGAGGACAGAGTGGGAAAACAGCCCTAGCATTGATTATTCCAGACGTTTTGGTGAGTGTTCTATGAGTCAAATCTATTCAGCAGCTTCTTCTACAGAGCATGGATCCACAGCTCCATGGAGGAAATAGAATTTGATTTCAAGCCAGTGGTTCATGTTCATAGTTTTAGCTTCTACTATAAATGTTAAGTTGACAGATTAGAAAAGTGATGGGAGTTGACATCTTTGATCTCAAGAGAAATTACTTGCACACAATTTACCTTCAGAGTGTGTGTGTGTGTGTGTGTGTGTGTGTGTGTGTGTGTGTGTGTGTGTGGTGTGTGTGTGTGTGTGTGGTGTGTGTGTGTGTGTGTGTGTGTGTGTGTGTGTGTGTGTGTGTGTGTGTGGTGTGTATGTCTGTGTGGTGTGTGTGTGTGTGTGGTGTGTATCTGTGTATGTGTGTGTGTGGTGTGTGTGTGTGTGTGTGTGTGTCTGTGTGGTGTGTGTGTGTGTGTGTGTCCGTGTGTGTTCCTGTCAACAACTGCTTATGGGAAAACTTGTCATTTTCCTTATATCTGTACAATGACTGCCACTTCAATACTAAAACTAAGCAGATGAGGGTTGGAGTTACCTTTGAAGTAACCAACAATGTTATGTTCAAGCCTTAACCTGTTTTAAAAGATGGTCTTTGCCAGTCGAGGAGAGACAATTTCAGGAGGAAACTTCCATGGTGAATATCCAGCCAAAGTAAGCTTTCTCTGAGTGTGCTCCTGACCCCATAAGTACATTTCAATTCAGGCCAGCTAAACTGAGTTGTTCTTTCAGGCCCTGGACTATCTGGCCATTGGTGTCCATGAACTTGCAGCAATTAGTGAGAGAAGAATTGAAAGGCTGTGTAACCCCTCCCTCAGCGAGCTGCCTGCCTTCCTGGTGGCTGAAGGAGGGCTGAACTCTGGATTCATGATAGCCCATTGCACCGCAGCAGCCCTGGGTAAGGACAGGACCCTTAGAATGCAAACCTGCCCACCACGGACCTTTCCAGTTTCCCTGAAAGTATCAGCTTTTACCTTGGAATGAGCTCTGTCTGGTGTTGCTCCACTTTCATGGGCATCCCACCTCTCATGCCTAGCACAGCAAGCAGGTTGAATCTTAACATTTTCTTGAAGAAAATAAAAACTAAATAGTGTAATGCTGGAAGATAATAATGCAACGTAAGGTATAAATAGACAATTGCCCCAATTGCATTTGAACTTCATCTATATAGCTTTTCTCCCAAAGACTAGAGACAGAGATGATTATAGTTGATGACAAAAGTTGAGCCAAACCAAATGCTTAAGCTTTGGGGATCTTCTATTAGAGCCACTATCCACTAAAAGATTAAAATGCTTTCAAAACATAAAAATACTTCTAAGAAGCAACATGCCTTCTGGAAACTGAGCTTCAGTTTCTGATTTGAGATTGCTAGGAGCAGATAACTAATGCATCACAACAATGCCTGCCACAAAGTTAGTGTCATTGGCCTTTCTGATTTTCCCTCAATCCCAACAATACCAGGAGGGAGGGAAGGAGGCAGTATTATTGTCTCTACTGGCCAGGTAAATAATCAGAAACCCCAGAAGCTAAGTGGCTTTTCCAATATTGCACAGTAGTTGGATATAGAGCAGAACTCAAATACAGCCATATTGGTACCCAACTTTGTGCACTCCTGAGAACTCTTTTATCATCACCACAACCACCATCATCATCATTTACAAACTTTAGTAACAGGTACTTTTAGTTTGTTGACTTAAATCAAGTTATAAGCTTGTTAAAAATTAAAAATGAAATTAAAACATCTCAACCATTTATGAAACAACTTAAAATCTTCAATGGTATATTGAGAAAAACCGGACATTAATAAATAAATAATAAATAAACTAAGCAACAGAACCTATATTTGTCAGTATCCAAAGGAGACCTCTTTAGGTTAAAGTATTTATCTAACCACATGCTTCATAGACAAGGCAGATAGTTCTCTTATCTGGCTAAGTAACAAAAAACAAGTCCTTAAGGTCTTCAACTCCCATCTTCTTATTTCCTGTTGCTGCAATGCCATGCCATGCCATGTTTTCCTTGTTGGATGACTAAACTGCTTGATGGATTGGCTGATAAGCTGCTGTTTATTCAGACCCGCCCTAGATGAGTCCTCCGTAGGTGGATCGCCTGTTTGCATCCCTTTGCCATTTTGTGGTTTAGGATTCTCTGGGTATATGGGTTGTAATTGAAGTTGTAACACTTGGAGGTGGCTACTGACCTTGGGTCTCATCTCTTTGGTTCTCCTTACCCTCACCATTGCTGTCCTCTCTAGGCTGTCTTCCGGGACAGGGGCCCCCATAGATTCATGGCCCTATCCCAAACACAGCCTGTCTCACTGGTCTACCTTGCTGTCTTGCTCTATGACTGTCAGCACCCTCTATCTAGTCTTCCTGCATAGCATGGTTGGAATAGGGTGTTTCCAGCATGTAGAAAGGGGAGACCTCTGTCTAGAATAGCATGGGCATTGCTGGGACTGGCCTTCTGGTTCCTCGGTCTTTCCTTAACTCTTATTATTCTGAAAATCCTGATGGTAACTGCATGGAGGACCTCTACCATATAATGAGGGTCTACAATGGTTGTAATAGGCTACCTAGTGACTGCCTGGGCTTGAATTCCACCAGGGCCTGTAATTTTTCCTGCCTCTGCACTTGGTACCATTCTTCTCAATTAAACCATACCCATTTCTTACAATGAACTACTTTACTGTTCTGAAAACCTTCCTTCCCAGTCAGGTGCTATGGGTATGAGGCTGCTTGGGGGTTCTGGCCTAGATGTTGTTGGTTGCCATGATGGTGGCTTGGATGTACTGCAGCAGCTATGGCTCCTTGCAGGGTGTGATGGTCACTAGGCTGCTAGGACAGTGGGGTTGCTCAGGATACTCAGGAGTCCACTCTCTGTTCCTGCTGCTGGTTGATACCAAGAATCTTATGTTCATCAGTACAAATCTTAAAATAGAGTAGTCAGATTCGACAAATAAAATGTAGGATGCCCAGCTCTATTTGAATTACTGGGATCCACTTGGGCTAAAACAAAGCCAAAACAACAACAACACTGACCAAAACTATTTTTCATGCAGAAATTCAAATTTAGCTGAGCATCCTATATTTTCTTTAACAATCCTGACTCAAAGGACTAGATAACATGATGGTTAATTAAAAGCATCAGATGGAATCTAAACCCCAGATCTGCCATTTATAATCAGTGTGGTGCCAGACCTCTTCATCTGCGGATACTTCCCCAGCTCTCTGCTGCATAGAGCACATGATGACTGTCTCTTAAATTGGGCTGCCTTGGATGTTAAATGGACTTACATTATACTTATAAGAATACTTATAAGTATAAGTTAAGTTATACTTATAAAGTCTTGGATCTCTGCTTGGCCTCATGAGCAATAATTAAATAGTAACTTCCACTTGATAATAGTCCCTTTTAGGGAGACAGGTAATCCAGCTAGCTAGCCCTAGCTAGCAGGGAACTCAGAGGTAGACCAGGCTGGCCTGGAACTTGTAGAGATTCATCTGCCTCTGACTTCCCAGTGCTGGACTTAAAGGCTTGTGACACCATGTCCAACAATAATATACCCTGAAGCTCTTCTCCGCTCATGCTTCTCTCTAAAACTCAATACAACCAAGGGAGAACCACTAGTTCATCTTCTTCTCTGGCCCAGTATTATCTATTTTTTCACTCCAATTGTTTCCAAAGTACATCCTAACACAGAGACTTCCCACTTTATGGTGGTTGTGGGGCAACAGTAACTGATCATGACCTTGGATTGAATGAGTTCGGCCTCGTAAGCTGCCACTGAAGATGGACTTTCTTCCTGAAAATGCTTCATTTATTTATTTATTCAGTCATCCCTTTGCCTTTGGTAAACTTACTTATAAGTTTGTACTTTCTATAAAGGTTTGTATCAACACAACCCTCATTTTATTGTACCAGGACACAATTTTTAGTGCCAGAACCTGAGATATCTTGCACGAGCCAGGACAAAGCTGGTCCCCTAGTTTAAAACTAGATCCTGGAAGGGTAGGATCCTTTATGTCAATGGCTCTCAACCTTCCAAATGCTGCAGCCCTTTAATACAGTTCTTCAAGTTGTAGTGACCCCCAACCATAAAATTATTTTCATTGCTGCCTCATAACTGTAATTTTGATACTTTTATGACTCATAAGGTAAATATCTGTGATTTATGATGATCTTAGCTGACCCCTGTGAAAGGATTGTTCAATCCTTAGGGGTCATGATCCACAGGTTGAGAACCAATGACTTACATCATAGAAAAGAGAAGAAGCTGTTTTCTAGGTCAATAGAAGAGGAGAAAAGACTTTGCATTTCCTAATATCTAGAACTGGGAACAAGGAACTTGGTTGGTCGTTTGGATCTTTGTTCCTATAGTCTTCAGCATGGCATATGAAGGATACCATATGGCATCACATGGGAGTTTATTAAAGCACTGGGCACTCAGAACCTATCCCAAACTCAGTATCTGCAGTGTAGCAAGATTATTGACTAATGTGGGAACTCAGGCTTGAAAGACCCCAGTATAGATGCCCCTCACTGTCTAGACATCACTGCTTATCATGAAGACCTCCTTCAAGCCCAGAACACCTACTTGCATTGTCTTGGAACCATCTCAATTACTCAGTATTGCCCAAGATCTGCAGGCCCAGCATCGGTTCTCAATGCCATCCCTAAATGCTAATGTGGCTCTTCTCCCAATGTAAGCAAATTGTTCTTTAGTAGCTGGACTCATCCAGCTAGCTTCCACCCCACCCCATCCCCACCCATCTCCTGGGCATGCCAAATGCTTCTAGTAATTTTGGCATGGTTTGTAGTATGAGCATTCTCACATTCTCTTTGCCATCTTATCTCAGAACTCACCAGGATCTTAGTACCCTCCCCACTGGGGGAGAATGTTGACCTGTGTGTTTTTCCACTGTGGCTCTGCACTGTCTGGTGCTTGGGTCGTGGTCAAGAGCCCCTGGAGTAGTCCTCCCATGCTGTGGAAACTATGGGGGGAGCCGTGTAATATTTTGGCAGTGTTTCTTTTTAGGGATGTTGCTTCACTTGCACTGGTCTCTTGCAGTTTCTGAGAACAAAGCTCTGTGCCACCCTTCATCTGTGGACTCACTCTCCACCAGTGCTGCCACCGAGGACCACGTCTCCATGGGAGGATGGGCAGCCAGGAAGGCCCTCAGGGTCATCGAGCATGTAGAACAAGGTAAAGCCTGCACTGGGAGGCAGGCCTCACTGGTAAACCGGTTTTCTGGGTCATTCTCAGAATGGAATCACTGCCCACAAAAGCAGTATTCTTCAGAAACTCATTGGAAATGCAGGTCCTCTGGCCACTCTCAGAAACACCAGGGAGAAGAGGGGAATGTGACTAAAGAGCTTTCTAGGTGACTCTGTCCCTCACTGAAGACTAAGAACTAAGGAGCTGTGCAGAGATAACCTGGCTCTTTGTAGAGCTCCATTTTAATGAGGTGGGGTTTTTGTTTGGTTGGTTTAATATATGAAATGGAGAGAAGAGAACCATGAACCCTAGCAAGCCACAACCAAGTCAAAACCCCAAACATTTGCTTCCTGGTTTTTGTTTTCCCAAATATTTTCAAGCAAATCTCTGTTTGTTCATATATAGTTTCTCTTTTCACTACAAATACTTCCAGACTGGAGAGATGGCTCAGTGATTAAGAGCATATAATACTCTTATAGAGAACTAAGTTCGGTTACCAGAATCCATGCCATGTAACTGCCTGTAACTCCAACTCTAGAGGCATCTGCCATCTCTGGCCTTCATGAGTCCCAACATCTACACACACACATACACACACACACACACACACACACACACACACACACTTAAAAATAAATAATAATTATAATAATAAATATTTTTTGAGATAATTACAGCATCTTTCCCTTCCCTTTCCTCCTTCAAACCCTCTTATACATCCCTCGTTTCTCTCTTTTAAATTCATCATCTCTTTTCATTGTTATTACGTGCATATATGTTTACACGTATATATTCCTAAGTGTAGCCCGTCAGGTCTGTATAATGTTACTTCTATGTGTGTTTTCAGGGGTGTTTGGTATCGGACAGCCGGTTGGTGTGTTTCTCCATGGGGAAGATCTTTCTCCTGTTCTTGGCATTCCTTAGTTGGACTGCAGTTCTTTGTGTAGGCTTTTCCCCATTCACATTAACAAGGCTATCGGTGTCGTCCTCATTCAGCTCATGTTATCAGAACTTTCCTCTCATCCAGGGTGCCATACCATGCCCAGCAAAATTAAACAGCTGAGCCCTGGTATCAGTGCCAAATACAAACTCAAACTCTCCCAGCTGCAATGCCTCAGCCCTTCCATTGGGTTTGTTCTGATGGGGATTCCAGGCCCCTGTTTTAAAATCCACAGTCCTGATTCTAAGCTTCCTTTACTCTAGAATCATCCCCTGTCCCTTGTTTTCCTTCTGGCTTTTGACTCAGTAAGGTGCCAGGGGGATGGATGCTCAGGACTTTCTGGAAGCTTTTTGGGGGATATATCATTTTCATGTTTTCTTTTCTATAGGCATTTCTGATGTAGTGACATCAATTTGAAAGATTTGGTGAGATTTAGATTCATCCAGATGTCAGAGATAAATCATTGGGAGAGTTGTGTGAGGCTGTCCTCTCTCTGCCTTCCCAATTGTGGCTTATCTTTGCTGAGAGTGCAATAGCCTTCCATTAAATATAGTCTCCTTAAGTTCCTGAGCTGTCACAGAATTGCCCGAGCTCTGTCACATGAGGAAAGAATAATATAATGTGAGTTGGTTTTCTTGTAGAGTTATTTTTCTATTATAATTCACCTCACCCCTTTAAAATGTATGGATCAATGGTTTTAGTGGATTCACTAAATTGACCGCAAATCTTAGAACATATTCACCCCAAAAGAAACCCTGTAGTCTTTAGTACATCACACCTCATTCTCCCTATTTCCCCTAGCCTTAGGCAACACTATTTTAGGTCCCTATATATTTGCTTTCTGTAGACATTTAATGTAAATGGAGCCATGCACTGTGTATTCCTTTTTCTTTTACCTAGCACACTGCTTTCAGGTTTCATTTCTGTTATAGCATGTGTTAGCACTGGTTCTGTTTTGGTTTAATTGTCCTGAGTAACACACTTCCTTCATGCACTCATGATGGAAAAACTAGTTTGTTTGTGCATTTTGGCTGATAGGCATTAGTTTTTGTGGGGGCAGATGTTTTCATTTGTTTGGGCTGGAATAGTTGGGGCCTTACAGTAACTCTCCACCCATCTTTATATGGAGATGACTTTCCACAATGGTTGCACAATGTTACGTGCCTACCAACAGAGTTTAAAGACACCCGTTTCTCCATATCCTCAGCTGCACTTGTTTCCTGTCTATCATAGTGTTTATCTAAATGTCCACACATCGGATGGTTCCCCACTGGACGCATAGTTCTAGCCAAACGTCTGAAGAGTTGCCCTTATCTATCCCCACCTCTCCTATCTAACCCATCAACATCAGCTTGCAGACACAGCAGGTCAAGCCCATCACCTCCTTCTGCTTACTATCTTATGCAGTTGCCACACACTACAGAGCAGGGTGAGCATCTGCAAATGTAATTTAGCCCACACCATGCCCCAGCTGGGAACTTGCCAGTTACTTGCCAGCTCTCAATACCACATCCAGCCCACTTCCTTAGGCCTAGAAGTGGGACACAGTCTGGCATCTGCCTCTCGATGCACCTTCTCTCATTCCCTCTCCATCCCAGAACCACAATGTTGTCCTGTGGTGCCAGTGAACACATCACCTGCAGCTCTGATTCCAAGGACTTCTGGTCCCTTCTCGCTCCACCCATGTAGCTGCCCAAATGCCTCACACATCTTCCTTGGCTTCAGTTAGAACAGCAGCTGGCATTTTCCCTTCCTTTGTTTTATTTTGTTTTGTTCTGTTCTGTTTTATTCTGATAGCACTCAGTGCCTCTGGTGAAGTTAGGCTGGTTTGTCTTTCCACAATGGCAAGGCTCTCTTCTGCCTTGGCCAAATTGATAGAAGCACCTGGTTCAGATATATTGCTCAAATGTTTGTGTGGCAGTAAATGGTTACCTAGTTCATCAGTGCTGTCCTCTCTGTTTATCACATGGAAGGAAAATCAGCAACAAGTAACTAAGAATCAGCTGTATCACAAATAGGTTCATTACTTAAGTTTGTTTTGATTACAAACGTTCAGCAAATACCTTCAAATTCTGGAATCCAGTAGTGCTGGCTGTAAGTGTGAGATTCGAGCCTGCTTATCACGTGCCCACTCACTATCTTTGAATCAGTAACTAGCATTCGAGTATGTGATGTGTAGAAAGGCACCTGCCACTTCAGCAGAGTAGGTAACAGAGTGGGCGAGATGCACCCATCTCCTGCTACAGAAACCAATGTCTGTTCAGAGAGGCAAACACTGGCCAACCTGACCTCTTTGTGGTAATTAACAAAACACTGAAGGGCAGAGTTACAGGAGGAAAATGTAGAATCTGATCAAGTCTGAAGGGACCAGAAATGGCATCTCCAAAGGAGAACCCATGATTAAGGCCTGAATAGCATATGGCCGTGTGTGTGTGTGTGTGTGTGTGTGTGTGTGTGTGTGTGTGTGTGTGTGTGTGTGTGAATTACTGTTATTAGGGAGAGGGAAGGGGTATGCAAAAAGTAGGTTGTTTCAGGATGCTTACAGTGATAACACAGAACGTCCAAGGGCTCAGGGAAGAATGGCTGGATGATTGACAGTCAGTACTCTGTGTAGAGGTGGCTGGAGTCTGAGGTGCAGGAGCCTGTCCTTGAAGCAATTGCATGGGGGAATGACAAAGACTTGAAGTATAATGGCAACTGGAAGAAGAAAGGAAACTGGGTCAAAGGGAACGCCTTCAAGAACACAGGGCAGCAGAGCTCTGAAGGGAGGGGTACAAAGTCAAGACAATTCTAGAGACAAGGCATGCATTTAAATTAGCCCCGTGGTTGGTAAAAGCACTAGAGTGTTTTCAATGTATCTAAGGGACATATACATTTGCAATATAGCTAAGGACTGCTGTCATTTATTTGCTTAGGATGGTTTTATTCCTTTTTACTTCATTTTTTTCATATAGTATATTCTGATCACAGTCCCCTCCCTCATCTCCTCCCAGATCCTCCTCACCCAACCAATAAAACACCTTCTTTCTCTCCCCCTAGAAAACAGAAAGGCCAATAAAACAAATAACAAACCAGAGTAAAACAAAACAAAGCAAACAGACAGAAGGAAAAGGGGAAAGCACATGAATACTTACGAAGAGACACACATACACACACAGATACAGACATACACAATCAGAGATACATATACAAAGGCAGAGACACACATACACACAGAGAGATAAACATACACACACACACACATACACAAAACCCATGGAAATACAAAACCAGCTCCAACAATAACACTGAGTTCATCTATGTTTGGCTGTCTAGTGCTGGCCATGGGCCTTCCTTAAGTGTGGTTTGTACCCAGTGATGTTCCTTTGAAGAAAACTAATTTTTCTTTTGCAAGCAGCTGTCAATTGGAGATAGCTTCTGGGTTAGGGATAGGGGCATGTGTCTCTCTCTTGGTTCTGGCACCACATCTGGCTTGAACCTGTGCAGGCCCTACGCATGCTGCCACAATCTGTGTGAGTTCATACTCATGCCAGTTCTGTTGTATCTAGAAGGCATGGTTTCCTTGGTGTCTTCCATCCCCTCTGGCTCTTACAGTCTTTCTGCCTCCTCTTCTGTAAAATTCCCTAAGGCGTGAGGGGAGAGGTTCCATGAAAACATCCCATTTAGAACAGAGTGTTCCAAAGTCTCTCACTCGCTGCACATTGTCCAGCTGCGGGTCTCTACATTAGTTCCTATTTACTCCAGGAGGAGTCAGTCTTCTCTGATGATAGCTAAGTGAGACACTAATCTATGGCTATAGCAGAATGTCATTAGGAGTAAATTTATAATTATGTTCCTTTATTAGAGCAATAATATTTGGTTTTTCTCTAGGGCCATGGCCTATCTAGTCTCAGGGTTTTTTTTTTTTGCCACCTGAGCAGTGTCAGGCATGGGCTTCATCTCGTGGAATAGGCCTTAAATCCAATCAGATAGTGATTGGTTACCACCACAACTTTTGTACCACTGTTGCACCAGCGAATCATGCAGACACATCACTATTGTGGATTGAAGGGTTTATAGCTGAGTTGGTGCTTGGCTTTCTCTTCTAGTAGCATGCAGAGTACCTTCCAGTGCAATGACTACTAGTCAGTAGGGGCAAAGGCTCCGGTTAGGCACCAGCTCACCTCCTCCATATCAAAGAGAGTTGTAGGAGTTGTCTTCCACAATAGGACCTTACTGTCAGTTTATGGAAAGTTAGCAGTAGATTTGGAAATAGCCTGAATTGTTTGGGGGGGTTCTATGGGATTCCTTTGGCCAACAACTCCATTAGATGTAACCCATTCCTGGCACTGAAGGTTTTACTTACTCTTGTGAGAAGTCCAGTTGGGACATTATCTCTCCCATTAATTGGTGATTTCATTTAGATTTCTTTCATGTGTGTGTGTGTGTGTGTGTGTGTGTGTGTGTGTGTGTGTGTGTGTGTTATATGCATGTATATGATATATTTTAAGAAGCTTCTATTGCACTAGGTTTCCATATGACCCCTCAAATGGCCTTTAGTGTTTGCTGACTCTCCCCATATTTCCTCTCTTCTCCTTCTCTGTTTAATCCTCCCATTGTTGTCCCTCCATCCTTTCTCTTCACAACGATATATTTTATTTCCCCTACCTTAGGATTTCCTTCCCTCTCCCACCACCTGTCCCTTACTCTGTATGTATTTAACCTCTGTCATTGTAAAGATAGTAGCACGTCTATTGAAGTCTTAAAAGCTACATGCTTAGGATAGTTTTAATGTGTGTGAATTCCACTGAGATAAAATTCATCCTAAGACTAAATGGCATTGCCATGATTCCCCAGATATTTTCAAGGTGCTTGGATGACAGTTTGCACAGTTAGGATGGTCTTTCCCTCTCCCTAATAACAGTAATTCTCTCTCTCTCTCTCTCTCTCTCTCTCTCTCTCTCTCTCTCTCTCTCTCTCACACACACACACACACACACACACACACACACACACACACTTCAGATGGATGAAGACGCACCAAAGCCCTTGAACAGTTTGGACTTGGAGGAGGGAGGGGGTGCTGGTTACAGAGCAAAATGTGTCACAGGTAGTAACTTAGCCTTTTCTAAGAGTTTCACATTTATCTTTCAAATGTGTGCTCCCCTGTCACTCTCTGTCTTCATCTGTGCCTGTCACAATGCCACTGCTCTTTGGAGGTAATAGCACATGTTACTAATATGTATCATACATTCTCCACATACACCTGGTCTTGTGATGCATTTAATTTGTGATATAATAATATAGTATTGTCTCCCTAGGGAGGCATGTACTGAGGTCCCATTTGACAGATCTGCCACCAAAGCAGAGGTCAATGGTCCCAAAACTGTACAGTCTCAATGTCAGTGATGAGATCTAAACCCAGGTTCAAGTCCACTATCTTCACTACTCCCCGTCCACGAAAGAAACAGTTCTCACCTCAGAGGGCATCAGAGACGGTTTATTCTGTGAATGCTTGTGGTTCAGGAACACAAGATTTAGGTCATTTAGGTTGCCTCAAGTTCCATGTTCCAGCATGGTAAACATTGGTGGAGTTTCTATAGTTCCAGAACAAAAGAGCATCCTAAATCCGGGCATTTTCCAGGCACATTGGTAGGAGCATCAGGGAGGTGGGTTCCAGCAGAGCAGAGAATTCTGTCATAGCCTCAGGTGCTATTTGGTGCCATTCTTAGCTTGGCAGTTGGAGGGAGATATTAATATGCTAAGTTACTGTATCCCAGAGGGTTTCACACGGTAGTCACAAGGATGTCATATCAAACACAGAGATAAGCTGTGGATGGCTATAAAGTGGACTAATGATGACTCAAGATGGTTCAGACCAGATCTGCAGAATTCCAACCCTCAACAGTCACTGTTCTAATCAGTCCATTAGGTTTTCAGAATCTTTAACATAGGTGTGACTTCCCCCGTTCATCCCGCTGAGAACTTCAGTTCACAATGGTTAGCCCAGATGGTGTATTAAAAATATTTGACTTCTTGCCCTTTCAGCTTATGAAGCACATGACAAATGCAGATGAGTACAGAAAAGCCACAAAGGAGAAAGAATAAATAATCCATTGTGGACCTAGAAGAAGTGTCACACCATTAGTTAGTAAAACTGGAACTCCAAGCAGGGATGGGGTACTCATGTGGACCCCCTCCCCCAACCACATGACATATCCACTGGCAGACAAACCTTGGTGAAAGGGGAAACTGGCAGATTGTGCCAATGAAGCCTGATGGGCAGCCCCCTTGGTGGGTTAGGAGGACTGGTAATCTATCCTGGTAATGTTTTAATTCTCTAGCTCTTTCATGAAGAGACAATCAGGAGGTTAGAAAAAGGAGGTTTAAGCTGAGCGGTGGTGGTGCACACCTTTAATCCCAGCACTTGGGAGGCAGAGACAGGCAGATCTCTGTGAGTTCAAGGCCAGCCTGGTTTACAAAGTGAGTTCCAGGACAGCCAAGGCTGTTACACAGTGGAACACTCTCTCAACACCGCCCCCCCCCAAAAAAAGGGGTTTAAATTAAAAACTAACTCTGGCCTGGAGCTGTATGTAGCTCAGTTGATATAGTACTTGTCTCCTTAGCATGCACAGGCCCTGGGTTCAATGCCAGCGCCACATAAACTGGCTGTAATAGGTGCATACCTGTGATGCCAGCATTAGGAGATGAAGGCAGGAGGATTGGGAATTAAAGGTCATCCTTGGCCATAAAATGAGTTGAAGGCCAGCCTGGGATACTTGAGATCCTGTCTCAAAACAAAACAATAACAAAAATCCGAAAGTACAGTGATAAGGCTATTCTTATCAAGACACAGAAAACCAGTTGTCTGTGTAGTTGGCTCCTGACGGTTGCTACTCTACGTGGTTTCAGCTCCATAAGGATGAGGCCAGACTTTAACCAACCATTACTTCCATGTTGTTTTAGTACTGGCCATTGAGCTTCTTGCTGCCTGTCAGGGCATAGAGTTTCTACGCCCCCTGAAAACGACCACTCCTCTGGAGAAGGTGTATGATCTGGTGCGCTCTGTAGTCAGGTAAAATCAACAGGACTGAAGTGGGAACTTACCCCGTTTCTGAACGGTGGGTCTCTGCAGAAGCAGGTTGGCAACTGATGGCTTGATCTGCTTTCTCTGTAGACCCTGGATAAAAGATCGCTTCATGGCCCCAGACATCGAAGCAGCCCACAGGCTACTCCTGGAGCAAAAGGCAAGCTGACTTCTTTCTGGCTGTGGGGAAGTGGGTATGGAGAGTCTCTCTTAGCCGTTCTCTCCTGACCGTTCCTAGGAGACCGTTTTAGTCACGTTTTCAAGGTGACTAAAAGCCATTTGGTAGTTCCCCAAAGGCTCAGCTTGGACCCAAATACTGACAATGGAAGGATTAGAAGCAGAAATTAGTTTTAAATGGAGTGTGGAGACAGTATTCATGAGGAGACTATGAGGGTGGTAGCTCATTAACCTCCTCTAAGATGTCATCTGCCATGTCAACATACTTTCTCGTGTTGATGCTAGCACAGCTGCCACCATCAAGTGAAGAAGACACTGTGAAGTCTCAGTGTTCCCCCTGCCTGGCTTGGCAAGATAGTTTTCTTTACTGCTTATCTCCTTTGGTTATATTGGCCATACATAGACTGTATCAATTGACTGATACAGATGCATAAAAGACTGGGACACATCTTAAAATACATACATACATACATACAAAAATGTATACATCCTATGCAAATTAATACGTGTCTAATATAGAAGATGTATACATATATACCTCTTACATATCTGTCACATATATGTAGATAGATATTCACACTTTTTTTTTAATGCTTTAAACATTTTGAGTCATTAGTGTCCAGTCTCCTGGACTCATTTGATTCCCTTAAAGCTGTGACTCTGTTCTGGGGGAACAAACTTGCCCTTTAAACTTCAGCTCTCTGATCTCGAAGTGCACCCTATATCCTTTGAGGGGACATGTTGTCCGTGAGGGGTTAACTTGTGAAGAATATACGTGTTCTTTTGGGGGGTTGTTTTAGATAGTATGCTATGTAGCTCAGGCTAGCTCAGGCTGGCCTCAGGCACATGGCAATCTTCTTCCCTTGGTATATTCCAGAATCAAGGGAGTTAGGATTCAGGCAGGAGCCACTATGCTAGATAAGAGTATATTTTGTGAGTTTGTAGAATGGGAAAGACTCCATGGCTGTCAGGAGCCACTAGTGGAAAGAAAGGAAACTATAGACCAAAACGGAGACTTAAGAAAATAGGTTGGCAGATGAAGATGAAAACCTGGCCATGTGTTTGACAGTCTTAGCATACTATGCAAACTCAGCTTCCATCCCATGGTTCTCAGGTGACTCTGGCTTGTCCCAGGTGATGCTTATGGCCAAGGTTCTGTTTGGGTTTTGTGGATTGCTTGTTTTGTTATGGAGTAGGAAGCTGCTTAAAAAACCTTTACAACGTGAACTTGGTTTTGGATTTTGTATTTTAAAATCCTTTAATGTATCAAGCAATTAATTGACACAGACTCTGTGTCAAATGGCTCAAAATAAGCAAGCAAGCTGTTTGGCCAGGTGGGGGGAGTGCTTGATTTGGGGGCAAAGTTCACATTTCATCACAGTATGTAGAAACAACATTGTCCGTATTTTGACCTTGTTCCCTCCTTGCCTCTCAGGTTTGGGAAGTCGCTGCACCGTACATCGAGAAATACAGAATGGAACACATTCCAGAATCCAGGCCACTTTCTCCAACTGCATTTTCATTAGAATCACTCAGAAAGAATTCAGTCACAATCCCAGAATCTGACGATCTTTAATGGGCTTCCTCATGGTCAGGCACATCAGAGATGCCTGAGCCCAACACAGCATTGTTGTGCTGAAGGAACAGGAACTGCCCATATTCTGTAGAACTCATCTCTTTTCAAAGATGCTCTGGTTAGACCCGTGGCAGCAATGCAGACCCTGACCTGAGAGCCTTGTTCTTGTTGCTATGGTTTGAGGAGTCCTAGTTGTCTTAGGGTTGTGTAGTTTTCTTTCTTGACAATATAAACAGAATACTTTTTTTTAAAATTGTTTTTCAAGACAGGGTTTCTCTGTGTAACAGTCCTGGCTGTCCTGGAACTCACTTTGTAGACCAGGCTGGCCTCGAACTCACAGAGATCCTCCTGCCTCTGCCTCCCAAGTGCTGGGATTAAAAGTGTGTGCTACCACCGCCCCTCCAAGTTACTTACTCTTAAGAATGGCCACAATTCCATAGGTCTATTTTTACTCTTAATATTAGGAAAATCAATTCAGAGAATTCTTCTTTAAAACATTAGATTTTTTGTGAACTTTTTAAAGAAAAAACTTGTCTTGAGATACTGTCTACTAGTTGACTTTCTTTGGCTGATTGGACTATACTATAACCTGACAAGTGTGCTTCAAGTCAGAATTTGTTCTTAAGCCTCTCCTCCTTCTCTAACTGAAAAGAAGCTTGAGCAAGGGGAGCTGCTTCAAGGGTTCATAACTGAGTATATAATGAGGATCCAAATTAAGTTCCGATCTCAAGCATCAGTGTCAAGCACTTGAACCCCAGCACTGTAGGACATAGACAGGCAGCTCCTGGGGGCTCACTGCTCAGCCAGTCCTATAGAAATAGTGAATTCCAGGTTCAATGAGAGACCCTGCTTCAAAACAATGATGTGGAGAGTGCTAGAAGAAGAGATCTTACATTTACCTCTGGGCTCTGCATGTGCCTGCAGGAGCAACTGCACCTGTACACATACACATACACACACACACACACACACACACACACACACACACACGAGAGGGGGGGAGGGAGGGAGGGAGGAACAGGTCTGAAGCCATTAACTACAGAGGTTAACAAGTTAACAGTCCCTTTTTTTGTTACCCACAGGGGTGTTTGAACCAACCCTCAAAGAATGAAAAGGAGTTAGGGTATGAATATAAAAGATAGCCTTTGCCTCGCTATGCCTTTCATATTTCTCAAATCACTACATGTATCTTCTAAAGGCTTGATGATGTGCTCAAGTTGAAGTTCAAAGTTAGTCCTATCATTTCCCATAACTTAGTACTCTGTTCACCTGTTGGTAGTAAGTTTAGTAAACAGCCTCCTGTTACACAGATGAGGCATTTGGGGGCAGGGGTGAGAGCCAACCCACCACCTGCAATAGGTAATCATTAAAATGAGCTTTGTTGACACAGGTCAAATGGGGCCTTCAGATGTGTTGCTCAATCTGTTTCTCCCCCAAGTAGATCTTGTGGGAAGGCCTTGTGTAATTGTTCAGAAGTCATGTGACCTCTTGACACCCCAAGGTGAAGATCGATGACTTTGCACTTATCACTGTAAATGTGTGCTAGAGTCCAAAAGTGTGGCTAGAGAGACTGTGGTTGGTTAACAAACACACTTGCCAGCATCTCTCGCTGGACAGAGACTACAGGGGCCCAAGATATATTGTCACTCAACAGTTTATCTTGATCACAATCATTGCCTTCAGCAATTCAAGAGGTGAAAATGGGCCCAAGAACAGGCTTAACTGCAAGTCCTTCTTCATGTCAGCTTTTGCTGAATGTCAACAGAGAGAGAGAGAGAGAGAGAGAGAGAGAGAGAGAGAGAGAGAGAGAGAGAGAGAGCACATCTATTTTTCTACCCAAATTGCAGCTGAGGCAATGGCTGCTGCCACTCCTGGTTTGGAAATGCTGGCTCCCTGCCCACCTCTGTCTTCCTGTGACAGATGTCACCTAGGTTTTATATATAGCTCTGTCAGTCCCCAGTCATCAAGAGTATGTGGTAGATAGGGGGCAAACTGTGTCAATGGCTTGCTATCATTGTGTTCTTTGACTGGGGAGAAATTGAACCTAGGGTTCTGTGTGTGCTAAACACATGTTCTGGCACTGAGTTGCACTCCTACTTTTATTTATTTTGAACAAAGTTTAATATTTGCTTTCCTGTTGCTGTGAGGAAACATTGGGAGCAAAAACTGCTTGGTGGAGGGAAGGGTTTCTTACAGCTTACACTCCCATGGACAGTCCACCACTGCGGGAAGTCAGGGCAGCAATTTGGAGAACCACTGCTTACTGGCTGTTGATTGGCTCACTCTCTAATTATCTTATACAGCCCAGGCCCACCTGCCTAGGGTCTCTGTCACCCAAGTGGGTTTGGTCTTCCCACACCAATTATCATATCAATCAAGATAATCCTTCACAAACATGGCCACAGGCCAATCTGATGTGGGCCACTCCACAGCTGAGACTCCCAGGTGACTCTATGCTGTGTCAAATTGATGGCTAAGGCTAACTAGGACACACCTCTACCTCTTTAGAAAAAGTGATTGTAGCCAGGCATTGGTGGTTCATGCCTTTAATCCCAGCACTCGGGAGGCAGAGGCAGACGGATCTCCGTGAGTTCTAGGCCAGCCTGGTCTCCAGAGCCAGTGCCAGGATAGGCTCCAAAGCTACACAGTCTTGAAAAACCAAAAAAAGAAAAAAGAAAAAAGAAAAAATGATTGTAGCTAATTAAGTTTCTAAAAGATTCAGTCAGAAAATCTGAGACAGTGTGCTGAACCAGTACCCTTCCTGTGGAGGGGTGGCAATTGAGTCAGCATGTCAGGGCTCCCTTCTCCAGGGTGCTTGCCTGGCTTCCTTCAGGTTAGGGCAATAGGAGAAGGTAAATCCTCAGGAATGAGGTCTGCCAAAACTGTGTTCTTACATTTGCTGATTCCCTTGTGGCCAACACAAGCCATGTGGAAAGTCAGAGCCTGAGACTATAGAGCATGGACATATGACTTAGTAAAATTGTAGCCATTATCAAACAATCTACCCAATTTATAAAATCTAATAAATACTTGAAAAGAGATTCTTTTCATAGTGTTATACTTGTGTTTTATTTTTGGGTCTGGCCATTATAACACTTTTTATTTGTTTGTTTTTGGAGACAGTGTCTTTCTTTGTAACAGTCCTGGCTGTTCTGGAACTCGCCTTATAGACCAGACTGGCCCAGAACTCACTGAGATTGGCCAAGTGTTGGGATTAAAGGCGTGTGCCACCACCAGGTTGTAATTCTTATTAGGCATTATGTTATCATAAACCTGTAAATCAGGACCTCTTCAGGGGTTGAACAACTCTTTCACATGGGTAGCTTAAGACCATCAGAAACCACAAATATTTACTGTGATTCATAACAGTAGCAAAATTATAGTTATGAAGTAGCAATGAAAATAATTTTATGGCTGGGGGTCACCACAACATGAGGAACTGTATTAAAGGGTTGCAATATTAGGAAGGTTCAGAATGACTGTCATAAACAAGTAATCAAAGATAAACAACCATTTTGCCCTTTTTTGGTTACTTTTGTTAAAGGCACTCATTTATTAGCTGTGAACATTGAAAACAAAGTAGAGCACACTCCTGGCTTACAGATAGACCTGCTTAGTGTAAATGGGTCCTCCGTGCTAACCGCTTAGCTCAAGAAAGGCCTCAGATTGCAACTGAGCTAATGACATGGAGAGCTTTTTTGGCAACTTCTGAGAAAGCATTTTCTCTCCCTGGAGCCAGGGAAGTCATTTTTCTCTCCTGCTTGACCTGGATGAGGAAACACAGAGCTGGCCTGCTGACTGACAGCCAGATGCAGGGCATTGCTAGGTGGCAGAACAAAGGCAAGAAGGGATCTGTGTCATCCGGTGGCTGAGTTGCTGTATATACCAAAGGGGGCTTACCCTGCTTCTGAACTTCCAATGGTGAACTGAAAAAGCTGCTTTTCCCTCCATCTCTATTTCGTTACTTCCCTCTTTCCCTGCCTTCCTCCCTTCATACTGAATTTAAGGCCCTATAGGAGGGAAGTGCTCTACCACTGAGCTATATATTCCCAACTATCTTTTGTTTGTTTGTTTGTTTGTTTGTTTATTTTTTGAGACTGTTTGGTAAGGAAGGAATGAGATAGAGCTCTGGTTTGGTTGTAGACTGGCACTAAGATGTGTGAGAGGTAGGTAATTACTTCCTTTGACAGCATCGTGTACAACAGGAGAAGCTATGGTGAGAGATTAAAAAAAACATACAGAATGAAGGGAATTCTTCACTTTTATAGACTTGGGCAGAGAGATTCTCTAGTCTAGTATCTTAGACAAGGAAATGGAGAGGATACAAAGATGCTGTCCCCTCTACATGGACAGCATCTCTGGTCTGACCATGACAGGGTATTACTAAATTACGCATGCTGATCTTGAACGTACTCCATAGGCAAGGCAGCCTTCAACTCAAAATCCTCTTGCCTCAGCTTCCCAAGTAACTGGAAATGCAAGCTTGTACCATCAGGCCTGGCTTCCTCTCCCCTTACTTTAAAAAGTACATATATTATTTTTTTATCTTATGTGTATAGATGTTTCACCTGCATGTATGTCTGTGTACTATGTGCCATGCCTGGTGCCTGTGGAGGCCAGAAGAGCACATCGTATTCAATTATCGACAGTTGTGTCATTGGGAAGAACACCCAGTGCTCTTAACCACTGAGCCATCTCTGAGACTGCCCCCCCCCACACACACTTTTAAAGCCACATGCAGTCAGGTTTTTGACACCTGTCGATTGAGTATTATGCCACTTAGCACAGTGTACGGGACTGAGCCTGGGCTGTGGTGCATTACCTGGCCAATGCAGTCTGTTATTCAAGGACGTTCCCCCTAAGCAGAGAACTAGATTATGATAACTACTGGGCCAAACCTATGTCCCAGAGGCTGAAGGACGAACTGCAATGGGACTAGATTGTCAGGAGGCCTGGAGGAGGTAGCTGGATTGGCCTTTGCTGGTGGGAGTCAGAGAAGGGAGGAAAAGGAGACATTCATGGCAATGTCAGTGCAAGAAGATATCAATTTCAGGAAATCACTCCTGTGGTTGGTCAATTTCTATTTTATAAAAGGTATTAATTATTATGTTTTATTTATCTTATTATTATGAGGTTGGAGTAATGACTCCGAAGTTGAGAGCACTGGCTGTACTTGCAGAGGACCTGGGTTCAGTTCCCAGCACCCGCAAGGCCGCTCACAACTGTCTGTAACTCCATTTCCAAAGGATCCAATACCCTTTTCTCACCTTATTCACCAGCCATACACATGGTGCACAGTGCACAGTCAGGCAAAATACTCATTCACATACCATTAAAATAAATACTAAAAAAATTGATATGATCTCATGTAGCCCAGGCTGGCCTTGAACTCTTTAGTGCTGGGATTACAGGCATGAGCCATCACACCTGACTTGGCAGATAAATTTCTAAGAAAGTGGCAACTAAGATCTGAGTCTTTGCCCTTACAACTTATAGCCCGGGAAGTGGGCCAGGTTAGAAAACAAATGATGGAAAAGTGAAGAAATACCATGGGGAAGTAATGGGAAGAGCAAATCAGAAACTGGGTCACAGCCAGCATCACTCATGCTAACTGCACAGCCGGAGTGGGTGGCATGGGGTCTCCACTCCTGAAAATGCCGAAGTGTAGCCTGGGTAGTTTCTACCACATGAGTTCCAGGTGACCCCTGCCCACAATAGCTTCTTTAGAACCAGCCAGAAAACATGTGGCTTCATATTTCAAATTCTAAAATTTAGATTAATTTACCCTCAAAAGAAAAAAAAAAAAAAAGAGTTCTTACTAAGTGGCTGACATGGCCTTTACCTTTCAATGACTTATTCTTACACCCCTTGGCCATTTCAGTTTCCAGTAAAACTAATCTAAATTTGCAATTAGTGTGTTTTCCCATGAGTTATTCTCCATCCTCCCCCTCTCCTTCCTCCCTTCCCTCCTTTCTTCTTTTTTCTTTCTGGAACTCACTCTGTAGACCAAGGCAGCAGCCTTGTACTCCACCTCTGGGTTGCCTGTGGGTTATGTTTTTTAAGGGAGCAAGCTTTTAAGGCTGTCTGGCATTGGCTTTTCTTTCTAATGTTCACCTTAGCCCTAATAGGATCATTAATTACTTGAAGGCGATGCCCAGTTTAGAATTAGAACTTCTGACAGAAAGGGAACAAACTCAACAATGTTCCAGGCAGATGAAAGGACTCACAGTGATCAAAGCCTCGTGTGTGTGTGTGTGTGTGTGTGTGTGTGTGTGTGTGTGTGTGTGTGTGTGTGTGTTTTCAAATATATTAGTTCACCTGTCCTAATCAGCACCCAGCCCACACACTCTTCTCAGAAGGACGATACAGACTCTCATAGGTGAAAACTTCTTAGTAGTTAAATTGAATT
Organism: Cricetulus griseus; assembly: GCF_003668045.3. Taxonomy (NCBI): domain Eukaryota; kingdom Metazoa; phylum Chordata; class Mammalia; order Rodentia; family Cricetidae; genus Cricetulus; species Cricetulus griseus. The sequence goes on from NW_023276806.1 coordinate 159,513,914, forward strand.
GAACTAAGATGACCCAGAAGTCTTTACAGTTCCTTTTCTTTCTCCTTTCTGAGCTTTGTTTTGTTTTATTTGTGTTTGAGACAGGGTCTCACTATGTAGCTTAGGCTACTAGCCTGGAATTCATAATCCTCCTCCTCCACCTCCCCAGTGCTAGAATTTCAGGTGTCTATTACCATACTGGCTCTCATGTGGTCTTTGAAAGGGACTAAGGCACCATACGGGGCAGTGGTGGTACATGCCTTTAATCCCAGCATTTGGGAGGCAGAGGCAAATAGATAGAGTTCTAAGCCAGCCTGATCTACACAGAGAGAGTGCTAAGATAGCCAGGGCCACACAGAGAAACCCTGTCTTGAAAAACCAAAAGGAAAGGGAGGTGGGGGACGGGACACCAAGGCATTTCTTCTGGGACTATGGATAGTTGCTTAGAGGCTTTTGTTATAAAAGCCTGGAATTGACCCCACCTAGTCTCTCTAGCTTCTGTGTTCTCACCACTACCCACTCCACTGCAAATGCGCCAATGAGGGTGGGGGGGCTCTCCAGACCTTGAGTCACAGGATTCAGGACTTGAAACAGACACAACTGTGAGCTAAATAAACCTTTTCACTCCACAAGTGGCATTCCCTAGGTATATTATTACAACAGCAAAATTTGATTAGTGCGGTACCTTGATTTATACTGAATGTAACAACACCTCACTAATTCAGGCTCTGAATTTGATAATGGTTTGGCAACTAATATTTATTTGTGAAATCACTACCTTGTAAGTAGGACAGTGTTTGATAATGTTATGATTACAAAGATCAGGGAGATATTTTACAGGTTTTTGAGTAAGCTGGTGTGGCATTAGAAATACCAGTTTATACAAGTAATCATTCACTCTGCAAATGATTTTGTGATTTGCTCTTTGAACATTTCAAAACACTCTGTAGGCAACACCGCTGATCTACTTCTGAGGCTGTCAGGAAGCAACAATGGTAATAACAGCAAGTATTTATTGAGAACAATAAAATCTTTTCCATGGCTTTGTGATATGAAAAAAAAATTAACATAAAGATGTTTTTAGAGCTACCTCATCAGCATTGATTTAAATGTGCGCGTGTAGGCAAGTTTCCATGTCCGTGCAAGACACCAAGTCTTACACTCTGTGGTGAAGTTTCATTTCAAAGACTGACAGGATGTTAAAAACGGAAAGCCACCTCTGCCCAGAAGGCCCTCACTGACTAGAAAGCATCTCAAAAGACAAACTGTGGGGAGAGAAGATTCTCTTTGCTTCTTAGGAAATGGTACTGTTGGCCTCATGGGAACAGATCACTTACAAAGACAAAACAGAGCTCTCAGGCTGAGTTTTTGTTTCTCCCACAGAGGAATTTCTGAGCTATCTCATCATACTTTTCCCAGAATATCTGTAGCCAGTCTTGGAAAAACAACTCTCCATTTCATCACAATAGGTTTGCCATTTACACTTCCAAGTACATATGCTCAAGTCAAACAGGTCAGTCAGTCCCTTGGGTTTTCAACTGAACAGCAGAGCATGCATACAATTAGGCTTAAGTGGTGTAGTTCTGGCAAGCCACTGGAGTCATTTAGCTTATGTGGACTTACTTGATACAGAGAAAATGTCTTCTCTCATCTTCCAGAGCTATCATTTTTTTAAAGATTTATTTATTTATTATGTGTACAGTGTTCAGCACCAGATCTCATTACAGATGGCTGTGAGCCACCATGTGATTACTGAGAATTGAACTCGGGACCTTTGGAAGAGCAGGCAGTGCTCTTAACTGCTGAGCCATCTCTTCAGCCCCTCAGAGCTATCATTTTTAAAATATATCTTACATTTTATCTTAACATTTATTTGTGTGATGGTATGTGGAGGGATCTGGTACATACCACAGCCAGTAAGTGGAGTTCAGAGAGTAACTCTTAGGAGTTCTCCTTCCACCATGTGAGTCCCATGAATTGAACTCCAGTTTGGTGACAGGATACTTTGCCCACTGAGCCATCTCTTTGTCCCAGATCTGTTACTTTTTATAGATGACTTTTCCTTTAGCTATAACATAATCAATTAATTCATGATGGCCTCCAAACTGGTAAATCAGATGTTCCCATCTGGAAAGAAAGCAAACATTTTCTCCAGTGAATATAAATCAAAAGCATCACTGTGTTAGTAAGTGATAATTTAAAGTGAATTCTGCACGCACGTATGTGTGTGCATGTGTGTTCGTATGTGTATGTGTGTGTGTGTGTGTGTGTGTGTGCGTGCGTGTATGTGTGTATTCATGTATGTGTGTGAGGAGTATGCCTGCCCACATGTGTAAGTGCATTTGGAGGCAGTGGGCCACATTCAGTGTCTTCCTGAATCACTGCCAACCTTTCTTTTCAAAGTAGGCATGTCATTGAGCCTGGAGTCTCTCTGACTAGACTGAGTAGTTAGCAAACCCCAGGGATCCCCCAATCTCAGTTTCCCCAGTGCTGACTGCACAGGCCCATGGTGCCAAGCCTGCCTTTTGACATGGGCACTGGGACTAAACTTCAGGTCTTCACATTCATATAGGAAGTGTTTTAGGAACTGAGCCGTTCTCCAGCCCCTGAACTTTTAAAAAGTGATTCATGAGTGGCATGTGCACATTATCTTTGATGGAAGGAGGAGACTCTTCCAGAAGGAATGACATTATGGAGCTGCTCTTCACTGTAGAACATGGGACCCAAGGGCTGTGACAGACATATGAGAGTCAAAGAAACATAGCATTGCCAGCATCTAGATTTAGGCACTAGCATTGGAGGACCAGGTTGTAGACCTCGGGTGAAAACTAAGAACTCAAGAATAGAACAGCCAAGTGGAGGCGTTGCGAGCTGTTTGAGTCCATGAATCAGAGAAAGAATAAGTTAGAGCCAGAGTGACAAATGGGGCTGCGAACAAGCAAAAGGTCAGGAGGCAAGCACAAACTTAAGCACACAGACCAGGGGCAAGTCCGAAGTCCAGGGAAACAGCAGGAATTGGAGGCCTGAGAAACATGCCAGGCTCCTGAAAAGACTTGGAGACTTGCTTTACTGTGCAGTTGAGGACCTCAAGGGAGACCTTGTGGCTGGAAAGAGGTAAAGACAGAGGGTCTGGGTCGTCTGGAGTCTACCTGATACTAATAACAGATGGAAAGGGTCTAAAGCTTGTGTACATGGGCATCAAATAAGACAGCTAATGGTTACCATGGTTACTACTAACTTGGGAGGCCCCTCACCTGGATGCATTGATGATGACAAGATCCCCCTGCTTGCCAACTTCTAAAGATCCGTGTGTGTGAGATTTCCCCAGCGCATAAGCTGCATTGATGGTGGCAGCAGCCAAGGCCTCCGGCATGGACATTCTCATGTTCACACAGGCCAGGTGCATGACCATCGGCTAAGGCACAAAGAGAAAGCATTGGAGGAGAACCACAGAGCAGTGATTGCCTATCAGGCTACTTCTCCACACAGCACAAGTAAAGACAATTCAATGTGTGTCTGGAAGGAATAGCCCAGAAATAGTATGCAAAGGCCCCAGGTTTTATTCCACTTCCCTATCCCCCCAAAAAACCATAAACACACATATAGTGTACAATATATATTATGTATAGTATATAATATATTATATGTTACACATGTAAATAATATATAGTATACATAGTTCAGTTGCTATGGGAAAATGAAAATTTTTACATAAGATTCTTAAACTTTATTACTGAATAATACTGTATATTTAGTTAGCATTACCAGTTTTCAAGACCCTTTGCCATGTAAGAAGTTTTCCTCCACCCTTACCAACGAAAGCCTCACTGTCTCTGTCACACCCCAGAGAAGGAAAATAGCTTATTACAAAAACTTAAGTCTCAAAGCTGAATCAGAAGACAATTCAAATCAAGATTGATCTCTTCAGTCCTGGCTGCAGAGGTGTGTGCAGAAAACTTCAATTAAACCACTGACTATAGCCTTTTCCTCTTTCTTCTCAGGGAAATACTTGAAGATTCTTAAATACATTTTCACAACTAATAGAAAATTTAAACATTTATGTATTCCACAGTTTACTCTGTTCAGAAAAATATCTGAAAAGTAATTACCATTGAAAAGCAGTATGCATTGGGGTTGAAATCGCTGCCCAGGGCAACTATGACTCCTTCATCTAGCATCTTCCTGGCTCGAGGCTGCTTCAACCTAAGGGGTGGAGGGAAAAGGTGTCAGTCTCCAGCTGGAACTTCCATAAGAACAAAGGAAACATTTCATGTTCTAGAAGAGGGAAGAAAGTTCCAGGGTAAGTGGTGGAGTGGAGGGGAGCATTAGCACCCCCAACGTTTATGTATTTATCTGTTGTTTGCACCTTTAGGATGACAACTTTATACCACTGTTGCTACATCTCTTGGCATCTGAGTTTTATCAGTATTCTCAAGAGTTTGCATGGAACAATACCTATGCACCGTTGAAGTCTGTGTTATCACAACCTGTAGTTGAAGGCAACGTGTCAGGTTGAGAAAGGTCCTTACCTCAGCATGTAGGCTGTGGTGGGCAGAAGGATAGCAGAACACCTAGCTGCAGCCATGGCAGTGATGCCTTCGTCACTTACTTCCTCCAGGTGACTGATCGCCTGTGCTCCTAGTTCAGCCCCGAGCTAAGCAGAATGGGCAGAGAGGAAAAGGTTCACCACACAACATTTTAATACCTGATACTGCTTCCCCTGCTCTATGAAGAATTCTTGTCAACTGCTTCCCATGAGCGCAGGCCCCCAAATAGATATAGGGTTTGCCATTGAAAATTAACCTGTTGGTAAAAACTATTCTTAAAGCTGGGTATGGTGGATCACATCTGTGATTAAGCATTTGGAAGGAGAATTGCCAGCCTAGGCTGGGTACATAGTGAGTTCTAGGCTAGCCAAAACAATAGAGAGACCTTGTTTTGTTTTTATTTGGTTTTTGGTTCTTTGAGACAGGGTTTCGAGACAGGCTTTGGAGCCTGGCCTGGCACTAGCTCTGTAGACCAGGCTGGCCTCGAACTCACAGAGATCTGCCTGCTTCTGCCTCCCAAGTGCTGGGATTAAAGGCGTGTGCTACCAATACCTGTCAAGACCTTGTTTTTTGTTTGTTTGTTTGGTTGGTTGGTTGGTTGGTTGGTTTGGTTTTTGTTTTTTTAAAGCAAACACATTAAAAAATGACTCTCAGGAATCAGAATAAAACCAGGGAATAATCTCCGTAATAAAATTTAATTACGCTAGTATACACAGAAACAATATGGCTGTCTCAGAATGCCATCCACTCTGGGGAGAAAGTTCAGTTAGAAAAGATAAAAAAAAACTTTAAATAATTTGAGGCTATCAACTTGAAAGTGGTTTTTCTCCAGAAAAAACACTGAGATTTGTTAGCCAGAAACAACTCAGGAATGACTGAGGAAACCTGACAATGGGTCTCTTCTCAGCTTGGTCTGCTGTTTACTTTACTCCCCAGTGGACGAGTTTCACACACAGACACACACAATTCCAAGATGAAGGCTAGCATGTCTTCAACAATCCAAGGGAAAGAATCCAGACTGTCATTTGCTGTCACTCTGTGGCCGTAGGAGGCTGTCATATCCTAACCAGAGGGAGGTGCTGATCTCTGTATCAGCAATGTGCTCCAGTCTGAAGATGTCTGGGACCAAGGATCTGGGAGGTCTGGTGGAAACTCCTTAGGGGGTGTCTCTCTCTGACTCTGCAATCACCCTTGCTTTCCGAATCTGATTTGCTTATTATGGATATTGGGTTCTCTCAGTTTTACCTACTAGTTGCTTTCTCTGACCAATACTAACTCATTGACCACACAGGTCACATTCATTCAACAAAGTCAGCAACCATTTACATGCAAAACCCTATCAGTACCCTAGGCACTGTACTGACCTCCAGGGATAGGGAGTTTCAAGTATTGGGTACAAGTTTAGCCAGTGGGGGCAAAAAAAAAACAGGGTGAAGCCACAATCTAACATTAAGGAGATTTGGGATGAGGTCCCAGAGAAGTAACAGCTAAGGTAAAACATGGGTGAGAGTATGAATTGTCCCATATAGAGAAACAGCACATTCAAGGTATAGGATGTTAACAGTAGTCTGTTGTGTTTGGTTGAAGACAGAGATACAAGAGAGAAAAGGGGAGAGGTAAGGAAGATCCAGATCCTGGTACCCATGTACATAGGCAAGAATTCACACTAAGAGCAAAATTCTAAGTCTTAGTTGGGGTTACTACTGCTGTGATGAAACACTATGATCAAAGCAAATTGGGGGGGGGTATTTGCCTTACATTTACACATCACTGTTCATCAAAGGCAGTCAGGGCAGGAACTCAAACAGAGCAGGAACCCGGAGGTGGGAGCTGATGCACAGGCCATGGAGGGTGCTGCTTCCTGGCTTGCTCACCATGGCTTGCTCAGTCTGCTTTCTTATACCACCCAGGACCATCAGTCCAGTGTGATTATTGCCCCCAGTGTGATTAATGAGGTATCCTCCCTCATTAATCAGTAATCAAGAAAATGCCCCCACAGACTTGTCCATGTGCCAATCTTGTTTTGTTTTGTTTTGCTGGGCACATGCCCAGCACCATGTGCCAATCTTATGGAGGCCTTTCCTCAACCGAAGTTCCTCCAAGATGACTCTAGGTTGTACCAGATTGAAAACAATGAAACAAAACGAACCAGCACAATTATCGTCTTGACCAGACTTAAAATCATGTTGGAGAAACTACCTACACTTGTCTGTGACTGCATCGAGGTTCAATGGAGGGGTGAAGAGTCTCCCTGAATGTGGGTGACACTGTCCCATAGAATTGGCTCTTAGGCCGGGCATTGGTGGCGCACGCCTTTAATCCCAGCACTTGGGAGGTAGAGGCAGGCGGATCTCTGAGTTTGAGGCCAGCCTGGTCTCCAGAGCGAATGCCAGGATAGGCTCCAAAGCTATACAGAGAAACCCTGTCTCGAAAAACCAAAAAAAGAAGAAGAAGAAGAAGAAGAAGAAGAAGAAGAAGAAGAAGAAGAAGAAGAAGAAGAAGAAGAAGAAGAAGAAGAAGAATTGGCTCTTAGACTGAGTAAAAAGGAAATAGCAAGTGGATTCCCAGAATTCCTCTGGTTTCCTGACTGTGACTGCCTCATGCTCCTGCTGCCATATTTTCCCCACCATAACAGACTGTGTCTCCAAACCAGGAGCCAAAATGAGCCCTTCCCTTCTAAAGCTGCTTCAGTCAGGCATTTGCCACAGTGAAAGAAAAGCAGCTAATTCATGTACCAACCGGAACATGCCATGGAGTTCACAAATAAGATTGCAGGGATGCTTCTCTTCTCTACGGCTATAATAAAACTCACAGGAGATGATAAAAGAAATAATCAAGCTAGGGGTAGCACAGCGCTCAAGCACCTGCTTAGCCAGCTCAGGGCAGCAGCCACCACGGGAAACCACCGGCAAGCAGAAACAAGTTGTGTGTATGCATGAATGCGTCCAAGCCGGTGTACAGCTTTGGATGCGCATGTGCCTGTGTGAATCTTTCCATGTGTGTGTGTGTCTGTGTGTGCAAGTGTGCATGTGGATGGATGTGTGTCTATATGTGTCCTGTGTGTCTTGTATCTGTGTGTATGTCTGCGTGTGCGTGTATGTATGTGAGTGTCTCTGTGTATATCTGCTGTGAATGTGTATAAATGTGCACGTGTGTTTGGCTCTGTGTGTATGTGTGTGTGACTGTATGTGTGTGTGTGTGAATGTGTATGTGTGTGTGTGAATGTGTGTGTGTGTATGACTGTGTATGTATGTGAATGTGTGTGTGAATGTGAATGTGTGGAGGTCAGAAGACAAACCTCAAGTATTGTTTCTCAGGCACTGACCACCTGGTTGTCTGTCCTTTCCCTTCTTCCTTCCTTCCTTCCTTCCTTCCTTCCTTCCTTCCTTCCTTCCTTCCTCCTTCCTCCTTCCTTCCTTCCTTCCTTCCCTTCTTTTTTTCTTTTTCACTGGCTTTTTTTTTTTTTGGCAGGTCTGGAATTCACTGAATGTTCAGTCTAGAGCCCCGGGATCTGCTTTTTTAGCGCCTGTGTGCAGGAAAGAGCCAACTGTCATCATACCTCGGCAGCCTTCATCGGGTGGAGTTCATCCCCGTGGAAGTTGATCTGCAACCCCATCTTTTTTCCACCTTCAAGAATCCGTCTGGTGGTATCCAGATCAAAGACACCCTTCTCACAGAACACATCTATGTTGTCAACATGTAGTTCCCCAGTTTTGCAGAGTTCCTTCAGCCTTGGCAGGTGCTTACTGATGATGTCATTAGCGGCTTCAATGGCAGTTTTTCCTCTAGTAGAAGGAAGTGAGGTAATCATGGGCATATTCTTCATATATGTGATATATATATATATGTGTGTGTGTGTGTGTGTGTGTGTTCTTTAGTGTGCTTATTCTTTAATATTTGTGATATGTAATATATTGCTTAATAATATACTTATTACGTATACCATAAATACATTAAGGGATATATATAGTTTAATAAAGGAAGGATAATAAAAAGTCCAGAAAAGAAGCCAGAGCATTTGGCAGTTGTACCATGCTCAGGCAGCAGGGGTAGTGATGAAACTTCTGTTTGAAGGACCTTGTTATACATTATACACAGATACATAAACTGCTCAGCCTCCCTGGGCTGTGTGACCTTTGGGGATGCCAGCAAGGCCTCTGGCTGCAAAGCTGAATTTCTCTACCAAGGACACTTAGAGAACACCCTAAGCTCCAGCTACTGTACTTTTTTTCTTTTTCTTCTTCTCTATTCACAAGTTCTCTTGTAGCCTTTACCTAAGGCACCCTGCCTCTCTGACAGGGGTGGAACAGAGAGAAGAAAACCTTGAAACGCTCTGTAAAACTTGGGAGTTGTTAGTAAGGGCAGAGCTGTTGAAGTCAGACATAGAGCTCCCCAGCCCTTGCTTTGTCCATAACTTTAGACATATGGCTATGATCTGCACATCAGGGGTAAATCAGTGGGAGTCAAGATGCAAGCTTCAGAGGCTCATTGGCAGCTGGAGACAGTTTCTAGAAAACTCCAGCCCTGTGTTTGGCACAGTGGCTCTTACTCAGCAAAACATGTAGGTGGACCAGCAAAGGTCAACAAGCAGGGTATGTGCATAAGTTATTTCTACTTCTCAGGACACTGACATAGAACAGGATGTATACAATTCTTTATTACATGTGTGTTGTTCATGTTTGGAACAGTTAAGAAACACCCTTAAAATCACTTAGTTACCAGTTAAGCTTCACTTGAGCTCAGTTTCAATATTTAAAGGTTTCAATATTTAAAAATAATTAAAAAACAGGCTGTCCCACACTTTATATTCCACTTGAAACCATCTACAACTCCCTATAGACAGACTCTTTTACGTCTCAGTTCAAACTTTAGGAGTTTCAAAAAATATAAATGCTAAAAACTTGAAACAAAGATAACTGAAATTACTAAATATTTATAGTCCTTTTCTGCATAATCAGTTATATGATTTTTTTTTTTGAGACAGGATCTCACTATACAGCCCTGGTTGGCCTGGAACTTTCTGTGTGAGACCAGGCTAGCTTCAAACTCACAGAGATCAGCCAGCTTCTGCCTTCTGAGTGCTGGCATTAAAGGCGTGTACCTTCATGCCTAGAGTGTTCTTTTAATACAAAACTTCAGTGTTGATTTTTTGGTACCTCTGATTGAAGATAGGAAGTGAATATTAGCATTAACAATGATGTTCCTATATAACACAGTGACGTGGTGATTCTGTATTTTTTAAAATAACTCCAAAACAGATTTGAAGTCTTTTCCCCACAAGTCATTCATATTAGCGTGTGATTCAGCCGATTCACAATGCGTGCACATTTCCAAACAGCATCTTTTATATAAGAATAAGTTTTGAAATTCATAAAAGTAACAAAAAGTTAAAAATTAATTGAAACGATTTAATTTAGATATTGTTTGTAGTGTAAGTCTGTGACAGGTGTATGCTCCAATCATCAAACTGAAGAGTTTGGAGACAGCCACTCTGCCCACCTTTCAGATCTGGACCGAGTACCTTTCTGTCTAGAAGTTCCGGGACAGAAAGGAACTGCACAGCTAAGTTATAAGAGACAGAGTTCTCTTCATAAAGCCAAGTAGCAGAGATTCTTTAGATAAAGGCAGAGGCTTAAAAAAAAATCACATTAACAAAATGAAAGTATTTGCTGTTGAGTAACTAGATTAACGAAAACCCTTCTGCACACACTGAGACTACACAATTTGATCTCCTAGAGGAAATAACTAGTGATTTTTACAGTGATTTAAACTAATTGATTATCCTGGGAAATTATTGGAATTAGTAGCTGTGATTTGAAAGGACTCGCAAGGGGCCATTCTTTATGAAAAGAATGCTTAAAGAATTTCCTCCGTTTTCATCCTTTTAAAGGACTAGGATACCGAAGAGGCTGTTAGAACCCCATCCTTAAAATACCTGGTCATCAGCTTGGCCTTCAGAACCAAAACATCTTTCTAGAACTTCTCTCGAAGGTCTCCTGGCAAGAGCTGAAGTGCTAGAGCGTCTCCACCCTTCAGAGTACTGTTTCCAACGCCTGAGTGACAGCCGCGCCCCACCCCCATCCCATTTCCCCACCCCCCCCCATTCCCCCTTCCCCGCCCACTGAGATTACTTGGGGACTGAGTGAGCCCCGCAGTAAGTGGCCGAGAGGCCCAGGTGCAGCTCCCGCCGGGCGCGCTCGATCACACGCAACATCTTGAGCTCGGTCTCCAGGTTGAGGCCATAGCCGCTCTTGCACTCCACCAGCGTGGTGCCAGCCCTCATCATGCACTGCAGCCGCTCCTGGAAGGAGCAGAACAGTTCCTCCTCCGAGGCTTGGCGAGTGCGCTCCACGGTGAAGTTGATCCCTCCTCCGGCCTGGTGAATGTCCATGTACGTAGCCCCTGCCAACTGAACGCATGGCTCACTCAGAGAGGTTACAAGCAGATCTACCGATCCTACCTCCAGGGGTGATGTTAGAAGATGATTTAGGGGTTCGGCAGTAAAGAACAGGTGCTGCTGTTGCAAAGGATTGGGGTTAAATTCCCAGCATCCACATGGCAGCTCACAATCACCTGTAACTCCAGCTCCAGGGGAATCTCTCTCTCTCTCTCTCTCTCTCTCTCTCTCTCTCTCTCTCTCTCTTTCACACACACACACACACACACACAAATAAATAAAAATAAAGATAAGATAAAAATCAATTTTACAAGATGGTTAAGAAGCAGCTAGGCATGATGGATTAATTAATACCAGCCCTCAGGAAGTAGAGGCAGGGGGATCAAAAGCTAAGGACCTATTTCAGCTATATAGGGAGCTACAGGTCAGCCTGGGCTACATCAGACCTTATTTCAATCAATTAGTTTAAGAAGCAATAGGGCACAGGCACTAACAGCCAGATCAAAAAGAGGAGCACCCCCCCACCCCCACCCCCGCCTCGCAGGTGTGCAGAAGGGAATCCCAAAGAGTACTTGAGAGGTGGAGATGGGCGATGAGGTGGGTGCACAAATGGGCAGCAGAAGGCAGTAACAACTAATTAACACTCAGATATAGGAGTCTTTCAGTGTTTTAACAGTGAAGTTGGCCCCAGTGCAAAACCAGCCAAGTGTTAACTCATTCCACAGCCTTCAACATGGTTGAGAAAATAAAGCTTAGGGAGTTATTCTGCTTAGGGAGGACTCCATGTCATTTGGGTACCAGAGTTTGGAGCCTAATTTCTGTCGCTCAAGCAAATAAACCCCAGCAGTCACTACTTACTTAAGTGGACAGTAGGAAATGTGGTCCACACCAAGCCCTCCTCTGGCCCCACCATCCCCGGCTAGTCTACACCCTCCCTTCCCAGACATCAGTTTCTCCATCATAGTGTAACAGCTTTTGGGCCACAATCTCTAAAGTGGCTTCTAGCTCTGAAATTCAGTGCAATAATAAAATTGCCATAAAAGCAGTTCCGATTTGTTGAGGAAGGCACATGATAGTCGGAGAAAAGGATTCTTCTCCAGTTTTCCAAACTAATTTGTCACCGCTAAGCTGTGTGGGTTTTTTTTTCCCCTTTACCAATGTGATAACAGTTCCATTTAGGAGCTAGCTATGGCTCCTGTAACTGATACAACTATATTTTATATTCTGAGGGTAACAAAAGAAAATAATGTAAGACTTTTTTTGGTTAGCAATATATTTTTTTCAAGTTCATCTGCAGTAAATCCCACAGTGATTTTCAAACTATTTCTTGAAACTAGTTCCAAACTACAAATAATGATTTTTTAATAAGGGGGGGATAGCCACCAAGTTGCTGAGCTATGTTCTTTAAAAAAATGTCAATAGTTGAAAATCTTCAGATACTCCTTTTCTTAAACTGGTTGCTAGCTCTCTACACGTCATATAAAGATTTGGGGTAGTTTCAATTAAATCTACTTAATGCCCTTTGTGTTCTTTATTGAGACAAATAAAAACATTCATTAAAAAGATAACACAGCATAGGTTGATCACTTATTCAGTCATTAGAAGGGACACCCTGTTGGTGCTTTATTGAGTTACTGTCATTCTTTTTGCAGTTACCTTCATTGCAAACTCATGGACTCTTTCACCAGCCCACACAGGATGCGTGTGTGCGTCCACCAAACCTTCGAAGGAAGTTGAGAAAGGGAAGATAGTTAGATAGTACACCTGATTGTATCACAGTGCTTGGGGAGCATGGTGGTGACCATCCCGATTGGAGGAGGGTGAGAGTGCAACACTTGTGAGGTTCCCTCTATGTGGCCAATCTAGAAAGTTCTAATAGAGGAGAGTAACTCAACACCACACAAATGTCCCTCAGAGATACCCAGCTTGCTCTTTCAGTAACTGTTCTCACCCCAAACAAACCTTGAAGCCAGGGTGGCAAAACTATTAATTGAACAAAACTGAGAACAAGGACTAAAAACTACACACCATGCTGCTTTGAGAAGGAACTAACTATAAGGAAGTAGCTTCAAGAAATACTTAAAGAGAATCTGTGATTACTTTACAAGGATGCAACAGGAAATCACATTAGCAAAGCAGAACTTCAATACTTGGAGCCCCGGATACTTCTGAATGCTGTGGTTAAGACAGGGAAAAAAAAAAAAAAAAAAAAACTGACTTTCTCTTTTCCTCTTTACTGTCCTAGAGCCACTGTTAAAATCCTTTTCAGAGTTTTATGAAGAGTGTCAGTACCCGGTAAGATGCATTTCCCAGAGCAGTCAATTCTTTCTTCAAAAGTTTCTCCAGAAAACTGTCTTTGGATAACATCAGCAGGGCCAATAGCTTTTATAAACCCATCACTAGAGAAAAACAACAACAACAACAAAACAAGAAATAGTTACTCAGTTTGGGGAAATTCTTTTTGAAAAATCTGATCAGTGATTTAAATGTGCTTTTGGATGCCTTGATGTTAGCCAGCGTTTACTGTATTTCCCTCTTGACCTGGGTCTTTAGGAAAGAGATGGTGGCTGCTGTGAAGACAAAGGTAAGGTCAAGCCATGTAGAAAAGATTGCGGTTTCTTCTCTAAGCTCAGTGTTCCACCATCCCACAGTATGAGACCACTGAACACATAACTCCTCTGCCACCCAAGGCATGCCCAGTTGGCATGAAGCTGAATTAAGCAGTAGCCACAGGGCAAACAGCTTGACAAAGGACTCTGCAGAGAGAGGACTGTTGAAGCACACAGCTTCAGGAGTGTTGCTGTGTTTTCATGAGTTCAGCCCTAAGATGGAGATTCCTGTCTACATCAGCTTATGTAGGAGGATGCCGAGAGCACGGAGTTCTCTTCATAACCACATTAACCATATGGCTCTCCACCTTCTAAGAACGTGGGCTGTCATGTAGCAGCAGTTACTAGTGTCGTGTTTGAACAGAACATACATCCAACAACATAGTTATTAAAGGAAGCTAGAAATCATCTTCCAAAAGTGTTAGGGTTTTGTTGTTGTTGTTGTCCCTTTAGTAGCCATTAAACACTCTTAGCTGAATTTTGAGATTTCACCATTTACTGCTAAGTGGGGGAAAAAACTACAAAATAATGTACATGCATCCCTTCTCTTTAAAAGGTATGGGTGTTTGTGTATTTTACTTGCTTCAGAAGTGTTTAAAAGGTGTTTAAACTACTTGTTAGCATTAGTTCCCTAATGCAGGGTTTGAGTGACTTCGAAGGTCAGCTGGTGTGTGTGTGTGTGTCTGTGTCTGTGTCTGTGTCTGTGTCTGTGTGTCTCTGTCTCTGTGTGTGTGTGTGTCTGTGTGTGTGTGTTAATACAAGGTCTCATTTGACTGTCATAGAACTCATTCTATAAATCAGGCTGACTTTAAATCATCTGCCTCTGTCTCCAGAGTACTGGTGTTAAAGGCATGTGCCACTATGCCCGACTACATAATGCACACAACAGGTACTTTTTGTTTGGGGGGGGGAGAGTGGGGAGAAAGATGGGATGTTACTGTTATTTAAAATTAGTTGTTTATTTTTGGAGACAGGGGTCTCATTCGAAAACTCGACAAGCAGCCAAGAATGGCCTTGAACTACTGACTTCCCCTTTTGTATCCTGAGTGTTGGGATTACAGACCTGGGCCAATATCCTGAGTTTTAGGGAGAAAAAGTTTTCTAGATTCTTCGGCCACGCAGGACTTTAGAAGCTATGGTGGCATCGATGATCATCGATGAAAGAAGCTATGAAGGTGTTTTGTTGGAGAAAGAGCTTCTAGCTCCGGGACCCCCCCCCAAGCACCCCCCCTACTCCCGCCCGCTACTCACGTTCCCACAACCAAGCTGGCACCCTCCAGCACTGCCAGGCTGCGCAGCGCGGGCCCGGCCAGAAAGCGCTCGCCGTGAGCACACACCAGCACCACTTGCCGCGCGTTCTCCAGCAGGAGGCGGTGACCGTTCGCCATGGTCGTCCTAGCAGCTGGCCGGGTGCAGAGGACACTAGAGCCCTGCCTGCTGTGACTCCCGGGAGAGGCAGGACAGCGCGGGGCGGGAGCTCGCTGGCAGCGGTGGACAGTGACAGGAGCAGTGCCAACAAGAACGGCAGGAGCAAATGAGTGCAGGAGAGCTGTGCTAGAGAGGCGGCAGGGGCACGGGGCAGAGGGCTGACTGTGTCCGCGCGCGGCCTCCAAGCAGGGCTGCGGGTGCCACATACTGTTCGGTTGGCCAGTGGGACTCGGTTCCTGCTACCAGGCGGTCCCCAAAATGAAGGGGACCTGGGGCAGAAAAGGATGGAGCTGAGACACAGTGTCTGTTTGGCGCCTCTGTCTGCTTTGTCCCTACTGCTTTCGTGAAGGATAGTTCTCAACTGTGATCCAAACTCCTTGAGGTAAAATCAGATTTGATCTGGGTATCTGCCATGCCCACTCCACTTGAGTCTGGTAGCCTCTACACAAGCTGCATTCAAGGTCGTTGACAGCATCCAGTTTGTTTAAGAAAGGCTGGCAGGCACCAGGATTTGTTCAGATTCGTTTTCTTTTTTTTAAAGTATTTTTAAATTTTTTGAGATTATAATTCCATAACTTCCCCCTTCCCTTTCTTCCTTCCAAACCTTCCATGTAACCCCCTTGTTCTCTTTCAAATTTATGACCTGTTTTATCTTGTCACATATTGGTATTCCTAAATACATAAATAATCTGTAAAATGTTACATGTATGTATATATTTTGGGAGCTTTTCCCTTTTTCTGTTTTTTTTTTGGGGGGGGTGGGATTTTTTTCTCTTCTTTTTTTATTAGTTCAAATTAGGAACAAGCTTGTTTCACATGCCAATCCCTTCTCCCTCTCCCTCCCCTCACCCTCACCCCTCCTACCCCACCCCACCTACCCCCCACCCCATCCACCCTCCACTCCCCAGGCATGGTAGGGCCCTCGACGGGGTGCTCTACAAAGTCCACCAAATCTTCCTGAGCCAGACCTAGGCCCTTCCCCATGTGCCCAGGGCAAGAGTGCATCCCTTCACGTGGGATGGGCCCTTTTTTCTTTTTTAAGATGAAGTCTCACACTATGGAGCCCTGGCTGTCCTGGAGTTCTCAGTATAGACAAGGTTAGCCTTTAGCTCAGAGATCCAACTGCCTTAACCATCACCTCTCTCTCTCTCTCTCTCTCTCTCTCTCTCTCTCTCTCTCTCTCTCACACACACACACACACACACACACACACACACCAGTGCTGGGATTAAAGGCACATACCACCAGCCTTATTTTATTTGGTTTCTATGGTACGTTTCATACAAAGACAGGAATGTTACTTTCCCTGCCCAGCAAACATTACAATAGAAAGAAAAAAATTGACAGAAATAATAATACACCATGAAAATAGGCTTATTTTGCAAAACACAAAACACAAAGGTTAATTTTGAGTCACCTTAAACCCATTATAAAACAGACAGCAAAATGTCTTTAGATGAACAGATGAGAAATAAATATCCTTTAGCTCCACTCCATGACCTGCAATAAAAGAGAGATGGGGTAGAAAAACAAAAATAAAGAAGTTAGAAAATACATAGACAATGTGAGGGAAAGACCCAAAGGCTACTCACCATGTAGAAACACAAACCTCCATGATGTGAAAAGGAAAAGAAAAAGGAAGGAAGGAAGGAAGGAAGGAAGGAAGGAAGGAAGGAAGGGAGGGAGGGAGACAGAGAGAGAAAGAAAGAAAGAAAGAAAGAAAGAAAGAAAGAAAGAGAGAAAGAAAGGAAGGAAGGAAGAAAGAAAGAAAGAAAGAAAGAAAGAAAGAAAGAAAGAAAGAAAGAAAGAAAGAAAGAGAAACTAGTTAGGTGTGGTGGTGCACATCTTTAGCACCAGTATTCAGAAGGCAGAGGTAGGTAGAACTCTGTGAATTTGAAGCCAGCCTGGTCTACATAGTGAGACAATGTCTAAAATAGAAAGAAAAGAAAAATGAAGCAAAGGGGGAAGAAGGGAAAAAGTAGAATTAGCGGAGAATAGAATCAAAGTTACTTATGCATAGAGAATTATTGAATTTTCATATTATAAAGTTTTCGTCAGCCTAACACATGTGGCAGGCAAACACACATTGGCAGATTTAGGCAGCCTCAGATATAAAGGAAGGGTTCAAATTGGGGTTCAACAAGTGTGCCTTGCTCCTACTTCTATTATTTCTCATCTGAGCTGACCACAGGAAATCTATTTAAAATTCCCCAAGGCACAGTTTTCTTACCTTATATATAGGCATACTTGTTCATATTTTATGGATTTTTTTGACCTTCAGAAAATATGTAAGTTACTTGGGCCAACACTCATGTATAAATAAGTTGTGGCCATTCCAGTTGTGATTAGTTTATTTTAATGCTGTTTTCCTTGATTGTCAGTTAAGAATTAGACTTTAGGCTATAGTACAGTTTCTCCCCTGGCTTCACAGACCAAACCATGTACTATGCCTATGGTTTGTGTATTCCAGGGAAGCATAAAAAGAAATTATATTACTTTTCCATGGGTGTTTATTTATATCAGTTAGTGGCTTGAACATAGCTGATTAATCATTCAAGCAGGCATTGCTTGAGAGGCATCTGCAAACAGAGGGTTTGTAGCTTAAGAAACAAAAAACTGAGCATTGGAAAGACTCAGTTGTTCAGGCCCTCACTATTCTAAAGAAGCCAAGTTCAGTTCCCAGAACCCACATCAGCTGCTCACAACTGCCTCTAACTCCAGCTCATCCAAGGTCTAGATCAAAGACACGTCTTCTGGCCTCAAGATCCGCATCATACATGTGCCCTCCATCCAAGAATAGCCATCACACACCCTCTACAGACACCGCACTCATGTGAGCACGTGTGCGCGGGCACACACACACACACACACACACACACACACACACACACACACACACGCGCGCGCGCATGTACACAAGTACACTCACACCATTTAAAACTATTTTAGCAGTGCATTGGTGCCGCACGCCTTTAATCCCAGCACTCTGGAGGCAGAGGCAGGTGGATCTCTGAGTTCCGGGACAGGCTCCAAAGCAATACAGAGAAACCTTGTCCTGAAAAACAAAAAACTATTTTAAAGCGTCAAAAATCTTAGTGTTAACCAGCAGCCCCATTGCACTCTCTTTACAAAGCTGCTATCACATCAGCTGTGTCACGTGGGGACTCCCTTCTACTAGCCTTCCTTCCACTTGACCCTTGACCCTTTAGTTATATTTCTCAGTTTGCCAAAGGGGCCATCAGAAACGTCAACAGAAAAGTCCAGCAGAGCAAAGAGGTCAAGCTGCCAGGCATTTCCTCATCCTCATCTGAGGTTCTGACCTAATTAAAATAGGCAGGTCCTAGAGTAGGCCAAGGACCCAGGGGTTCCTGGCTTCTAGGTAAACAACAAACTGCTGGCTCAGATATATCCACACCATTGGAGACCACAGCTCATAGCTCTTCCTCCTAGTATTTTTCCATGGTGGGTGGGGAGGAGGTGAGGAGAAAAGGGGAAGGCATTCGGTCAAGGAGAATTACATGGATGTGGGAGACACTGTGTGTGTGTGTGTGTGTGTGTGTGTGTGTGTGTGTGTGTGTGTACATGTATGCATGTGTGTGTGTGTACACATATATGTGTATATATGCTTATATATGATCTTATATGTACATAAAGTCTCCCACTAAGGGGATCTGAAAACTCATTCTCACTGAGCTATAGGCATAGGGTTATGAAAGCTGGATACAAATTGCTTCCAGCAGTGGGTATCTGGTAATGAGTGTTCTAGCTAATTGTATTTAAAATTAGTTCAGTCTATGAGTAGACCTATGAAACTAGCTTTCACTTCCCCGGAGTCCTAAAAGAAGAGAATCTGCACCTCTGAAAAACGATGGCTCCTAGACACACTCCACAGTTGTAAGCTGCGGGTGTTTCTGAGCTTTTGGTGTTTTTCAGTGGTTCTTTAGAACAGTGGTTCTTAACCTTCCTAATGAATCGACTCCTTAATACATTTCCTCGTGTTGTGGTGGCCCCCCACCATACAACTGTTTTCATTGCTACTTCATTATAATGAGAAGTTACAGGTTATGATATCTTTATTTAAATAATACTGGCCAAGCACAAGCCAGAACATGCCCAGAGGCAGCAAGCTAGGGAAGCCAGAGAGAAGGGGTCCCCACGTGTCTGCAGCCCCCTTAAGAACTCTCCACTCGACACCCTGAACCTCCCCTGACCACGCCCTGACAGATGTGGTCAAGCACACCTGTAGCTAGCTCCTAGGAAGCATGGCTACAGTGTCTCCCTACACTTCATAACTAATTTTACTACTGTTCTGAATCATGTTTTCCAATGGTCTTAGGTGACCCCTGTGAAAGGGTCCTTTGACTACCCCCAGAAAGGGATTAAGAAGGTTGGGTATGAACTAAAGACAAGTGTTTCCAAGTATTTGTTTCTCAGTGCAGTCAGTTTTCTTGGCACAGAACTTTTGTTTAGCCACTGTGGTGTTTTCTTTTACACAGGACATTGCCTCTTCCTGGTTGGAGGTAGTTGGTTCTCTCCTACCTCCCTTTGTTCTTCCTCAGACCTCCTTAGTCACTCAGGAGATAAATCCAAAGGAAGGACGGACACATGAGGACTCCCAAAGACCATAGCATTTGTCACCAATTTTCATGTATTCAGGCGGAATTTTAAAAATCATTAACATGTTATTTATCTTCACAACTAAGTTATTTTCTCAAGATTTTTTGTTTTCACTTTTTAAAATTTATTTTATTGTTGGGCAATTCTTTAACAGCTGAAGTAAGTACCTCCCAATGTTAGTATTCAGGCATCTGTACTGGCCTGTCCTTGGGGTTCTAAGAGGATACACCCCTAGCTGCAGCCAGTAAGAGCATCATCTGTGTACATTCACTACTTTCCCTTTTTAAAGGGCCCTGCCTACCTCCCATCTTACTCTATCTTTCTCTCCCTCTGTGTTTGCTCTCTCTCTCCCCCTCCCTCCTCTCTTTCTCCCCTTCTTTCCTCTTTCCTCTCTCCTGCTGCTCCTGTCTCCAGAGGTTGGTCTCCCTCCTCCCCTTCCCCTTTTTATGATCCATTTCCCTAATAAAAAGCCTTCTGCTTGAACCCTGTTTATGGTCTTTCTCTCATGCTCTGCTTTTCTTAAATTACAACATCTACCAGGCTTCACCACAAGCCTGCCTGGAGTGGAAGGAGCAAGTGCAAATCCATTTCTGCAGGTACTGGCTCACTAGCATTAGGAAACCCAGACTTTACGAGCAGCTTTCTCTACCCACACCATCCCTACACCATGGAAGTGTATTGATTGGTTGACTGATTGATTTTTGCATGTGTGGAGGTCAGAGGACAGCCTGTGGGACCTAGCTGTCTTCTGTCTGTCATGTAGTCCCTGGGATTCCAACTCTAGTCATCAGGCTTTCTTGGAAGTGCCTTTACCTTCTGATTCATATCATTGACTTATTTTTTTTTAACTACAATAAGTGGACACCAGGTAAAGAGTGACACCAGCATCATGTTACCAACCATGTGGCAGTTTAGCTCATGGCATGCCACAGTGACTCAGTCAGCTCCCAAGTTATTAAACGGCACCAAACAAACAATATAGCACATACGTTTTTTGCTCTTGGAGTTGATTATTTTCTGGGATGTAAGTTCCTAGAATTGGAATTGCTGGGTGCAGGAGTTTGTGTGGTCATGGTTTTAAAAGGCAGGAAAGTTGCTGAGAAGGAGCTGACAGCCGAATTTAACCATGTTTATGTAATATATACGGGGTTATTTATTTTTGCTATGTTTATTTAAAGAATTTATCTTGTTTTTCAGGTTGGAGAGATGGATCAGTCATTAAAGAACAGTCTCACAAGTAAAATATCACAATATTTTGTTTTTAATTATGTGTGTGTGTGTGTGTGCGTGCGTGCGTGCGTGCGTGCGTGCGTGCGTGCGTGTGTGTGTGTGTGTGTGTGTGTGTGTGTGTGTGTCTGTGTGTCTGTGTGTGTCTGTGTGTGTCTGTGTGTGTCTGTGTCTGTGTGTCTGTGTCTGTGTGTCTGTGTCTGTGTGTCTGTGTTTCTGTGAATGTGAGTGAAGATGCCTAAAGAGACCAGAAAAGGGCACTGGAGCCCACAGAGCTAGAGTTACAAGCAGTTGTAAGCTGCCCGGTGTGGATACTGGGATCCTAAGTCAATTCCTCTAAAAGAGCAGTTCAGCCTCTCAGTGGATGAGTCGTGGCTCCAGACCCTATATGCAGACTGTTTACACTTTTTATTATGGGTCTATATTTTATGTTGAGTATATCCACTTGCATCTATGGGAGTTTTAAAAGGTTTATTTCATTCTCTTTGAACAGAATCAGAAGACAAAGTGCCATCCCACTTTTGGCATGTAACAGTGGATTCTGAAGGTAAAAATCATCAGTCAATGTGTTCTTGTTATATGCCTGGTGTGATTAGGCTCTGTGGTGGCTGGGGAAGGGGGGCGGGAGTTAGGGAGAAAGCAACATGCCAGTATAAGAAAGGAAAGGACTTGTGGGTGTTGCTGAGAAGGTTTGATTAGTCTGAGTATGTCAGCTTATCACGGTTAGCTGTTAACCCAGTTACTGTCGTGTAACATGAATAATAAAAACCCAGAGACACATATTGGGGTTAAAGCTGAAGAACAGAAAAGCAAAGTGGCCAAACACTAGCTCTTACCTCTACCTCAGACTGAAAGGGGCCATCCTGTCTTCACGAATCCTCAGGCTGCTATGCTCTTCACCAAACCTGACTGCTCCTGTCTTATATTCCTCCCTAGTACTGGGATTAAAGGCTCACCATCCCAAGTGGTGGGATCAAAGGTGTGAGCTCTGTTTCTCTTTTATACTGATTCACTCTCATGTAGCCGAGGGTGGCCTTGAACTCACAGAGATCCATCTGCCTCTGTCTCCTGAGATTAAAGGTATGGCCACCACTGCCTGTCCTCTATGGCTAACTAGTGGCCTAGTGTGTGGTTAACTAGTGGTTTAGCTCTGCACTCTGATCTTCAGGCAAGCTTTATTTGTTAGATCGTAAACAAAACATCACCACACTGTCATGAAGAATGGGAGATCCTGAACTCTGTGGGAATCTTCCTTCTTTCCTCTGCCATCTTCTCCCCTCAGCCTCCCATGTCATGACAGACAGGGAGTTCCAGTGCCGTGACAGAAGGAATCACTTGGTTTTTACCTCCAAGTTTGACAAAGATTTAACACCTGGCACAGATCCTGGGCACTCTCTAGGCATGCTCCTCACTGGAACTGATTAGAATTGCCAAGCTTGACTACAGTGACAAAAATAGAAACCATCAGCTTCAATGTGATTCTATTCCCTCAGAGAGGGAGAAGAGAGAAGGAAAGGAGAGACAGGCAGGGAGGAAAGGTGAGGGAGGAGGGGGCTGGAGAGATGGCTCAGCAGTTAAGAGCACTGGCTGCTCCTCCAGAAGTTCTGAGTGGGACCAGGATTTATCCCTGGTGCATGAATTGACTTTTTGGAACCCATTCCCTATGATGAGATACCTTGTTCAGCCTTGATGCAGAGGGGAGGGACTTGGTCCTACCTCAACTTGATATGCCAGGCTTAGTTGACTCCCCATGGGAGTCCTTACCTTCTCTGAGGAGTAAATGGGGGGTGGGGGAGAGGGAAGTGCAGGAGGAGGAAGGGACGGGGGGGGGGGGGAGACTGTGGTTGGTATGCAAAATGAATTTTAAAAAAACAGGAAAAAAGGGAAGGAGCGTGGGTGCTTCTGGGAAATGTCCCATCAGCAATCCATTTTGAAATTCTGTTGGCTCTCCCTTCAAAATATGCCCAGAGCCCAACCAGTTGTCCCCAGCTCTGCTTACCCTGTCATGAACCATTTGGTGGTTTCAACTGTAATTCTCCTACTCCTAGTTACTTCTCATTCACATGCAAATTGAATTGAAACCACATCAGCAAATTCCACTAGCAACCTATCTTATTGAGCCAAGGCATGCAAGACACTAACTGACCTGCCCCCTATCTCCCGATGCACCCCCTCCCCGGCCATGGCCTCCTCTCTTCCTACCTCAGGACCTTTGCACTGACTGGTACCACAGAACTGTGCTTCCTCAGACCTGCCACTTGATCAGCGGATCCATCCCTCCACTCAAAGTTGCTCACCCTGAACCCTATCACTTGTATTATATAATCACTTACTTGTTGTGATTATCTGTTACTCCTCCCTCACATCTATCACTTCAATTAAGTGTAAGGGTAGAGTCTTTGTTTTGCTCACTAATGTGTATTGCCTGGTGCATCGAAGAGGCCCTTCGTGGGTATTTGTTGAATGAATGAATTAGAACCAGGCAAACAGACAGGGGCAATAGAGAGGCTAGTAGTTCCCAAATATATGTACATTATATTCCTTGGAGCCAGTAAATATGTCACTTTACTTGATTAAAAAAAAAAAAGTAGACTTTTAAAATGTGTCTAAGGAGCTTGACGTGGAAAGAATATTCTGGATTATTGAATGGGCCTGGGATCACCCAAAAGTCTGCTCAAGAGGGAAGCAGGTGTATCTTAGACAGGGAATGCGGTTTGATGGTGGAAACTGAGGATGAATGAAGGGGCTATAAGCCAGGGCATGCAGGCATGCTCTAGCAGCAGAAGAAATAAACGGTTTCTACCTAGAGCCCTCTGAGATACATAAAACCCCTTTTAGCTCATTGCTAGGAGACTCATTTTGGACTCCCCATCTTTAGAATTTCCAGCCAGCCAAGGAGGTTTGCAGTGCTGTCAGGGCCTCCACATGACACAAATAGCCAAGCACTGAAAGAGTGCTTGTTAACTTCAATGTGGATCTTCAGAGCAGCTTGGAGGAAAATACATCTGAGCTTGGGTGCAGCTAATGACTCAGATGCCCAAGTGACAAGCTGTAGATCTTAGGCCCAAGGTTCACATTGCTCTATAGCTTGCAGAAGGACTGGGCAGGAGGCTAAGGGTGGATTCTAGTATACATTGTGGGTGTAAGGTGCTATTCAGGGTGCACTATTAATTTTGCCACCAAAGATCAGTCTACCCAGAACCTGAAAATAGGAACATATTTTCAAAAGGAAAAGAAAAAGAAATGAGAGAAAGGATCATGGATTTATGTTCCATCTCCAATACCATTTGTAGTGGTGCACTCCTTTAATCCTGTGCTTGGGAGGCAGAGGCAGGCGGATCTCTAAGAGTTTGAGACTAGCCTGGTCTACACAGTGAGTTCCAGGACAGCCAAAGGCTACACAGTGAGACTGTCTCAAAAATCAAAACAATCCCCCCAACTAAGTGCAACTAGTGTCCTTATAGGAGATGAGAGGAGAGGACAGTGGGTGGGTGGGCTGTATCTAGCCTGCCAATTACTTCCCTCCGAGGATATCAGTGGCCCCATTGGATATCTTGGATCCATCTTTGCCTGTTATAAGGGACATAGGATGGGCTCAGGCAAGGTCATGTTCTTAGATCCCAAATCCAGCACCAGTGGGAAGGCACTTTACAATGAGAAAGGGGCTCATGTGACTATGGAGAGCACTGCAAGCCCAAGACTCAGAAAAGCTGGTGGTAGGGCCCAATCCAGTGTGAAGGTTGAAGCTTAGGCAGACTGACAGCATCAGTCCCAATCTGTTAAGTGTGTATGGAGATAAGAGGTTAAATGATCCAGCTCAAACAACAATGCACCGTGTGTGGGGGGGGCAGGTGGGGGTTGGATATTTCTCTCTCCTCTGCCGTTGTCCTGCTTAGACCTCTGTGGATTGGTGAATGTCCATGCCTCTGTGGATTGGTGGAAGGGGCAGTCATCTTTACTGATTCTACCAGTTGTAATGCTAAAGTCACCTGGGAAACCCCTCACAAATACACTCAAAATAACATCTAATCCTGGCAAAGCATAGCCCAATCACATTAACGCATGAAATTAACCACCAGGACGTCACAGCCCTGTGCCACTCTTTCTCTTCTGAGCCCTAGCCCATTGGCCTTGCTTTCCCACATCCCTGCTCTCCTCAGGCCCAGCCTCTGCCACCTATCTGTCTCTCTGTGTATTAGGAGGTCTACAATATCACCTGCTTTCTTGACATCTTTGAGTCCCACAGGGCCCCAGGGAATCAACCACAACTTCCCCTGCTTTTACCAAATGTGGCCCTCCCTGGTTGACACCCCTTCTCATGGACCAGCCATGTTGTACTCAGCCTTCAATGTATTGTATGGTAACGCTATGCTCAACTTTCTAAGGAGCTGGAAGATGTGTCCCAAAGTGGCCACACCATATTACATCCCTGATGGCGGCTGGTGGGCCCAGTGTCATCTCCGCATCTCCAAGAGTGGTCTCATTGTTCTACTAAAGACTCCTTAGCTATCTATGGTTCAGGTCTCCTAGGGCACTGAGCCCTAACTTGTGCCATAGATGATGGGCTCTTACCCAGGAGACCCAGGATCTATATTTCCATTTTTAACTGAAGGGTAAGATGCTCAGAGGACTGCATCCCATTTCTCTACTCCAGCGGGGGGAAGACTTACTATACCTAGTTCCTTATTAGATGAACTAACAGCTCCTTCCCTCCCTCCCTCACTCCGTTCTTTCTTTTCTTTCTCTCCATTCAGAAAGAACAAAGGATGATGCAATCAAAAAGGAAGGACCGTACAAGATCTTTTTCAAAGATCTCTTCCTTTTCAAGGAAAATGAAATGGCTGCAAAGGAAAAGGTAATGGTTTGTTTTGTTTGTTTGTTTGTTTCTAAGATCAAAGTCCCAAAAAGGTTAGAATCATGTGCTTTTAGCCATAGTTCTTACCAGTCTTTATGGGTTAAGACATATGGTGTTGGGGCCCGGCAGGGTGACACATGTCGTTAATCATAGCACCCAGGAGGCAGAGGCAGAAGGATGTCTGTGAGTTCAAAGCCAGATTGCTCTACAAAGTGAGTTATGAGACAGCCAGGACTGTTACACCGAGAAAGCTTGTCATAAAAGGCAAAAATAAACAAGAAAGCCGGGCAGTGATGGCACATGCCTTTAATCCCAACACTCGGAGGCAGGGCAGGTAGGTGGATTTCAGTGGGTTCGAGGCCAGCCTGGTTTACAAAGTGAGTTCCAGGACAGCCAGGACAGTTACACAGAGAAACCCTGTCTCAGAAAAAAAAAAAAAGACATGATGTGTGATATGTGGGATACTGATATACCTGGCCTGTGGCTGTCTGCACCATTCTGGGAAGACTGTGCATACAGACGACAGGGGTAAGCAGGGACCTTCAGAGATCGCCACCTAGTGGAGGAAGGCAGCTACGCCATCACCAGCCAGTGAGACAGGTATGGTCCGCCCTACTTCACATTATCTGACACCTACAGTTTTCATATTGCTACATTTCTGAAATTGGGACTAGCTCACACAGGTGGTGTGTCATGAATCATTAGTCAAGTACAAAAGAAAAACGCATTTCCCCACAGGTAACACCTTAGAACTGACAGACAGGTCATAGACTCAGAGACGTGTAAAGGAGACAGAGAATCCACCCTGTTGATGGGAACAGAAACAATGAACGGAGGGAGAGATAGAGAATTCACTGTGGTGACAGAAGTTGAGTCCTTAAGAACAATCCCAGAGCTGTCAAAGCTGATATGGATAAACAAGTCTGTATGTGCTTTGGGAAGAGTGGAAAAGAGAAAAGGGGTGGAGAGGCGAGGAGGGTTACTTTTAGAGTAATTTGGAATAAAGTTAGATTAGCAATGAGCCTGAAATTCAGTTTTTCTTCCCAAAGGTACCTGATTAAAGGACTCTCCTAGCCCTAGTATAATGAATAATATATCTGGAAAGACTGCAGTATATCCATCTGGAGGGTATTTTTCTTCCAGGTGTTGGTGAGCCTTTGTTGAACATAATAGAATATTAAATTGAGAGAAATGAAAAGAAATCCAAAGCGTGGGGTTTCACTACCTTCTGTGGAGGTCCATCTTATCTTAAGTTTTCAGTCCCAGCAAGCCAGCCTTTGGAATTTTCCCAGAAAGACATTTCCCTGTCTCTGGGGTAGTTTACTAAAGGCTCAAACTTTGAAGTGTGTTCTTCCTTTCTCCATATAACAAAGAAAGGGATGCTGTGCACATCCCTTTCAGGTTGCACTCCCAAGCTGCCTAAAGCCAAAGGTCTTTGTTGTTTACACATGACCACTATTATAACAATATGCTGCTCTGGTGTATACAAACTCCTTTCGTGCTTTTGTACCTCGTGCAGGAAAGAATCATGAACCGCAGCATGAAAATCTACCAAAAGACTACATTTTCATCTCGCATGAAGAGTCGCTCGCACCTCAGCCAGCTGGCTTTTTTTGCTGACGTAGGTGGCGGCTCCCTCGAAAGTCTGGGACTAGATCCCACTCTTATTCTCAGACTGACAGAAGGTGAGTCAACGTTACTCTTAGTTTTAAATTTTTGTTTTTGATATTTGCTATTCATCATAGGTTTGGAGAGATTTTCTGGTGGTGAGAGAGACAGAATCTATGCTGCTTATGCTGTTTTGAGATAAAAATGGCCAGAGACCACAATGCAGATACTCTTTTGGAGGGTAGGGTTGAGACGGGATTCCTCTGTGTAGCCCTGGATATCCTGAAACTCACTCAATAGATCGGGATGGCCTGGAACTCAGAGATCCATCTATCTCTTTTGGGATTAAAGGTATATGCCACCTCTGACCAGCTAACACAGACATTATTTTTTAAGATTTATTTATTGGGGCTGTAGAGATGGCTCAGCGGTTAAGAGCACTGACCCTTCTTCTAAGGGGTCCTGAGTTCAATTCCCAGCAACCACATAATGGCTCACAACCACCTTGAATGAGATCTAGTGCCCTCTGCTGGCGTGCAGGCAGAAGACATAATAAATAAATAAAATCTTAAAAAAAAAGAATGACTTAACTTTTAAAAAAAATTATTTATTGTGTATACAGTGTTCTGCCTACATGTATGGTTATAGGCCAGAAGAAGGCACAAGATCTCATTAGAGATGGTTGTGAGCCACGATGTGGCTGCTGGGAATTGAACTTAGAACCTTTGGAAGAGCAGGCAGTGCTCTTAACTGCTGAGCCATCTCCCCAGCCCCAACACAGACATTCTTAAAGCCAAAAAGAAAGTCTTTATTGCTGCCCAGCAGGTGCATGGGGAACTTGCCCAAATCATGCAGCCCCTAGGCTCACAGTCCTTTGTCTTTTCTATACCAAACCCATGACATGCTGGTTGTCACATTCCAGCTAGCAAGAAGCAGGACTACAGAAGCCAAAAAGCAAGGTTAGTACATTTAGGGACTTCTTATTTGAGGACTTTTCTAGAACTATGGACTAGGTCTTTGTTCCCATTTTGCCAGGGGTTGGGGCCTGTGTGCTGGGTTTTCCAATCAGAATGGTACCTCTAACATGGTGTTCTCAACTCCGGTAGAGAAAGCAAGCCATGAGGCTGGAGAGATGGCTTAGCAATCAAGAGCACTTATGACTATTGTGGAGGACTGGAGTTCAGTTCCCAGCAACCACATAGTGTCTCTCCAGTTTGAATGGATGGAATTCCCTCTTCTGACCCTCTCTTGAACCAGGCAAGCATGTAGTGCATTTACATGAATTCAGGCAAAATATTCATACACATACAAACAAATAAATCTTTTTTAAAGATTTTATTTATTTATTATGTATACAACATTTTGCTTCCAAGTATATCTGCACACCAGAAGAGGACACCAGATCTCATAACGGATGGTTTTGAGCTACCGTGTGGTTGCTGGGAATTGAACTCAGAACCTCTGGAAGAGCAGTCAGTGCTCTTAACCTCTGAGCCATCTCTCCAGCCCCAAATAAATAAATCTTAAGAAAAAGAAGGGCTGTCTAGATGGCTCAGCAGGTAAGAGCACTTGCTGCTCTTTCAGAGGACCCAGAGTCTGTTCTTAGCCCCGCATGCATGGAGGCTCACAACTGTCTGTAATTCCAGTTCCAGGGGATCAGGCACCCTCTTCTGGCTGCTTCGGGAATCTGTAAAGTATGTTGTGCACAGACCTACATGCAGGGGGAGAAACACTTTACACATAAAATAAAAACAAATCTTTTAAAAACACTTAGGTTTGCCTGGCGTTGGTGGCACATGCCTTTAATCCCAGCACTCAGGAGGCTGGCGGATCTCTGTGAGTTTGAGGCCAGCCTGGTCTAGCAAGTGAATTCCAGGACAGGCTCCAAAACAATACAGAGAAACCCTGTCTCGAAAAACCAGAAAAAAAAATAGGTTTGATTATTTTAATAGTGTGTGTGTGTGTGTGTGTGTGTGTGTGTGTGTGTGTGTGTTATCTGTATGTATGTAAGAGTGTGTCAAATCCCCTGGGGCTGCGGTTAACAATTGTAAGGGTGTTGGGAATTGAGCCTGGATCCCCAGCAAAAGCAGCAAATGCTCTTAATTCCTTAGCCAACAACTTTCCAGGCCCCAACTATATCTTTAAATAAGAAGAAGCAAACCACATTAATTGATTTAGGCCATCTTGGAGATGCATATGTACCCGAAAAACAGGTAATGGCAGGCAATAGTGAGGGTGTGGCTATACCACCAGATCTTGGAGATACCTAGGTTCCATCTTGTGCCTCCATGTTGAGTCTTGGGCCATCAAGAACATTTAAAGTGATAAGTGATACCTCAACATGTCACAGAATGTGCAAACAAGCTGACTGCAACAATCCTTGTGTCTTAGGGTTTTTATTGCTGTGAAGAGACACCATGACCTGGGCAACTCTTATAAAGAAAACATTTAATTGTAGGGGAAAAGGAGCGATATCAAGAGGCAATACAGATAAAATATCAATAATGTTGAAGCAACTGAACTTAGGGCTGCACTGTTATGAGTGTCAGTGATTTCAAGATGGTGCAATTTTTAAAGTATTAAAAAGGATAGCTGTCTCTAAGTGACAGTTTCTCGGGCATGCTATATTTGATCTGCAACAAAATGCTGCTAGATTTTTTTGCCTCCTCTTTGCAAATAGAAATGGCTCAATGAGGTTGAGTCGTGCCAAATATCTAAGCAAATGCAGAATTCAAGTCAAAGCCTGCCTGACTCCTTTGGTTACCTCCCCATGAACATTTGTTAACGATTATATAAATTTTTGCTGCTTTTATGACTGATCACAAAATGAAATGATTCATTCCAAGTGTATTGTTTGAATAATAGCAGCTAGTAGTTATTGAGAAACTCCTGTGTGTTTTATATGCTATGGCCTCATTTCCTTTTCCCAACACCATTGTGCAATAGAGGGATATTCCTACTTGGGCTACCTTATACTTTCACAATAAGCCACATTGAAATTTCAGTGGCTTCCAATCCCAGAGGTTTAATTCTCAGTTGTTTCCCCTTTGAGCCTCTGCTGAAGGAACAGGCCCAGTCTAGGACATCACAGGGGCTGCAGCTAAGGGCTCTTGAAGCTTCTTCTTGGAAGCCACATAGCACCATGCCTGTTTGTTTCATGACCAGATCATGGTGATGGCCATGAGCTGAGGGTAGAACAGTCTTCAACCAGATGAGGAAACAGGCACAGAAAGGGAACGGGCTTACTCATCTTTCCCAGCTAGTTAGAAGTGGAAACCAATGCATCTTTGGGGAGACATAGCCTACCAGTGCAGCTCAGGCCCACTGCTTGTTTAGGAAGTATTTCCTATTTACATGGTTAGAGAGAGATTTTATTCTATACTACATTCTGTTGATTTCACACAAAGCTAATGTGGAAATGTAGCATTTTCCAAAATGAAGAAAATTTGAGTGTTCTTGGAATTCCTATTCAGTTTTCTCAAAGTTAAAACTGGTTATCATCTTTTTCACTTTGGTTGCAATTTCGTCTTGTGGTCTCTAAAGACGTGTGGCCTGAGGACATTAAGATCCGGGTCAGTCTACAAACTCAAACAGAACTCTATATCACATTTGGTCCCCTTAAAGGCTCAGGGACCATTGCAGAAAAATGGAACAAAAACACTGTAAGAGCCTGAGGTCAGAGAGGACCAAAACCAGTGTCTCCTAGATATGTGAGGGTCACCACACCCATGAACACACAACAGCTGTGGCTGCCTCCACAAGACCTACATAATATCAAACCTGCCAACCTTCTAGCATGGAGCTGGGAAGGTCTCCTAACTGAGAAGCTATCCACAGTTGGTAATTTCTTAGGGAGGGTGGGGTGCTCAGACACCCCTTGGGGGTGTGGGTGAGAAGACGCGGCACCAACTACGAAGACACCAGTAGTCGACTCATTTATTACAGAAGTTACCTGCCTTTATACCCCCTTCCAAGGTCCCATTGGCTCAGGCGGCTGACTCTGCAGCCTTGTCCCTTCCTCATTGGTGTCTCTGGTCAGGTGTCTCTCGGTCAGCAGTCTCTGGGTCTGGCGGCAGGCTTGGCTCAGGGAGAAGTTCCTGCCACACATGCTCATGTGGGCTGGCTTGGGCAGGACTACTACAGCTAGGGTAGGTTGACCAACAGTTTCTCCTACAGGTGGGTTTTCTGTAAGCCTTCCTAGATCACAGGAGGGCACACACCCATGAGTATGTGGGCAGCACAAATTGGACTCAATGAGTTTTTTTTTTTTTTTTAAGTTTTTTCAAGAGGACACAAGGTTGGGATGGGTGGAGAGGTAGGGGTGGATCTGGGAGAATTGAGAGGGGACGTGTGAAGGTCACCAGGATCAAAATACAATGGTTGTATATGGAATTCTTAAAGAATTCGTAAAAGTCCCATATTTTAAAAACTCTTGAGAGCAGTGGCTCAGGGGGCTCTGCCCATCTCTGTCACTTCTTGGGCAAGAATTTTGGCACACAAACAGGATAATAATAAATTATTCATGATCAAAAAACATATTTAAATTTAACATATTTAAAATAATTAAGAAGCTTCCTGATCTATTCAAAGACACAAAATAAGTGGTAGCTACTTTTGGGGCAGCTTGAGTGCCAGGGAAAAGTCATTAGAAAGCAATGCTCTTTTGCTTAGTCTACATACACAGTGTGTATGATAACTTGACCAGCTCTTGTTCCATGCAGCACCTTTCAAAGCTAGCAAACTAAACCTACGTTTGTTTTAATGTTCTCTCCAGGTGCTGACAGAAAGAGGACTGTGCACGAGTTTATTAATGACGAGAGAGACAGATTTCTACTTGAGGTATTAAACATAACTTCTTTCTCCCATTAGCCGGGACACTTCCTGCATAGTATTGTCAGATACTTAGCCCGATGTTATGTTTTTCCATGGCATGCTCCAAATCTATTACTGGACAGAGTGGCTCATTCCTGTGTTCATTTACTTGAAAAATATTTATTGAGTACTAATCATGTGCCAAGCCATTACAAAAGTCCCTCCCTTTGGAAAATTTACATTCAAGTAATCTATACCAGTAACCCAGGAAGTGGTCTGTATTTCTAGAGGACATTGAGCCCCATCATCTCTTTTTCCCCTCAATCTGAGAATAGCCTCAATAGCCCTTGAGAAGCCTAATTTGATTTAGATTTTCCTGACATTCTGGTTGACTCTGGTGGGATCTTCCAGCTTTCTCTAAGCCCACTCATACCAGAGAGAAATGGCTTGCTACAAAGAAAGGAAATATTAAGATCAGCCAGAAGAGCTACCTGAGGCAGGGTTTAGAAGCACTGCCTGGTCCACCTTTGGTACCAACTGCATCTGTAACAACAAGCACACAGCATAGGCAACCATGGAAGACCTTGAAGTATCTTATAAACTAACAGAGGGGTTTTAGCATATCATCAGTAACCTTGAACTAGAACCCAGGCCGTATAACACATATTATTTACTACTCTTTTATACATGCTAATTTACCATGGATAGAGCAGACACTGTACACACAACAGTGGAAGAATAATTACAAAAGAAATCAGCTGGCGATCTTTCCTAGCCATCTGCCATGGTGGGTGGATGGAAGGCCGGAGCTAACATGGGGTTAGCTGGTTAAACAACTACAATAAAGCCTCTTGCTGTTTGCATCAAGTTTCTGCCTCCACGTGGTGATTGGGGTGGCCGCGGTCCTGGACTGAGAACCTGGGGGCCTGAGCCTCAGGGGGTCTTACATTTGGGGGCTCGTCCTGGATTTGTGACCACCCCTCACCTGAGTGGAGTCGATCTTGGAGGTGCTTCTTTCTCACTCGGCCCACTTCAGCTTCTGGATTCAATGGTCCCTTGAATATTATTGAAAAAGCAAATCAGAAATTGCCTCCAGCTGCCATTTCTTAGAGAAACGTTCATATGGAGTATTTACACCAGGGCAATGGGCACCTGCTTCAATATAGCACTCTTTCTAGAATTGATTTCTTACCATCACAAACCCTGGCTTTAAAGTGAGCTGATCTGTAAAGAAAGTGGATGGGAGAGGTGAGACCACCTTGCACAAAGTCACATGATGGCATGAAACCAGAGTTGGTTTGGCAGATAGGTCTCCCCCTCTTCTGCTTTCAACTCTCCCTCCAGAACTCTGATATAAACAGCACAGCTTAATCCTGGCCAGTGCTGAGCAGTGTGTTTATTTCAGTTAGGAGAGAGGCCCTCGTTTCCAAAGCCAGAAGAAAAATGAACAGGTGCCCACAAATGCTATGCTGCTTTCCTTGAATTCTCCCAGAGACTTCTAGTAATAAAGACAAGGTCTCACCACATAGGCCAGGCTGGCTCTGAGCTCCTGAATCGTTACCTCAGCCTCTTGAGAGTTGGAACTTTGGGCATGTGCCACCACATCCAGCTTGATGTCTTTCAGTGCCTTAAATTCCATCCGTCTGAGAGCACCTTCCTCGGGTCACAAAAACACCTCGTCCTAAGAGCAAGGGATGCTGGCAAAGGGTATGGAAAAAGGCACATTCCCTGAGACAGGCACTCTTGGCTCTTTCAGGAAAAGAAAAATGTCATTGTGGGGAATGAAGATAATAACACATTCATCAGAGCCCACCTTCCTTTTATTTTGTGCTTCCCTGAAAGCTATCTGCTCTCCTAAGCCCGAGTCCATCTTCTCTGCACAAGTGATATCTTGATTGACACATCTCCAAATAAGCTTGTGAATAACTTTCCATATTAACCTCAGAATAATTCAGATGTCAAATTACAGCTTGCAGACTCTCTGACTCCTCACGAGCCCCAGAATGAATTTTTTAAATATCTGGGAGAAAATATTAAATTTTGTTCAGATTGGGTCAAAGTTCATATCATTTGGTAATAAAGAGCCACAGAGGGCATTTGCCCAGAGTGGGCTGCGTTGATTTTATTTTGTGCAACAGCTGCAGATCTGGGTGACCCTCGGTGGGCTGTTTGGCCGTTGCTTGTGCTGCAGGCAGCTTTGTTAGTTTTGCAGTTTGCTGTGGGCTTCCTTCAGATGGAAAAGGAAAGATAAGAAAGAAAAAGAAAACGAGATGCAAGTTATGTTGTTCCAGAAGTGTAGGACTCGTGGCTGATGTCATCTCTGAATCTCTAAACATGCAGCTTCAATTGTGGCTCTCTGCAGAAGAAGAGCACTTCCATACTTGTTTTCATTACCATTGCAAGGCAGCACAGTGTGGTGCGTCAGCCTGGATTCCTGTCTTGCAGGCTCTGCAGAAGCATCCTTGCAGGCAAGAAGGCGAAGCAGTGCTTGCTGGAGTGATGACCACTTGGTGGGATGTTTGTTGGATGCTCTGTAATGCGGGGCTGAGAAAACTCATTATTACTGGCTGTTTGTGTAGCTGTAAATATTTAACAAGGAATGCTACCTGCTTTGTGGGAAGGCTTGCTAATGATACCTGCTTCTCTCTATAATTACATATTGTTGTAAAATGCTATGATAATGACACAACTGTGTCTTTCTCGTGAGGGTAAATTTATACCAACTACGGCCACTGAATTTCCATAAGCAATTAGCCTGCACATTTACATCTCTGTGTTTTCCTGTGATTTTATTGAAAGCAAAGATAATGAATTAAATCCAATTATAGCCAGAAAGAAAAAAGAAATCAACTGGCTATTGTTTACACCTCTGTTGCCAGTCCTAACCATTTAAAGACAGTCTGTTTCTGTTAAGGTCTTGAATGCTAGTGAGCAGAGGAAAACCTATCTGATCTCTCCTAATTTCATAGCATGTGCTTTGGAATATAGGCCAGAGTTAATGCTTTCCTATGAGACTGCTGCCATCAACAGAGCTCACCACACCACCTGTGCCTCTGTTTGCAAACATTAGTTCCTGGGTGTGATTTTTGGCTTTCATCAAGAAAACTCGGTGATGTAACTGATATCTTGGCTTGGTACCTGAAGATGGTGCTTGGCAGATTCTCTGGGACTTCAGTGCATTTGGAGTAAATATGCTTTGTCCTCTGCTCTGGTGTTTTTTTTTTTTCCCCAATCCCTCAAGCAGGTTGATAACATGCCCTAAATGATATAATAAAGTCAATTTTATCATTAAAACTGTAGCTAGAAAAAAAATTGACCTTGCTAAAACAATGTCTGGCTCTGGCCTTGTCTTCTAGAAGGTGGCCTATGTCATACCTCATAAGGATATCTTTAAGGTAAGTCTGCCCACACTCACCAGTCTTAGGATAGCCATGTCAGAAAAACCAACAATGTGGAGGTTTGGGGTCATATGGAGAGGGTCTGGGGACTAAAGACAGGTCAGCCAATTAATCATGCCTATGGAATGAAGCTTCATTAGAAACTCTGGCCAGTGACATTCAGTTGATTCCTCGGTTGTCTATAGCCATGTTTATTGTTGCAGACCCAGGAAAGGACCCACAGGCAGGCTCCATGGGGGAGGGAGTCCTAGAAACTTTACGTCTTGAGTGCCTCTAAACCAGTGGTTCCCAACATGTGGGCCACAACATATCAGATATTTACATTATGATTCATAACAGCAGCAAAATTACAGTTATGAAGGAGCAACAAAATAATGTTATGGTTGTGGGAGTCACCACAATATGAGGAACTGTATTAAAGTGTCGAAGTATTAGGAAGGGTGAGAACCACTGTTCTAAACCCTGCCTCATGGGGCTCTTCTTCTGGCTGATTTTAATGTTTCTTTCCCTCATAAGAAACTGTACCCAGGAGTTTTGTGAGGTCTCCCAGAAATCTGAAGTGATTTGAGGGGCTCCTGGAGTTTGCTATTGGTGTCAGTATTCAGGGCAGACTTGGGGATGAGTAACTTAATTTTCAAAACCAAATTGGTCTCATAGCATCTTGCCTTGTTTCCTCCACCCCTTTTCTCTGCCTTCCTTCCTTTTGAAAAAGTTTATTTGTGGCGGGTTTGAGGTGTGAAAAGTCTCATTTAAAATGTAAATGTTAATGTATTATGAGTTTAATACTGTGAGTGATTTTATGCCAATTATTTGACATGGATAGAATAGATTTCTGGAAAGTTGCAAGCTATCAAAGCTTACCAAGAAGAAAGCAGATAAATAGCTTCATATCACTCCAAAAATTGAACCTGTAGGCAAAAGGAAGAAAAATCCATATTCCAAGGTTATGTGTACCAGATATTTTAAGAGAAAACCATTCTAATTTGACATACCCCGTTAAATAAAACTGAGTAAGAAGAACATTCCTCACGATCACTATGATAAGAACACTGTCCTGATATCTAAAGTAGGCTTTAGAAAAAAGAAAGCATGGCCCACAGGATGGCTTAGTGGGTAGAGGCACATGGTTCCAAGCCGGATGACCAGAGTTCAATATCTGAGACCTGCATGGTGAAAGGAGAGAACTGACTTCTACAAGTTGTCCTCTGACCTCCAAGTGTCCCTGCCCATGCACCTATACTAACTAAATAACTAAGTATAATAATCGCCTAAAGAAGAAAAAAGCTAGAGGCCAGCATTGCAAACAATTTTTAACAAATCTAATAATATGCAAAAGGATAATCCACTTTGGCTGATTTGGGCTTATCCTAAGCATATGAAAGCAGCTTAACATTTGAGAATGGATGAGTGCAATACAAATCAACAGATTAGAAATGAAAACCGTATAATCATCTCAAGCAATTTAGAAAGAGCATTTGTCTATATCCAAAATGTATTCCTTTTTAATATTATTATTATTAACCTTGGAGAGTTTCATACCATGTATTTTGATATTTCACACACACCCCAACTCATTCCAGATTAACCTTCACCTCCTTATCCACTCACTTTCATGTTCCTGCTTTATTTTTTTAAACCTGTTGAGTCTGATTTGTGTTGCCCAACCACTCTTGGATGTGGGGCCTGCCCTGTATGTGGTGGGCTTACCAAGAGTCACACCATTAAAGAAAAATGACTCTCCCTCTCCCAGCAGCTAGAGGTGAGATTTCATGCCCACCTCTAGTCCTCATGCTGTGGTTTGGTTTTGTTTGAGATTGCAAAGGTCTTATGCATGCTGTCATCAATTGCTGGGAGTCCATTTGTGCAATTTTCCTGTTGTATCTGGAAAAGACTGTCTGTGTTCTTGACATCATCCACACCGCTGCCTCTTACAATGTTTCTGCTCTTCCACAATGATCCCTGAGCCTAGGGGAAATCGATGTCATACAGATGTTCTATTCAGGCCTGAGCATTTCACAGTCTCTTATGTTCAGCTTGTTGGCTAGTTGTGGGTCTCTGTGTTTTGTCACCATTGCTAAGAAGAAGCTTATTTGGTGACAGTTGAGAGATATACTGATCTCTGGACATAGCAGTATGCCATAGGACTCATGCTGGCTACCTCAATGTGAACTTGACACATGCTAGAGTCATCAGAGAAGAGGGAGTCTTAGTTGAGAAAATGCCTCCATTAGATTCCACTGTAGGCAAGCCTGTAGAGCATTTTCTTCATTAGTGATTGATGTGGGAGGGCCCAGACTGTCTTGGGTGGGACCACCATTGGGCTGGTTGGCCTGAGTTTTATAAGGAAGCAGGTTGAGCAAGCCATGGGAAGTAAGCCAGTAAGCAGCTCCCCTCCATGGCCTCTGCATCAGCTCCTGCCTCCAGGTTCCTGCCCTGCTTCAGTTCCTGCCCTTACTGCCTTTGATGATGAAATATAACTGAAATAAACCCTTTTTTCCCCAAGATGCTTTTGGTCATGGTATCTCATTACCACAGTAGTAACCTAGCTGCCTTGGTTAGGTTTCTGTTGCTGTGAAGAGACACCATGACCATGGCAACTTTTGTAAAGGAAACATTTAATTGAGGGTGGCTCGCTTATAGTTTCAGAGGTTCTGTCCATTATGATCACAAAGTGGAGCATGGCGGCATGCAGGGAGATGTGGTGCTGGAGCTGAGAGGCCCACATCTTGACTCAAGGGCAACAGGAGGTCGGCTGACTGTCACACCAAGTGAAGCTTGAGAAAAAGACCTCAAAACACACTGACACAGTGATGCACTTCCTCCAACAAGGCCACACCCACTCCAACAAAAACACACCTCCTAATAGCACCACTCCCTAGATTATAACATTCAAACTACCACACTAAGACAGGAGTTGTTTCAATCTGTATCTACTTAGCAGAATAATAGTAGTAAGTTCTCCCCTAGGACCTATCTAGCCACAAGTTCTTGACCCCAATAACAGGGCTAGGTAAGGGTTCTACCAGTGCAACAGACCTTAGGTGCAATCAGAAAGTGGCTGGTTACTCAGATAATATCCATGCTACTATTGCACCAGGAAGCATATCTTGCCAGGCCAGTCAGTATTATAACTCAGCGAGTTCATAGCTGGATGAGAGTGCCGGTTACTTTTCTCATCCACCAGCATGCACAGCGCTTTCCAGTACCACGGAAATTATCTAGAATGGATGAAGCAGTTGATTTCCCCATGGTGGTGTCTTCCGTGATACATTCTGTCTCAGGTTTCCATCATGTGATAAAATACCATGACCAAGAAAAAAGGAAAGGGTTCATCTCATCTTACTCATCCAGGTCACGGCCCATCACTGAGACTGGGGAAGGTTAGCTTGGGAACTCAAGCAAGGCAGGAACCTGGAGGCAGGAACTGAAGCAGAAGCCACAGGCTTGCTCCCCATAGTTTGCTCAGCGTTTCCTTATACTATCCAGGACCACCTACCAAGGGGGTGGCAGCACCAACAGTCAGCGGGGTCTTCCCACATCAATTATTAATCATGAAAATGCTCTAGGTGGTGGCACATGCCTTTAGCCCCAACACTCAGGAGACAGAGGGAGGTGGCTCTCTGTGAGTTCGAGTCCAGTCTGGTCTACAGAGAAAGTTCTAGCAACAGACAACACAAAAACCCTGTCTCAAAAACCAAAGAAAAGAAAATGCCTCACAGACTTGCCCACAAGTCCACCTTAGAGAAGCATTTTTTTCAATTGCAATTCCCTCCTCTCCAATAACTCTAGCTTGTTCCAAGTTGTTGACAAAAAAAAAAAAAAAAAAAAAAAAAAAAAAAAAAAAAACTAGCCAACACAGGGTCTTAGTTCTGGAGTGTAACCAAGGGCAATTGCAATAGCCCATAATGTTTGGGGGTCAGTGGCACCCCACTGATCAACAACTCAAAAAGAGTAGCACATTCCTGGCACTGGGCTTTTACTTTCTAACATAGGGTGTCTAGCTGGGGCATTAACGCTAAAGGCCTTTGGAGGAAGCCATATAGAAATCTGCTATTGTAGAATCGTTCTACAATACATACATGTATTCAAAGGGGAGGGGGAACAAGCCTACGTGGTATCATATCTCACATGCTGTACTAAAAAGTTAGTTGTCAAAACTTACACTTAAGAATCTAAATCTAAATCTCTGGGTTTGGTTAAATAACCCACACCCTCAGGCCAACTTGGAGAAATCCATCATTGCCTCCTAGGAGGCCTGGTACCTACAGACAGCCTGGGTTTGTTGTTGTTGTTGTTTTTTGTTTGGGGTGTGTGTGTGTGTGTGTGTGTGTGTGTGTGTGTGTGTGTGTGTGTGTGTCCAGAAAACTGAAATGCATCATGGGTAACAGATGGACCTACTCTTTGAAGAGCACCTGTATTTTGACTGGTAGGGAACAGCCATTTTTGAAGAACACAAAGTCTCTTCCTAAAAGCTAGAGAGAAGGCTTCACTCCCCCCTGACTTCCCCCACAGCAGTCTTCCTTCATGAGATAAAGACCCAGCTGTGTGCATGCTATTATTCTAACACAAACCACAATCTTGCTGCGGGACCCACTAGCCTTTATGGAGATTCTGTTAAACTCTATCAGTAACATGTGAATGCTCTTGGCCCACTCTTGTTTTCCATATTCCTAGTATGCAGTGTCAACCAAGAAAAGCACAATTCAAAAGTTTGAAAAACTCATAGCCTTGAAAGAAAGTCAACTCAGGAAGGCCGAGAAAAAGCTCCAAGATGATGCACTAGCCTTTGAAGAGTTCCTTCGGGAAAACGACCAGAGATCTGTTGATGCTCTGAAAATGTTAGTGTCTCCATTCTAGTTACACAACCCCCTCCCAAGTGTTTACTTGTTTGTTTCAGTTTCTTAGAAAAATAAATAACTAATAAATCGGTGTTCCTTTTCAGGGCAGCACAAGAAACATTAAACAAACTCCAAATGACAACAGAGCTCAAGAAAGCAAGCATGGAAGTGCAAGCAGTAAAGAGGTGAGGGTGCTGCTGAGCCAATTCCCACATCCCATCATGACCCCTTAGGTCCAGCAGAGGTCACGTGGGGATAGCCTTACCAGCTAGTCTCTTAGTATGAAGATTTGCGGCTGTCTAGATTTCAGAACAGAAACCTCTCTCTGAATGGCTCTCTGACTTGGTGATACAGAAGCAAAGAAGTTCATTGAAAGAGGCAAAACGGTAAATACATGTTTTCTATGTGCCTCCTTTTTGTTCATTGTGAGAAACCATTCACCCACATTCAAGCATCTTAACTGGGATGCATTTGACCATCACCCTAAATTCATCATTGGCAGTTTTTGTATTCAAACTCCTTAGCAGAATCTCATGCCACTGTTAAATTTAAGATTTATACTGAAACAATTCACAGGATCAGGGAAGGGGGTGATATTATTACATTGTCAGTTACCCCTTCTCAAATCTTCTGTGTTCAAGGAATCCCAGTTGAATGATTTTCACTATCTAAAAGGATCTTGTGGCTACTGTGGGACACTAATGTCATAATCCAAAATATGTCTCTCAAACAGATTCTGGCTGTAGTAGCCTCTTCTATTTAAAAGTCTAAGGTTGAAGGTGCTTCAAAATAGGGGACTCCATCCCTACTTCCCCTGGTAATGAAATTTTTGGTTATGTCCCCAGCATTTTTTTTCTTACTTTTAATTTCTAGATTGTGCCTTGCTATATTGCCCAGGCTGGGCTTGAACTCACTCAGTAGTTCCAGAAAACCTTAAACATCTTGCTTCAGCTTCCCAACTACCTAGGATTATGGGGTGCACTGCCAGGACAATTTAGGTGATACTACCCATTTAATTATATATACATAGGTATTTGTCTGTTATCCTATTCATCTGGAAGCAGAGCAGGGCCCATGGTGCTGGTATTAATTCCTATGCTCTGCATAGTACTCACTTGGTTACACTTCTAAACAGCCTTGCCAGAGACCTTACTCACTGCTTATGTGTCTCACCATTCTAGAAGGGCGAATGACATAATGGAGCAGATACATGTGTAGAACTGATAAATGAGAATTCCTTCCTTTTGTGGTAAGATGGCTTGAGAATGGAAAGTATTTGAAACTGAAGAAATGACTTTCTCTGGAAACCTTTCCATCACAGGCATGCAATCCTAGTCAACTTTTATCCCATGATCTTTGTGACACTCTGGGAGGTAGAATCAGGGGCTTCCACCAGTTCCCAATTACTGAACATGAAGAAGTGTGTACTGACCCTGTGCAGAAGGAAGGCACTAATGGATAAAGGGTGGAGGGTGAGCATTTGAGATGATACAGTGGTGAGAAGGACACTAATGAGGACCCAAATGAGGAAGACTGGCTTGGGCCTTGCTGTCCCATCTTCAGCTTTGCTTATGGGTCTGTTTGAAACATGGCTGGGATAAACCAGTACAAAGCTGGAGAAAGCACACAGCTCAAGTATATAGGTATTGTTGGTGAGAACATAGGTATTCATCAGGCCACTACTAGAGGGAAGCAAGTAGCCCATTTCTTTTTCCCTAAGAGGGAAATAAGAACATCTTTATTTAAAGATTTTTTAAAATTTATTTTTATTTTATGTGCATTGGTGTTTGCAAAGGGTGTTGGATCCCCTAAAACTGGAGTTACAGAGAGTTGTGAGCTGCCATGTGGATGATGGGAATTGAACCCTAGTCCTCTGGAAGAGCAGTCAGTGCTCTGAACCACTGCAGCATCTCTCCAGCCCCTAACCATTTTTTAATTGTGTGTTGTGGTAGTTTGAATGTATTTGGCCCCCATAATCACAGAGGGAGTGGCACTATTTGGAGGTGTGGCTTTGTTGGAGTGGGTTTGGCCTTGTTAGAGGAAGTGTGTCACTGTGGGGGTGGGCTTTGAGGCTTCTCGTGTTCAAGATACCATCCAGTGTATTAGTTGGTTTCCTGTTGACTGCAAGACGTGGCAGCTCCTTCTCCAACACCATGTCTGCCTGCATACATCCATTCACCTTGCTGTGATGATAATGGATGGAATCCCTGAAACTGTGAGCGAGCTCCCTTAATTAAATGTTTTCTTTATAAGGCTTGTCATGGTCATGGTGTCTCTTCACAGCAATAAAAACCCAAGTAAAGACATGTGTTTGTGGATATGTGCACTAGTGCAAGTGCCTGCTGGGATGTAGACGTTGGAGCTCTGTGCTGGTTGTGAGCCACCCAACATAGGCACTAGGAACTAAACTAGTGTACAAGAGCAGTATGCATCCTTAATCTCTGCTCCATGTCTTTGGATCTAAGGATACTGTACTGGCTAGTTTCTGTGTCAACATGACACAAGCCAGCATCATTAGAAAGAAAGGAACCTCAGTTGAGGAAATGCCTCCATAACATCCAACTGTAAGGCATTTTCTCAACTCGTGATTAAAGGGGGAGGGCCCAGCCCATGGTGGGTGGTACCATTCCTGGGCTGCTGGTTCTGTGTTCTATAAGAAGGTGGGCTGAGTAAGGCAAGGGAAGCAAGCGGGGAAGCAAGCCCATAAGTAAGCAGCTCCCCTCCATGGCCTCTGTATCAGCTCCTGCCTCCAGGTACCAACCCTGCTTGAGTTCCTGTTCCAACTTCCTCCAATGATGCACTGTGATCTGGAAGTGTAAGCCAAATAAGCCCTTTCCTCTCCAACTTGCTTTTTGGTCATGATGTTTTATCATCGCAGTAGAAAGTCTCACTAAGACAAGTTGGTACCAGTGTAGTAGGTATTGCTGTGACAGTCTGACAATGTTTTTTGGAGGATTGTGGAAGGACTTTGGAAATTTGGACTAGGAAAGCCATTGAGTGTTGAAAGCTCAGTGGGATGTTGGGTAGGAACCTGGAAGACAAGAATGTTGAGAGCAGTGCAGAAGATGGGGGCTGGCTTGTGAAGTTTCAGAGGGAAGTTTAAAGACTCTATCAGGGCCATTTGCTATTTTGAATTAAGATTCTGTGGTTTTTGTTAGCTGGAGCGGAAGAATCAGCTGTGATTAACAAGATACAGAACTACCTTTACATTACTGGGACAATTGATGCTGGTCAGCTGGAGCTA
The DNA here is from genome assembly GCF_003668045.3 of Cricetulus griseus. Classification (NCBI taxonomy): domain Eukaryota; kingdom Metazoa; phylum Chordata; class Mammalia; order Rodentia; family Cricetidae; genus Cricetulus; species Cricetulus griseus. The sequence continues at coordinate 159,557,473 of NW_023276806.1, forward strand.
AGAAATTAGTGGTGATTAAGAAGAGACCCTCAATGTTGAAGTGAAGTCTTCTGAGAAGTGTTTCCCGAGAGCACAGAGCAGCTATGTTCCCTAGATGGCTATGTTTGTACCTCATGTTGGCAGCCTGACTTAGCGATGTGTGCGATTAACTTAGGTGGTACTGATTTTGAAGTCATGAAGGGGTCATGGAGAGCAGCTGGGGCTTGGCACTGAGAGGCCAGGAGAGGCCCCTGGTGAAGGTGCAGCCTCAGTGGCAGTTGAAGGCACTGGGGTCATGCAAACAAGTTGAGGCTTGGCACCATGGAGAGACCCTATGAGAGGTTAGTGGTGAAAATACAGCCCATTTGCAGCAAAGGGCCCTGGCATTTTGGAGATGGCAGTACCATGGGACTACCACTTGAAAGACCCCTGCCCCTTAGCCCTTTCTTTCTCAAGTTTGTCTCCTCTTCCTCCTGTCGGCGGCTTCCCCGATCCCCACCCCCGGCGGCCTTCCCCCGCCACCCGCCGCACGCCCGGCCCGAGAACGAGCACCAGGTGGGCCGGCACGAGAACGAACACCAAGTGAGCCGGCCTGGAGCCCTGCCCCTGAGCCCCCGCCCGATGAGAAACACTCCGTCCCAAGGTCTCCTCCCCCAAGGTCAGCCATCTGGACGCGGAAGGGGGGGGGAATTGAGTCTGTTGTACCAGACACCAGACCTTGAGAATATGCTGATCTGGAATGGCTCTGTGTCTCATTTGAACCATCCAATAGAAATGATTCTGTATTTCGCCTCATTTGAAAGACTCTGTGTTTCACCTCATTTGAATAACTCTGTACTTCGCCTCATTTGAATAACCCTGTATAGCGCCTCATTTACATTGACCAATGAGAATAGCTCTGTACAATGTCTCATTAGAATTATCCAATAGAATCCCTGCACCTAGCTTGCGCCTTTTTCCCTATATAAGGACCCCTTTCCCTTGGCTCGGCGTGCTTAGCCACACAGAAGCTAAGTCGCCCCGGGTACCCTCGTCTCTAATAAAACCTCTTGCGGTTTTGCATCCAAGTCTGTGGTCTCGTTGATTCCTGGGTGCGGGTCTCCTTCTACGAAAGTACCTCTTCGGGGGTCTTTCATTTGGGGGCTCGTCCGGGATAGAGACCCCCACTCAGGGACCACCGACCCACGTTTGGGAGGTAAGTGTTGTGCGGATCCGCTGTTTTGTCTTGTCTGGTCTCGTCTTGCCTGTCTGTCTGAATCCGTCTTGTGAATTGCGCTTGCATTTGTAGTATACAGCTGTGTACATTTGTATTTGGCGGCTCCGAGGAGGAACTGACGGGTTCGGACTCCCGACCGCGGCTCCAGGAGACGTCCTGGTAGCGTTTGAAGCCCTCGGCGTGAGAGATTTGTACTTTGAACTTGGGAAGCCCTCGGCGTGAGGGATTTGTACTTTGAACTTAGATCTATGACTGGACATTTTCCCAGTCTCTTTGGAGAAGGCCCTCGTCTTGAGGGATTTGCAATCTTTACTGGGGACGAAGAAGGAGGGCCCCCTTCTTCGATCCCCTCTCAATTCTTACTTTCGACTCTGTCGAAACCTCGCTGCGAAAGTCTGTTCTGTGTTATTCGGTCTTTGTCTTGTAGCTATCATTTGTGTCCTCCTAAGTCTAGAAACTATGGGGCAAACTGTCACCACTCCTTTGTCCCTAACACTCTCGCACTGGAGAGATGTACAGGAATATGCTCATAACCAATCTGTTGATGTGCGTAAACGCAAATGGATTACTCTTTGTTCTTCAGAATGGCCGACCTTTGACGTAGGCTGGCCGCGAGATGGTACCTTTAACCCCCAGACTATATTCCAGGTAAAAGAGAAGATTATGGATCCTGGACCACACGGGCATCCCGATCAAGTGGCTTATATCGTCACTTGGGAGGCTTTGGTTCAGGACCCCCCTTCCTGGGTACGTCCTTTCTTACATCCCAAGGGCCCCTCTCTCCTTCCCCCCTCTAACCGCTCCGACCGACCCATTCCCTCGGCCCCTACACCTCCCACTCCTTTGACACCTATTCCTCCCAACCCCCCTTCCAATTCCAACCTTTACCCTACCGTGGTGAAAGACACTAAGGCTAAAGAAAAGAAGACACCTAAGGTACTCCCCCCAGGAGAAGACCTGTTGGTTGATCTATTAACTGAGGAGCCCCCGCCATATCCGCCACCGCCGCCCCCACCAGAGGCAGAAGCGGACTCCGCCACCTTGGCGGAAGCGGCCCCTGACCCTTCACCAATGGCTTATCGACTAAGAGGTCGCAGGGAGCAGCCCGTTCCAGATTCAACCACTTTGCCCCTCCGAACTGGACTGAACGGCCAACCTCAGTATTGGCCATTCTCAGCATCGGACCTCTATAACTGGAAAAATAATAATCCTTCTTTTTCTGCAGACCCCGTGAGGCTGACATCTCTCATAGAGTCGGTCCTCACGACTCACCAACCCACCTGGGATGATTGTCAGCAGCTGTTGCAGGTCCTCTTAACCTCGGAGGAGAAACAGCGCGTGCTACTAGAAGCACGAAAGAATGTCCCAGGAGCCAACGGGCAGCCCACCCAGCTGCCCAATGAAATTGATGCGGCTTGCCCTCTTGAAAGACCTGAATGGGATTTTACCACCGAAGCAGGTAGGACCCATCTGCGTCTCTATCGCCAGTTGCTTGTAGCGGGTCTCCGGGGGGCAGGACGCCGACCCACTAATTTGGCCCAGGTGAAGCAGATAATACAGGGTGCAGAGGAATCACCTGCCGCTTTTCTAGAGAGATTAAAAGAAGCGTACAGGATGTATACTCCCTATAATCCGGAAGATCCAGGTCAGGCCACCAACGTTTCTATGTCCTTTATTTGGCAATCAGCCCCGGACATAAGAAACAAGCTTCAAAGGCTAGAAAATTTACAGGGATATACACTCCAAGATTTGTTGAAGGAAGCAGAACGTATTTTTAATAAGAGGGAAACACAGACAGAAAGAGAAGAACGCTGGAGGAAGGAAACCCAGGAGAGAGAGGAAAGACTAAGACAGGAAGCAGAGGAAAAAGAGGTTGCGAGAAACCGTAAGCGGAATAAAGAAATGAGCAGGCTATTGGCCACAATAGTGACAGGCCAGAGACAGAATAGACAGAGGGATGACAGAAGGGGGCCCCACCTGGACAGGGACCAATGTGCTTACTGCAAAGAAAAAGGACATTGGGCAAGAGAATGCCCTAAGAACCCCCGGGCCAAGCTTCCACGGCCAAGGGCTTCTGACCTCCTGAACCTAGAAGATTAGAGGAGTCAGGGCCAGGAGCCCCCCCCCCCCTGAGCCCAGGATAACACTGCAAGTCGGGGGGCATCCGGTCACCTTCCTAGTCGATACAGGGGCACAACATTCCGTTCTGAATCAGTCACCCGGACCCCTGAGTCACCGGACTGCATGGGTACAGGGAGCTACAGGCGGAAAGCAGTACCATTGGACTACAAATCGGCAGCTCCAGCTCGCGACCGGTAAGGTTATGCATTCTTTCCTCCATGTGCCAGATTGCCCCTACCCCTTACTAGGACGGGACCTATTGACCAAATTAAAAGCTCAAATACACTTTGAGAGGTCAGAAGTCAAAGTCACAGGGCCAGAGGGAATTCCCCTTACCATCTTGACAATGTCCATAGAAGATGAATATAGACTCCATGAAAAGAGGACTAACTCGAACAATCAGGAAACCCTTGACCACTGGCTTGCGGAATTTCCCCAAGCCTGGGCTGAAACAGGAGGAATGGGCCTTGCCATTAACCAGGCCCCAATTATAGTAACCTTAAAAGCTGCCATCCTTCCTGCATCTGTCAGACAGTATCCAATGCCTAAAGAAGCCCGCGAAGGAATTCGGCCACATATTAAAAGGTTACTTGAACAAGGGATTCTGGTGCCCTGTAAATCTCCTTGGAATACACCCTTGTTACCTGTTAGGAAACTGGGAACTGATGACTACAGGCCAGTGCAGGATCTGAGAGAAGTCAATAAAAGGATAGAGGACATACACCCTACTGTCCCCAACCCTTACAATTTGCTGAGTGGATTGCCACCTAACTATACCTGGTACACAGTCTTAGATCTTAAAGACACTTTCTTCTGCCTCCGCCTGCATCCCACCAGCCAGCCTATATTTGCCTTTGAATGGCAGGACGCGACCCTTGGAATCTCTGGGCAGCTGACTTGGACTAGGCTACCTCAAGGGTTTAAGAACAGCCCTACCCTTTTTGATGAAGCTTTACATCAGGACCTGGCAGAATTCCGGGTTCGGTACCCTGCTCTAATCCTCTTACAATATGTAGATGACATTCTCCTGGCAGCTAAAACCAAAGGGGAATGCAAGGAAGGCACTCAAGCCCTCCTCCAGACTCTTGGGAGCCTAGGGTACCGGGCATCCGCCAAGAAGGCCCAGATATGTCAGAAACAGGTGACCTATTTAGGATATAAGATAAAGGATGGACGGCGATGGCTAACGGAAGCCCGTATGCGAGCCATCTTAGACATTCCCACCCCACAAAATCCCCGCCAACTGAGAGAGTTCTTGGGAACGGCAGGCTTCTGCCGCCTATGGATCCCCGGGTTTGCCGAAATGGCGGCTCCCCTCTACCCCCTCACTCGGCCAGGGGTTGCTTTTAAATGGGAAGAGCCCCAAAAGAAAGCCTTCACCGACATCAAAAAGGCTCTCCTTGAATCACCAGCCCTGGGTCTACCGGACTTAGTTAAGCCATTTGAACTCTTTATAGATGAGAAAGAGGGCTATGCTAAGGGAGTCCTCACCCAAAAACTGGGGCCTTGGAGAAGGCCCACTGCATACCTCTCCAAGAAATTGGATCCTGTGGCATCGGGATGGCCACCCTGCCTTCGAATGATTGCCACTATAGCCCTGCTGGTAAAAGATTCTCACAAGCTAACCTTGGGGCAGCCTTTGACTATACATGCCCCTCATGCAGTTGAGGCAGTCATCAGACAGCCTCCAGATAGATGGCTTACTAATGCCCGAATGACTCATTACCAGACTATGCTGTTGGACAAAGACCGGGTCCACTTCGGGCCTTTGGTGACTCTGAACCCAGCCACCCTGCTCCCCCTCCCTGGGGAGCCCGAGGCTCATGATTGCTTACAGGTACTGGCCGAGGCCCATGGGGCGAGACCCGACCTGACTGACCAGCCTCTACCCAGCCCGGACCACATCTGGTTCACGGATGGAAGCAGCTTTTTGCATCAAGGAGAACGAAGGGTGGGCGCGGCAGTCACCACAGAGAATCAGGTCGTCTGGGCCCAGGCACTTCCCCCTGGAACTTCCGCGCAGAGGGCAGAACTCATAGCACTCACGCAGGCTCTAAAGTTGGCAGAAGGTAAGAGGCTCACCGTGTATACAGACAGTCGTTATGCCTTCGCCACTGCCCATATACATGGAGAAATTTACAGACGGAGGGGGCTGCTTACCTCCGAAGGGAAAGACATTAAAAATAAGGAGGAAATCCTCGCTCTCTTAAGGGCCCTTCATCTGCCCGCCACCTTAAGTATCATACATTGCCCCGGACACCAAAAAGGGGATTCTTTTGAAGCAAGGGGCAATCGAAGGGCAGACTTGGCTGCCCGAGAGGCGGCCCTGACCACAGACACCACTAACCTCCTGGCTCTAGAGCCCACCAACGACCATCCCTCCCCCTCATGGGACTATGAACAAAGAGACATCCAAACCCTAGAGAAATTGGGAGCCACCAAGGAACCAAACGGGGATTGGACTTATGAAGGAAAGACTGTCATCCCCTACCGGGTAACCAAGTACCTAGTGACATTTTTACATAAGATGACACATCTGAGCTCCAAGAAGATGCGGGAGCTCCTCGAACGAGAAGAGGAATTCAATTTCCTTTTGGGGAAAAATGATATTCTAAAACAGGTAACTGAGCAATGTGATGCGTGCGCCCGAGTCAACGCATTCAGACTGAAGCTTCCTCCCGGGAACCGGGTCAGAGGCTACCGGCCTGGAACACTTTGGGAGATAAATTTCACTGAGATTAAACCAGGTAAATATGGATACAAATATCTATTAGTTTTTGTAGACACCTTTTCAGGATGGGTTGAAGCCTTCCCTACTAAACATGAAACAGCCAAGATCGTTACTAAGAAATTGCTTGAAGAAATCTTTCCCCGTTATGGGATGCCTCAGGTACTGGGAACAGACAATGGGCCCGCCTTCGTCTCCCAGGTAAGTCAGTCAGTGGCCACCTTGTTGGGGATTGATTGGAAATTACATTGTGCTTATAGACCCCAAAGTTCAGGACAGGTAGAAAGGATGAATAGAACAATCAAGGAGACTTTAACAAAATTGTCGCTTGCAACTGGCACTAGAGACTGGGTCCTCCTACTCCCCCTAGCACTCTACCGCGCTCGTAATACCCCTGGACCACATGGGCTCACACCCTTTGAGATCCTGCATGGAGTACCTACTCCTATCATTAACTTTCTTGATCAAGATGTCTCAGATTTTGCTAACTCCCCTTCTCTCCAAGCTCATTTACAGGCCCTCCAACTAGTACAACGGGAGGTCTGGAAACCCCTTGCTTATAAAGACCAGAGGGACCATCCTGCCATTCCCCATTCCTACCAGATCGGGGACACAGTCTGGGTCCGGCGTCACCAGACCAAGAACCTCGAACCCCGCTGGAAGGGACCCTACATCGTTTTGCTTACCACCCCCACCGCACTCAAAGTAGACGGCATTGCAGCTTGGATACATGCTTCTCATGTAAAACCAGCCTGACCCACCGATTCAGCCACTGCATCAGAATGGACCGTACACCGCACTCAAAATCCTTTAAAGATAAGACTCTCTCGTACACCCTCCTACTGATTGTTTGCCTGTTTACCCCCCATGTAGCAACCAGCCCCCATACCATTCATGTGTTAACTTGGCAGGTTCTTTCTCAGACAGGGGAGGTCATTTATGAGACCACCAAAAACCATGCCCTCGGTATATGGTGGCCTACATTGACACCCGATTTCTGTGACTTGGTCGCTAGTCTAGATACCTGGGACATTTCACATTGTTACCCTAAAGCTTGCAACAGCAATGGCAACGACCGCAGGTCACTCCAAAGTTGGAGGATCCGCCGAGATCCTGGATGCAGCAGTCAATGGGCCAAAGACCAACTGTCGGGCAAGGACTTTTATGTCTGCCCTAGAGACGGACGGACCTGGAAGCAGACTCAAACTTGTGGGGGTCATAAACAATTTTTCTGCGCCGCTTGGGGATGTGAAGCAACAGGGGATGCTTACTGGAAGCCTTCATCCTCATGGGACAAGATTCAGGTAACCAGAGGATGGCAAAAGGGCTCCACCGGTACCACCTCTATGCCTCTCCTCATTTCCTTTACGGATAAGGGTAAGAAAGCAACAGAATGGCAGAAGGGATATGTTTGGGGCCTTCGCTGGTACCTGTCGGGACCAGACCGGGGGGGCCATCTTCAAAATTCGACTCAAAATAGAAACTATCACCAAAACCATGGGTCCTAACCTAGTTCTAGCAGACCAGAAACCTCCCACCAAGCTTCTTGAGCTTCGGCCCCATAGGCCTCTACCCCATCTCCCACCCTCGCCAACGCCCTCATCCAAAACTACTACTCCAGTTCACATCCCCACCTCCCCAAATCCAGGGACAGGGGACAGATTATTTGAACTAGTACAAGGGGCTTACTTGGCCCTCAATTTCTCAGACCCCAGCAAGACTCAGGAATGCTGGCTATGCCTAGTTTCCCAGCCCCCATATTATGAAGGCATAGCAGTATTGGGTAAATACTCTAACCAAACCTCAGCGCCTACCAATTGTGGAACTGCTATGCAGCACAAGCTCACATTGTCTGAGGTCTCAGGAAAGGGGCTATGCATAGGCAGGGTTCCTCCCTCATATCAAGAGTTATGTAACCAAACAGAGCCATTATCTCAGGACAGCTGATACCTTGTTGCCCCCTATGGAACTTATTGGGCTTGCAGTACTGGTTTGACCCCCTGCGTCTCTACTACCGTTCTCAATGCCACTATTGACTTTTGTATATTGACAGAACTTTGGCCCAGAGTCACGTATCACCAACCTGAATATATTTTTAGGGTACTAGAAAAGTCAACCCGATATCAGAGGGAGCCAATGTCCTTAACCGTGGCCCTATTATTAGGAGGAATAACTATGGGAGGTATAGCAGCTGGCATAGGGACCGGTACGGTTGCCTTACAGGAAACTAGTCATTTCAAACTTCTACAGCAAGCCATGCATACTGATATCCAGGCCCTAGAAGAGTC